>NC_053039.3:47074622-47377955 GCF_002575655.3 Aegilops tauschii subsp. strangulata
GGGCCGGGTATCCCGTGACCGGGTATATTCATGTATCTTCCTTTGATCGCGAACCGGCTGGAAACATGAAGTATTAATGTTTTACTTATAATATGAGCAAGAACAGAAACAAAACTAAGGTTCCCAAGGAAATGCACTAAATAGTGCAGACCTATAAATTAATCTTTGTGAAGTATGTTATCTGTTGCCTCGAATTGTACAAGATTTAAAACTGAAGATATAGGCTTGCTCAGAATACCTATCAACTTGATGTAGAAACATTTCTGCTATTTTTTCATTGCATTGACCACACAATTTGTATATGCACTGAAAACAGAAGAAACAACAAAGAGAATTCGACTCAACCAAATCTCAGTTTTCCTGAATATAACTAGAAATCGAATTAGGGAGACAGGCTACAAAATAACTCTTAGCTACCTTCCACAAGGATTTATATGGTCAATGTACACCATCAAGTATCCCAACCATGCAAGCCACAGAATTGTAATCCACATGTAATTAATATGCTTTCGGGTAGCCCAATAGTTTGTGCGCAATAGGCCCGCAATACAGATTAACTCCTGCAATACATCGTTAATTAAAACACAAGGGGAATCATCAATCCACATGTTTCTAGGTATTTTATTTGACTGTACGGACTAAACCAGGGCTCACATGCCTTAAGTGGAAGAACAAAAATCACAAGGACTCATAGAATATAATGCACCTAAAATTAGAAACATTTACCAAGCTAGCAATAAGATATGCATCAGCATAGAAATGAAACATGTAACCAACCAACTCATACTGGTATAGAGAAGGTCAGGTAGAGAGATAGGTCAGGGGTAGAGAGAGGCCATGGAGGGGAGCAGGGGAGTACCTACAGTTGGAGGGGAGGGTGGCCACTCCGGCGTGCACCCGTGGTGGCGAGGAGGAGCTTTAGTCGGAGACCTGAATGTCGGGTTCCCAGGGGCTCATAAATATGTGATAACAATTCAATTGCATGAAGCCGAGCAAATCATTTTAAGACATGAATCTTTGATCTGGATAGTACCAAAATTTGGAAGTAGTTTATCCTTGCCATCACAGAAAGCACATGTAGTACCTGACATGAAAAGTAAAAAAGAGAGGGAATTAATCACACCGATAAAACCACACATCAATGAAAAAGAGGAAATTATGTACAAGACTATCCATAGAAGTCAAGGTGCACATGAAGGTTGCACTGAATAGCATTTGTGTAGAAGAAATAAAAGAACACCAAATTACACATTACTGAAGTGAACATAGCAATAAGCAGCAAAATATAAGAGCATACAACTTTTAACATGTTGATCGGCAATTCTTTATAGCTTGTAAATACACCAATGAAAGGTAGTGTGCAATCTAATGATACAAACCTGGCTAAAGTTAGTAGAGTCAAAGCGCCTAAACCTCGAAGAAAATAGTGGCACCATAAAATGTCTCTCAACCACCTTTTGGCTAGTTTTTTTAAGACAGTGGAGTGTACAAGCCATACAAACTAAAACGAACAATAATGAGTAGGAGAATGACAAACAATGCAAATTAAAAACAATAGTTCATTCGGTAGCAACCCACAACGCTAATGGCTAGTCAAGTGAAATATATAGATGGAAATGATAAAAGCAACCATGCATATATTTTGATACAAATAAGGGCATATCCAAACATGACATGCATGACAACCTCAAATCCATGGGGTCTATTTGGTTAGATCAGAATGAGCAAAAATAGAAAACAATGGCAAACA
The DNA here is from genome assembly GCF_002575655.3 of Aegilops tauschii subsp. strangulata. Lineage (NCBI taxonomy): Eukaryota > Viridiplantae > Streptophyta > Magnoliopsida > Poales > Poaceae > Aegilops > Aegilops tauschii. Next base: position 47,076,373 of record NC_053039.3, read on the forward strand.
TTCAGCACAAGAGATCGAAGTTTTGCATCTACACAACAGTGAAGCAAGGCATCGAGCCAAATTAGTGCATCTACTACATAATTGGCTCACTCTATACTCGAGGCTTACATAGCATCACATTAATGTCAGATCACTCATGGGAAATAAAATAAATTGAAGGCCAAGATTTGCGTATGGTGAATGAAACAATGCCGTCATGCATGTAGGATAAATACATCGCATCATGCTACAAAAAACAGAAAAGAGAAGTAAAACCCTCTATCATAGAGCCTCTTCCCCGTGAATATCTAGACACAGGAGAAACACAAAGGAAGAAGTTTTTGCATATAATATTCATAAATGAAGTTTTTACTCATTATCCATTGGCAACAGAGACACCTTAATAATATGATTTCCTGGTAGACAAACAATTACAAGATTTGACATTAGTGTGCTGACAAAAATGGCATATTAAAAATACCAATAAACTTAGAAAAATGGATGGTCAATGACTAAATTGACCAAGCCAAATAAGGTCTAGATACTAAAGGTAATAACTAATCACTTGACTAATTACAGGTAATTGCAGGTAATAACTAGTCAGTTGGCCAGCGTACTTGTCCCAGCACTTGCATACATAGGCAGGGCTCCCCTGCTCGCAACCACGGGGACCTCACGCCTCACGCTCGCCATTGCCATATCCACCGCAACTTTTGCCGCGCCAGCCACTCGACACGCCTCCTCGCCGATGAGGACCACGGGCGCCGAGCGCGGCCGCACCCCCTTCCCCTCCTTAGTTGCCTCGTCATATCCACGAAGCCTTCCTGGAGATTCTGAGATTGATCTCACCACTTCCGCAAGGAGTGCTCATGGTGACTGGGGCTCGGAGTTGGGTGGAGCGGGCGATCAGGATCCGCGACGCCACCGCGTCGTGGATCTGGCGAGTTCAGGAGTGGAAGGCAGCGGATCGGGCGGTGGCGGCGGTGACAGACCCGAGCACGAGATCTATGGCGCTGCAAAAGGCAGGGAACTGTCAGAGGAGGGCGGATCTGGAGCAGAGGACCCTGGCGAAATTGATCCACGGCGAGGCCACGATGGAGGAGAGGGCAAGGATGCCCGCCTTCCCCCAATCCCCGCCGGCTGCGTTTGTGATGTGGGCGCGGGCTAAGGCGAAGTCAGAGGATCCATGGAGGGCGCGGCGGTGGGAATGCATGCTGGGGGTGATACCATCAGGTGCATCTCCGCAGCGCGCATCCTCGTCGACAGCGGCCAGTCGAGATTGAGTGCGGATTCCCAAGTGGAGGTGAGGGCTCTGGAGGGGATTTCTGCTGCTACTTGCCACAATTTTCAATCCACGCCTCCTGGCTCTCCGATTCGAGTGGCACATAAGCGTGAGAATCGTCGGGCGACGTCGCCGCCGGCGTTGGTTACTTCTTCTCTGGCGAGAAAAAACTATGGGGGGCGCTCTGTCACTGCACGGAGGACCCTGCTTGTCGAGTGTGTGGTGGATGTGAGGCCCGAGCTAGAGACACTTAGCGACTGCTGGTTGGTTGGCGCTCGAAAAGGGGAGACACCCAAGCAGAAGACGCTTCCTGCAGATCCTATAGGAGAGAGCAAGGCCCGGTCTGCTCCCCAAGCTAGGGTTCATCTCCGCCGCCGCCGCGGGGCTCCTCCTGGCTCACTAGTGTGGGTCAGGAAAGATTTGTTTGAGCGTGGAGAGTTCTCTGCCAAATATTGCCACCCTGTTGGAGCGGCTGATCACCTGCCCCTTCTGAAGCAGTTAAGTTGCTCCAGGGATTGTTGGGCTAGAGAGCACGGGAGAATTCCATTCGCTGCTGTGGTCAAAAGGATGGCCGGAGCTGGAAGAGAGGGTTCTTGAGTGGGAGGGAGATATGCAGCAGGGAGGGGAAGAAACGAGACAGGGCGTGGTGGGACTGCTAACCCGAAATCATCAGGAGGAGGGGAGATGCAGCACCAGACTGCTCGACCTCCTGCGACCCAGATGCCTCCCATCTCTATCTACTCCAGGTCACCGATTGTTCCTCTGCCTCAACCGAATCATATGTTCCCACAGGGCCAGATGTATGCAGGATTTCCACTAGGAGGATATGCTCAATTCCAGGGTGTAAGTCAGTGGCCTATGCAACAACAACAATTCCCTTATCAGTTTCCTTTGTAGCCACGCATGATGCCATACCAATAGCAACTACCTTTCAACTCTGGGAGCTCGTCTGGTGGCAATGGCCTAGCTTTACCCTCTGGATCCAGCAAAAACAAAAGGAAGAAAAATCTCAAAGGGGGGCTGTGGACAACAATGCTGATCAGACACAGAGCAGCAGTGATGTGGAGGGGAGTGCACCTTACAATGTTGATCCGAAGTTCATTGGAGCCATATGCTATAACTGTGGACTGCCTGGACACTTTGTTGGGATGTGCTCTCTGCCCAGGAATTGTTTCATCTGTAAAACTGCTGGCCATCATATGGATGTATGCCCCACCTGATATAAGCCATACCCTGCTGCACACTATTGGGGGAGTGCTAACACAGGCCTGGGGTTCTTCCATGTGGAAGCTAGAGATGTTAGTGATAGCAATTGGCTTAACTTTGGAAATGTAGGCTTAGTGGTTGTGGATGGAGGGAATATCACAGGAGATGAGCTTGGGCAATGTTTCGCTGAGATGTGGAAAACCAACTGGCCATGGCAGATAAGACCATGTGATAAAAACAAATTCCTGGTGAGGTTCCCCCCAAATAAAAGAATTGCTGAGTTTGCTGAGTACCCATCCATGAATCTGAAAAGGAAGAAAGCAACTATATCTTTCATGAAATGGGGAGGAGAAATGCCAGAATATGAGTCCTCGATAGAAACTTGGATAGTAATGGAAGGATTGCCCCCAAAGTGGATAAGCTGGAGTGTTATAGCTCAAGTGGCATCCATTTTAGGGGTTCTGGTTAATATTGATTGGCACATGATATTCAGAAGCTTTTATGAGAAAGTGAGAATTCAAGTTGCAGTCAGAGACCCCAGCAAAATACCTACTGATAGAGTGGTGGAAATTCAGCATGAGTTGTATCTGTTGAGGCTTGCAGTGGAAAAAGATGCTGAAGAAAGCTCCAATTCTGACAACCCATCTGACCCTACTAGCAATAAGATTGAGGACACCAATGTCAACAGTGATGATGATCTGCTGGGAGAAGAAATGCAAACTGAGATGGAAAAGTCTGGGAAAATTATTAATACCCCAAGGCCCTCTGCTGCTCCTAGAGGATCCAAATCAAATAGCTACAAAACTCCTCGGGCTACTATTGAGAATACTACAGGCTCAAAAACTCAGAGAGCTCCACTGACCAAAAGCTATTTGGAAGTGGTCCAGAAGAAAACTAGAGATGATTTTGGAGAAAAGTTGCTACCTAGCTTTGAAGCTGCTGTAAATCAAGGTCATGACAAGGCTGTTGGTCTAAAAAACAACAAAACTGCTATGAAGTGGGGGCCTATAGAAGCCACCACAATGAGTGACAGAATCATAAGAGATGGGAAACCTGCTCTGACCAAGGCCCAAGAATTGAAGCAGAAGAGAGACTTGGAGATTCTTAAAGGTAATAAAAGGATAACTAATTCTTTTACCTTCTTAGATAATGAGCTCTTACTTAATATTGCTAAATCTACTGGTATTAATATGGGAGATGACTGCCTGACAGCTGCTCAAAATGTTGAGATAATAAAACAGATTGAGCTAGACAGGTTAGCTAAGCTCCAAGACAATAACCCAGAGATTTTTCTCCCTCCTGATATTGATATCACAGGAGAGGAATTTAATTATGTTGAGCCTGATCCCACTGGCAGAGATAAAAATGGGGATAATACACATAATAATGTGCATGATACCTCAGATGTGCCATGGGTTGAGGTGTCTTCCCATAGGAAGAGTAAAAGTAGGAGGAGACAAAAATTTAATCATGATAGGTGTCTTTTGGAATGTCAGAGGACTAAATGGATCCTCCAAAAGCACTAGGGTGCAGGAGCTCATTAGAGCACATCACCCTGATTTTATTTGTCTTTCTGAATAAAAAAAATAAAGTTTTACTAGTTCCCAACTAGAGGCCATAGATGTTGGCCTTGAATTTGTGTGGAACTGGCTTCCAGCTGCGAATACTGCTGGAGGGGTGTTGGTGGGTGTGAAAGATGATGTGTTTGAAATTATTAGTTGTGACATTCACATCTTTAGTGTTGCTCTTATGCTGAGAAATAAAATAGACAACAACATATGGAGACTAATTTCTATGTATGGTTCTGCTTATGATGCTTTTAAACTAGACTTTATTCAAGAGCTGCATAGTGTTTTTGATATGTGGGATGGCCGTACTATGATAGGTGGGGATTTTAATCTAGTCAGAGAGGCCTGTGACAAAAATACTCGTGAGATAAACCAGCATTGGGTAGATCTCTTTAATGAATGGATTAATAAATTTGGCCTTATTGAGCTCAAAAACTCAGGGAGGAAATTTATTTGGGGTAACAACGAGGATTCTGTAGTTATGGCCACTTTAGATAGAGTCTTCATTACTGTGGAGTGGGAGAGCTTACATCCTAATATTCAGGTGAAAGCTCTGCCTAGAGTGGCTAGTGATCACACTCCCCTGGTGGTTGATACCCGTGCCATTAAGATCCCTAAAAACAAAATGTTCAGGTTTGAGAAATGGTGTCTTGAGGTGGAAGGTTTCTGGGAAGTGGTGATCAAAGCTTGGAATACTGAGTGTCACTTAGTTAAAGCCATTGATATTTGGCAGTTCAAAATTAGGATTAAGAAATGCTATTAAAGGGTGGTGCATCAATTATGAGGCTGCCCAAAATAGACAAAAGCAATCTCTAATTGCTGAATAAAACTGCCTTGATATTATTGCAGAATCCCAACCTCTTCCCCCTAACTCCAGGAATAAAATTAAATCTATTTCAAGTGAGCTGAATGATATCTGGACTAGGGAGGAGATCAAAGCCAGGCAGAGATCCAGAGAGAGGGACATCTTGGAGGGAGAACATTATACTGGATACTTCAAGGCCATTGCTAACCAGAAAAGGAGTAAGAAACAAGTACTGATGCTGGAAGGAGAAAATGTTCCTGTGAATGATCCTAAAGGTATTCTAGATGTTGCTATTAAATTTTATAAGAAGTTATTTGGATACCAAGATAAAATTGACATCACCTTAGAAGATGACTTTTGGGGTGATGATAGTAAAGTTACTAGTGCTCAAAATGATATTCTTAACACCCCTTTTACTGAGCAAGAAATTAAGGAGGCAGTCTTTGGCTCTTATGCTGAGGGGGCTCCTAGACCTGATGGGTTCCCTTTTTTGTTTTACCAGCAATTTTGGGACGTTATTAAGAATGATTTGTTTGCTCTGTGTAGAAACTGGGAGAAAGGTGAGCTAGATTTATTTAAACTCAACTTCTCTCTACTTACCCTAGTTCCTAAGGAGGTGGATGCTGTCAAACTTGAAAAGTTTAGACCCTTGGCTATGACTAATTGCAGCTTTTAAAAAATTTCCAAGTGTGTCACCAATAAGTTTGGCCCCATATGTAATGAATTGATTTCCCCTAATCAAACTGCTTTTATAGAAGGCAGGTTTATTGTGAAAAGCATTGTAGCTGCACATGAAATAATTCATGATGTTCATGCCAGGAAAATGTCTGGTTTTGTTTTCAAACTTGACTATGAGAAAGCTTATGACATGGTAAATAGAGAGTTTCTAGTAGATATGATGTCCACAAGGGGCTTTAGCCCTGACTGGATCAATAAGATTAAGTCTTTGCTATATAATGGATCTGTTGGTGTCAGGTTAAATGACATGAACAGTGACTTTTTCATGACCGGTAAGGGAGTAAGGCAGGGGGACCCTGCTTCACCCCTACTGTTTAATCTTGTAGCAGATGTCTTCACTAGAATACTAGACAAGGCATCTTCTAACAAGTTTATTGAGGGGGTTTTTCCTCCCTCTAATCCTGCTGGAGTAATCAGCCTGCAATATGCAGTTGATACTCTCCTTTTTCTAGGCAATAGTTTAGACCAGGCTAAAAACCTAAAGTGGCTATTATCTTGTTTTGAACAGATCTCTGGCTTGAGGATCAACTTCCAGAAATGTGATTTGGTCCCCATTAATATTAATTCTAATAGGGCTAATATTTTTGCCCAAGTCATGGGTTGTAAGCTGGGAAGTCTTCCCATTAGATACCTTGGAGCTCCTCTTCACTACAATAAACTTAGGAAAGAGGATCTTCAGCTTGTGGTTGACAAAATTATTAAAAGAGGGGCAGGCTGGAGAGGGAGGCTCCTGTCCTTTGGCAAGAGATTAATATTAGTACAATCTTGCCTGGCTAGTATACCTTCATATTTGATGGGGATAATTAAATTCCCTAAATGGGCTATAGCCCTGATTAATTCTCAACTGGCTCACTGTTTCTGGGATGATTATGAGGGGCATTTTAAATACCACCTTGCTAGTTGGGGGTCCCTAGCCACTAAAAAGAATTTTGGTGGTCTGGGTATAACTAATTTGGCAGATTTTAATCTTTGCGTTCTTCCTTCCTAGGGCAAAAGATATATCTTAGATGAGGGTAAGATCTGGAAGAATATAGTTGACCATAAATATAATATTCATAATCCTAATATTTTTGCCTGCTCTAGTGTGGGAGCCTCACCCTTCTGGAAAGGAATGCTCTGGGCTATTAAGGCCACTAAATTTGGGTATGCCTGGAAGGTGGATAATGGCAAGAGTATTAGATTTTGGGAAGATTGCTGGTGTGGTGAGACTAATCTTGCTACTCAGTACTGGGGGCTTTACTCCATTGTTGTGGACCAGCATGCTACCATTGATGAGGTTTGGGATGGGGTCAACCTAAAGATTAATTTCAGGAGATGTTTCTCCTCGAGCATGATGATTGACTGGAATAACCTTTTTGAGGAGATTAAAACTCTAGTTTAGATTGACAGACTTGATACCCTTGTATGGAAATACGAGACGAAGGGACTGTACACAGTAAAATCCTTTTACAATGTTGTTAATTTTAGGGGGATCCTCCCTAGGAATATTCCTGTGGTGTGGAAAATAAAAATACCTCCTAGAATTCAAATTTTTCTCTGGTTGATTGCAAAAAATAAATTCTTAACCAGAGACAACCTTTGCAAGAGACAACATGTTGATATAACTTGCCTTTTTTGTTCTGAACATGCGTCCTCTTGCCATTTATTTTTTTCTTGTGTTGTTGCTGCTGAACTTTGGAGAGTAGTTAGGGAAGCGGCCCGTATTGATATTTGTGATAATATAACAAAAATGCTGGAATGCTGGGTCAGCAAGCCTAACATTGCAGCTGCCTTTGTGCAAGCTGCGGCCCTGTGGGCTCTATGGAAAAGCAGGAATGACATATGTTTTAATCGGTTGACTTGGATGGGTATGCAGGTGATCGTGAGGAAGACTACAAAAAACCTATCCTTATGGGAGGTGGTCATGCCAGATGCTGCCAAGCCGGAGCTAAAAGAGATCGTGCGGAAGCTGGAGCAGGTGGCAAGAAATCCCCCACCCCTCCTGTGGCCAGATCGAGGTTGATTGGGGGAAGATATGGGGGAGAACTCTCTGGGAGCGACCTGATCATGCTTTGATATACCTAGCATTGTGGCGATCTCCAATGCATGAAAAAGCGTGGAAAGGCGACTAAGGGCTGGAGCTTCGTCCTATTTTATCTTAGCTTCTTTCAGTTTTAGCCTTTCTATCGTCGAGGGGAGTTTCCCCCGGCGGGCATGTTGCTCTTTAGTTTCCTAAGCTTTTAAGCTTTGTAATACTTAACTGATACATGACCGTGTTCTGCTGGGTTTCATTGTTAATGCAATGGAGCTGGGGCTAGGCCCTTTTTCTCCCAAAAAATGCATAATAGAACTACTGAAATGGCATGTACAGGCAGCCACCAAGATTTGTAATGCAGTCATAAACCTGCATACTAAAAAGTTGATAATTGTTCTTGCTGATGTTCTGCCTCATACAACAGATCCGACCAATCTATAGCTCAGTTGTAAAATTTTAAAAATAAAATACAAGAAATGACGGGGGAAGATGGTTGCATCTTGCCTAGAGAGGGGCACCATGGCACCATCAAAAAGTGATCTTTGTACAACAACGCAACTCTGTATGCTCAGTGGGAGGGAAATCAACATCTACCCAAACCCTACCTGCATAACAACAAAAAATTAGGTAGACATGAATTAGAGAGATGAGCCCAGGTCAGCATGGGAAAATAAGGAAAGGAAAACAAAGATCTTACATGTGCTCGAGTCTCCCCCACGAACTGGGAGATGCCCTCAAACTCTCCTCCTCTGCAGGCAGCCGCCGGGGTGGAAGCTCGACAAGGATAGATTCCTCCATTGTCGTTGTTGCCCTCACTGCATCACACATTCATCACATGGCCTTCCTAGACTGTGTGCCCTGCGTCCACCCTGCCTGAATGGAAGAGATTGGAAGATGAGCAGCAGCGATGGAGAGAAAAAGGGAGGGTAAGGGGGAAAGAGAGAGGGGGGATCACCTATTTAGAGCGGTAGCAAGCGCCATGGAGGTCACCTGTTCCTCGAGATCCCGCCGGCAACGAGCGCCATGGAGGGACAGGAAAAAAAATACATGCGCTTGGCCATGGAGGTAGTAAGGACGGGACGAGGAGACGAAGACGGGCGGCGGACCAAGTCCGTCTTCTCCGCAGCTGCACCCCACCGCTACTGGAGCGCGGTCTCAATCGCTCTTCTTAGGCACAGATCCATCGCCTGTGTGCGCCTTCTTTGGCGTGTCGCCAGAGAGAGAGAAGTGAAGGAGAGGAGGAGGCGGCATAATGGAGAGCAGGGAAAGTGGGGAGCGGGGCTCACATGGCGAGGTGCGGAGGAAGTGGGGGAGGTGGCTGCGGGACTGCGAAGGAAGCGAGGGAGGCGGCTGCGGTATTGGAGAGGGAGGTGGCAGCGGGATTCACTACTGCATGAATTCCTAGTAGTGGCGGGGGGCAAAAAGCCTAGTAGTGGCAGACCAGACTCTCAGGGCCTTCCGCGCGCCACTGCTATTATGGCATCAGTGGCGGGCGGGCGGCCTGCCAGTGGTCGATCACTGAAGTGGCGGGCGCGCTAACTTGCACGCCACTGGTTATCTTCCCTCAGTGGCAGTCGATGCTTTCTTGCCCGCCACTACTTACTCATGTTGCAACGGAGGGTGTAGTAGCTCGCCCGCCACTATGGGGTTATTCATGGGGATTACAATTTTGCAGCCACGGCACCAGTTGTGCTGCCATGGAGGAGTTTCGCATAAATCCAATATAGAAAGCAAATGAAGCACGCATTGTACGCTTAGGCATACAAGTTCACTAGGTAATTAGTACTCTTCATAACAACTAGTAACACTTAAAGTTTGTTCGAGTTAACAAACCAACATCAAAATATGACATGCATCTTAACTAAGTAACTAAGAGTTCATCGCTAGGAGATATTTGACTGGACCATATTTCTAAATAAGATCTATAACAACCATCATCTAGAAGTTGTTGTTCCTGTTGTTCTTTGTCGTGATGACCACTGTTGTGACAACCGTTAGTTGTCGTCTCTTTCCCTTCAGGAATTCGCGCCAGCCGACTTCATAGAACGATACGCGGCCGTCATGTCCGTCTTGTATCGAACGTTGGTGACAGGACCTGCTGCTACAAGGCTTACTACCGGTAGCAGGGATGTCCTCGGCACAAATCATCTTCATAGGTAATTTCTATGATCCCTGCGATTAAAAACAAAATAGAGCACACAATGTTAGACATCTTGCTATATAGTGTTATGAACAGAAAAGAAGAGAAAAGATACAAAACATAGCATGATGTGTTTCACCATATTGGTCTTGGTAAAACGATGCACAAATGGCCTCCCCAAGTAGTGCACACTTGATGGTAGGATCGCGATGAGTTTGGCCTTCCCATCCTCATTAAGCTTTTTCATTTTTTGAGAGAAAATTGCATAATTGTATGGATCGTCATCATCTCCCCTACCCTCATCATCTTCCTCATCCTCATCCTCATGCTCCTGGCTTCTATCGTCATCCTCTCTAGCAACATCATAATCTTGGCTCTCATCATCATCATCTTGGGAATCCTCAGCATCATTCTCGTCAACATCATCATCTTGGTCGGAAAAATACTTAATCCTTAACTTGTTGACCGCTTTCTTCAAGTAAAAGCCTATGTAATCTCTCCCGGTGAGCTTATTTGAAATGTACTTGTTCCATCCGTCGCCTTCTATGATGGTTTTATCCTTTTGTTTACAAACGTCAATTTTGTACGATTGCCCTTGACCATTCGAAAAGTTGTAAGTGTCACAAATTAAATTATTGAATTGGACCCTTACATTTCATGGGATACACTATGTAACAATTAAGAATAATGCAGTTAATAATTAATGGTATGCACAGTACAACAAGTGGTTAGAATTGAATGATGAACATTGTTACCACAGATTTTTTGAATCCATCCCTCAAGAAGAGCTAGAATACTACTGCATGGGATAAACTATCCCTACAGGGATTTTGCAGACATTGCAGACCTTAAGCACCATGATCCCCTCCTTCAAAAAGCTAAACATTGTTATCATTGGTGCTATGACATGATCCCCTAAGCGTGAGTGTAGAATAACTTATTCTACACCCCAGTAACGGTACATACAAAATATAGTAACACACTATATAAAATATAGTAATTTTCGTAAAGATGTAATAAATTACAAACTTGGGTAGTAAAAAAATATTTTCTGAATTACTATATTTTATACACTGGTTTACTAGATTTTGTATATAGCGTTACTAAAGGGTGTAGAATAAGCTATTCTACACTCACGCTATATATTATTCTATATACTATATTTTATATATATAGGGCTGGACTATTCTGTTACTAGTAACAGAATATTATTTTGTTACCCCTCGGCCCTATAAGGGCGGGACGCGGAGGCCATAGCAGAAACTCCTCGACCCGACCCCAACCTAACCCGCCTCCTACCACGGAGGCAGCCGTCGCGGGCGAGCGAGCGACGGCGGCAGCCTGAGCGAGGGAGCCCGCGGCGCCGTGACGGGTTGCTCCTCCAACCCACGTGTTGCCGCCGGCCGACCGGCCGCACGCCTCCCCGCCGACGGGCTTGCTGGCCCCTCCCCGCACGCCTTCCCGCCGACGGGCGCCGGCCCCTCCCCGCGCACCTCCCCGTCGACGGGTGTCGGATCCTCCCCGCGCGCCTCCCCTCCGACGAGCTCGTCGGCCCGTCCCCGCCTCCCTCCGCCGCCGCGCGCCGCCATCCCCGCCCCGCGCCGCCACCCCGAGCCCCTCCGCCGTGCGCCGCCACTCCGAGCCCCGCCGCCCTGCGCCTGTCACCCCCCGCCTTGCGCAGCATCCTACCGACCGTACCAGCCGCCGACCAAATCCAGCCTCGCCCCCGAGCTTTGTCTTCTTCCTCGCCGAGACACGCGACAGCCACCCCAGTCTGGGCATAGTAAGCACCTCAGTACGAGTTAAAAACGGTGGTCCGTTTGGAATAAAAGAAATGGCAGAAATTCAAATTGTAAAAGTTCAAGCAAGAAAAGAAACCCCATGAAAATCATGCTTAGTAAGTACCTCAGTACAAGTCGTAAAATGAGAGAAGTTCAGAACATCGTTGTCAAAAAAATGTTGAGTTCACAAAAAAGAAACAAAACAAAACATTTTCTTTTTGAATAAAATATCATTCAGTTCGATAATACAAACCATGCAAGTACAAGGGCGACGATAGAGTAAACCGTTGAAAATTCGAGCAAAAATATTACCCAAAAACAGAGCAAAGTCTAGTTAGTGAAAACATGTTTGGTACAAACCCATGCAAACATCAGTACAAGTACTCTTTTCAGAATAATTCAAATTTACTCTACAAAAAATAGCTCAGTACAAACACACCCATATATCAGTACGAGTACTCTGTTTTTCAGACGGGAAAACAGCAGGATCTGTCTTGCCGTATTCAAAATTACTCTTAAACGATTGCGTATTTGAGAAAAATGTTTAACATGACTAAGTTTCACATTTTCGGTAGCTTTTCAATGGTATATTATTTGCACCATTTCAATAAACTTTATAACAAAATCACATTCAAAACCAACTTTAACCGTATTTGAATTCGAATTTAAACCGTAAGGAATTAGAAAAAACTTTCTATCTGCAAAAGTTGCGCATTTTTCATAGCTTTCCAACGCCGTGTCATTTGCGTCAATCCGACAAAACGTTTGCAAAAAACAGCGAAAATACTTTTCGCCCAGAATTTCACCATTTTTCAAATTACTTTTAAATCATATAGAATTTGACAAAAAAGTAGATATATGGAAGATGCGGATTTTCACAAGCTTTCCAAGGCCTTCTTATTTGCTCAATTCCGACAAACCGTTTGAAAATTAAGTCCAAAATACGATTTGCGTTTTCGGTTTTGAAAAAAAAAACTGTTTTTTCAAAACTGCTCTTAAACCATAATTTTTTTGCAAAAACAAATTATAAAATTGCAATGTAGATGTCAAGAGCTTTCCAACGATATATTACACGCCCCGTTTTGACAAAAAAATTGCAAAAAAACTTGAAGTAAAGAAGTTGATTTTTAATAGAAACAGAAAGCATCAGTTCAAGCGCTCGAATTTCATCAGTTTAGCCGCTTGAATTCATCAGTTCATGTAGGGTAACAGAATAATATTCTGCTACGCGTAACAGAAACGCCCAGATGTATCACGAAGTCACGGACATATATAGTACGCCATAGCAAGATTCATAAGTACTACATTAAAGGTTCAAACATCTGAAGCGCGGAGTTATACGACTAGGCACGATGGAGAGATCAACTCCTAATCTAATCCTCGTTGGACTCCTTGGTGAGAACATCCCTGTCTATTGGGTTATCCTCGGCATCCTTCTGGTTGCGTGCGGTGATCATCAATGCCTCGTTAATGGCGTACAAATGCGAATCCTCCCGAAGATACCGTTCCACCAAGGGGTCGGTGCTCTGACGTTCACGGGCCCTAATGAGCGCCTCAGCCTTCATGTGCTCCTGCTCCTTGGCCTTGGAGACTATCCTCGTGTTAGGAGACGCTATCTCACTCGTGTGCAAGCATCCTGAGGTAAGTTGAGTTGGGCCCTTCACCCCTGGTACTCGAGCGCCTTGGCATCGTAAGCGCGTGTGATACGTCTCCAATGTATCTATAATTTATGAAGTATGCATGCCATGTTTACAATATTTTTATATGGTCTTGGTATGATTTGAATTGAACTAACCCGAACTCATGTTGTTTTCAGCAGAACTGCAATGGTGTTGTTTTTTGTGCAGAAATAAAAGTTCTTCAAATGCAACGAAACTTTTTGACGATTTTTGGAAGGAAAGAGACACTAGAAGCTTCATGGGAGGGCCAGAAGAGCCACAAGGGCCCCACAAACCACCTGGGCGCGCCCACCCCCCAGGCGCGCACTGGTGCCTTATGGGTCCCTTGTGGCACCTCTTTGCATGAGATCGACGCAAAAAATTCCTATATATTCAGAAACCCTTTAAAGTTAACCTAGATGAGAAGTTTCGCTGCCGCAAGCCTCTGTATCCACGAAAACTCAATCGGAACCCTATTCCGGTACCCTACCGGAGGGGGAAATTATCACGGAGGCCATCTTCATCATTCCGGCGGCCACCATGATGAGGAGGGAGTAGTTCACCCTCGAGGCTGAGGATATGTACTAGCTATGTGTTTGATCTCTCTCTCTCTCTCTCTCTCTCTCTCTCTCTTATCTCTTTCTCTCTCTCGTGTTCTTGATTTGGCACGATCTTGATATACCGCGAGCTTTGTTAATATAGTTGGACCATATGGTGTTCCTCCCTCTATATGTTGTTCTGATGAATTGAGTTTTACCTTTGAGGTTTCACTATTATCGGATTGAATACTTTTATGGATTTGAGAACAATTGATGTATGTTTTGCATATGAATACCTCTGGTGATAATGAGTATTATATTGATTCACTTGATGTATGTTTTGGCATTCAACTCGCGGATTCCCGAGGTAACATTGGGGTAATCCATGCATAGGGGTTGATGTGCGTTTTCATCTTACTTTCCCCGATAGAAATCTCGGGGCGCTCTTTTGAAGTTCTTTGTGTTGGATTGAATACTATAAATCTGAAATTGTTTGATGCATAACGTATAATCAACTCACGTATACTTGTGGTGACATTGGAGTATCTAGGTGACATTAGAGTTGGTTGATATATATATATATATATATATATATATATATATATATATATATATATATATATATATATATATATATATATATATATATATATATATATATATATATATATATATATATCATATGGCGTTATTTTAGTATATGAACTCTAGGGCTGTTCGTGACACTTATAGGAATAGCTAAATGGATTGATCAGAAAGAATAACTTTGAGGTTGTTTCGTACGCTATAAACAATTTCATTTTATGTTCTCCGCTAGATAAGAGCTTTGGTGTGACTCTTTGTCGCATGTTGAGGGATTGTTATATGATTCAATTATGTTAGCACCGTTGACAGATTGCACTAGTGAAAGTATGAACCATAAGCCTTGTTTCCAAGCATTGCAATACTGTTTGTGCTCCGTTTTATCACTTGCTACATTACTGTTTTTTTTTATTTTCAGAGTACAAAAACCTATATATACTATCCATAATACACTTGTATCACCATCTCTTCGCCGAACTAATGCACCTATACAGTTTACTATTGCATTGGGTGTGTTGGGGACACAAGAGATTTCTTGTATTTGATTGCAGGGTTGTTTGATAGAGACCATCTTTATTCTACGCCCCCCACGGATTGATAAACATTAGGTCATCCGCTTGAGCAAAAATTGCTACTGTTCTGTAAAACTCTATGCTTGAAGACCCAACACGAGTCTACAAGAATAAAGTTACTGCAGTAGACATCAGCGTGCCTCTTCCTTGGAGAAGTCAAATGTGCCGATCCATTGTTTCTTGCCAATGATGGGGTTTTGGATTTGGGCACCCAATTTCCCCAGGGCCTCTGGACAACACCACGGTACCTGCGGTTGTCCGCCATTTCAGGAAAAATGACCTAAAACATGTAGATAAATAAATTTGGCGAAAGAACCGAAGAAATATTCAACAACACAATCTGAATTAAAAATAAACAAAAAATAATTGACATGACCTCTGCATAAAAATGGACACATTAAGAACTAGAAATTTGACGAAACAAAAATAAATCAACATTTCGCCAAAACTTCAGCGCTTATAGTATGAATCCCTGTAAAGAAATGAAGACATCTACTACATCACAATATTAATAAAAAACAAACAAGAAAATTGGCATGACCTCTTCGTAAAAATGGACGCATTAAGTTCTAGAAATCTGGCGAAACAGAAATGAATCAATACTTCGCCAAAACTTTAGCACTTATAGCATGTATATCTGTAATTAAGTGAAGGCATCTACTACAGCATATTATTCAACTCGGTATGAACAGAAATAATATATATGAACAGTTAATTTTGGTGAAACAGAAATGAATCAACGCTTCGCCAAAACTTAGCGAGACTATATAATTGACCTCTAATATGAAGAATTTGGGTTTCCTCTTTGATGGTTACGTATGTGGCTGCTGCAACTATAATTGTTTTGATGTGTGCCTTCAAAACTATAGAACTAGAAACTACAACTATGATTGAACTCTAGTATGAATAAATTGAACTCATTAACTATTATGAACACACAATAATAGAAATATGTACCCTAACCCTAGTTGAACTTCCGTGTGTGTGTGTGTGTGTGGCTGCTGTCACGACTGTCCATGTGCGTGGCGACCGCGGCCGCGGGTGGGGAGGAGGAAAGCCGGAGAGAGATGCGGGGATGGCGGGGATGGCGATGTATTACCGAGTGGAGGGCGACAGGGTGAATCGTCGGCAAGGGAGATGGAGGCACCAGATGGCGACGGAGGCAGCGAATGGAGGGTGACGAAGGCAGCGGACACCGAGGCAGACGGCAACGGCGGCAACAAGGATGAGCCGACGGTGACGGGATGGGGGAGAGTGAGAGAGTGAAGTGAGGCAGGGGAGGGGCATGTGCATGTACATAGTCGATTGAGTACGTCGTGTGCGACGAGCGCTCCAACTCGCCAACCACTGCTACTTTGGGGTGGCGGGCAGCAAAGCCGATTTGATTCAGGGACAACCACACAGGTAACTTAGTTGTGGCGGTTGCTGGCAGTTGCCCGCCACGGGTAATATTTGTACAATTTTTTGGGTGCCGGTTGCACGCATTAAACTATGGCGAGAAGTAATGTGCGCCCGCCAGTGTTGCCTTCCAGAGCAGTGGCGAGCTATTCTATACACCTGCCCCTGACCACATTCATCATGTGGCCATGCTCATCGGTGCTTGTGGTAGGTCATTTACGCCACCCGCCACTACTAGTCCAGTAGCTCTCGCGGTCGCTTTGTGGCACCCTCCACAGTTAATTTTGCTAACTAGCAGTGGTGAGTGACCTGCCCCGCCCACCACACATTTGGGTTCACCTATAAGCCCTTTCCTAATAGTGATTGGCTCATGTGTCTAAGGGTTCCTTTGACTCAGATCGCGATTGGCGAGCACGCGACCTAGACTTCGCATACCAAAAGGCGAGGAAAACTCATGTCAAGCTCGCGATCCCACGGCTAACAAGCCCTACCTGTCATTCTCTCGCGAAGCAGGCGCAAAAGTGAAAAAAGCGGACGACTGACTAGCCGCCAATAGCCAAAAAATTACTGTAGCAGCTGGATCGGGTGGTCAAAAGTGGCGAGCGCATGAGGACCTACCTAGACTGCACCATTGTCTTTGCTCACCCGCACCGCCGCTCCAATCCAAATCGCCGCCGCCGCCACCTCCACCTCTTATGTCTGTGGGCGAGGGGTGAGATAGATAGGAAAAAAGGTTTCGTGAGATGGAGGTGACAGAAGCGGGGGAAATAGAAGGCGTCACACGACGATGGCTGCCCTCATCCCTGAGAATTTGACGGCTCTCATCAACCAGGTTGTGGACGAATATTCTCATGTCTCTGTCTACCCCTATCCTTCGTGGATTCCTAACCAAACTAGTTTGTGTGCACATGCAACCCATGTCTAAAGGAGCAAACTATCCATTATCATCAATAAGATAGCAAAGGAAAAATATCATAAACTCTGATTGTTCAGAAAAACAAGGAACTACGAGTTGCAAAAATATTTGTCCTTATAATGGCAGGAACAAGCATACTTGCATAGTAGCACAAAAGCAATAAAGCCAAAAAATACCCACACTCTCCTTTGCAAAGCAACTCTTGAACTAAGATCATCAAATTTTTCTCAAGCTTATTATTCTCCACCTCCCAAGGTACACCAGCTTCGTTTGAACTCCAAAGAAGTAATCCAGCATAAGAATACTCCCGATGCATGCTAATAAAGCAAAGCTAACATTAGTAAGCATGAACTGTAATACTAACATGAGAAATCAGAGATAACATTAGATGTGACTATATATGGTTGTTAGGACTGGCTCTATACATAAAGTCAGCTTGATTAGTAATATTGAGAAAATAAATCAGAGATAACAATAGATTGGGCTATATATGATTGTTAGGAATGGATGTATATATAGATGACTAATCAGAAAAGGTGCTAGCCTCTCCCTCTCAACCTCAGTGGCATACTTAAATCCAGACCTCAGATAAGCATGCGATACTACAATCGTATTAATATTAATAAACTAAATGGCATTAAACCATTTCATGCAGAATTAACATAACTTATAAAGGCAAAAAGTTGTTTTATTATGAGCAAATGCACGACATATATAAGAATAACCTGATATAATGTTCTGCTTCTATGAAAATGTAGACTACGTTGCGTGCACACACAACACAACGCCAACACGGAGGTTGTGGTCGTCCTTGGTGCCACCAATGCCGGTGAATTGAATGACGCCGAGCGAGTGCATTGCCTCCCAGCGGCCACCCACCACCGTGGTGACCATCAGCATTGCTCCTGCATCCAGGCTTCCCGGGCAATACAACCGGAACTATTGACACACCAAAAACAACAGAAAGTTCAATCAGTTACATTCGCTAAGCACAAAGGAAAGAAAGGACGCGAAGCGAATATGCATGACATAGTAAAACTACCTAAATTAGCCTAACAGGAGAGAGAACTGGAAAAATGCTCAATGCAAACTTGAACTCATTTAGATTTTGCTGGACTGAAAATGACAGACTCATATATATAAGCATCTAACAGTAAAAATAATTACATGCAAACTGTACTTCCTTCATCTAGGGAGAACAGTTTAAACAACACATTCATCTTTCAACGAACTACATAATAGGTAAATGTTTTCTGCCCCAGTATTGGAATATTGTTAAAGAGACAATAATAAAAATAGAGTAACACCAACCTTGAATTGAACTTGTGAGAAGCATGGGCTTGTATCAAGCATCCTCATAGGGTATAGTCGCAACACATAGTTGCTTATAAATCTGACAGTACCATATCCAAGCCCGAGTAATCCAGAGACAAGAGTAAATAGTGTACCAGTAACAGCAGCCAAACCACCAAACACTTTGTTCCGAAGCAAATCAACAACATCCTCCATCCCTACTCTACTTCCACTTGACATCCCCTCTTCTTCTTGAAGGCGACAAGAGAGATGATAAGAAAATCCAGGCTGATCCATCTCTCCATCGCAAAACCCAGACGGACACAACACCAACACGACCGCCCCCTCAGTCGGACCCGACCTCCAACCTCCGCCAACTTCGCCCTGCACCCCAACGTAGTGACGCACCTCAACCCAACCCAACACTACCATCACTGAATCTTAACGAAAAAATCAAGCTCGGTTCAAACCAGAGCACATGTCGAAATTTGCATATAGTGGCATTGAGAGAGATAAGAGGGAAAGCAAGAAGGATTGGTAAAGACAGAGATGAAAGAACGATCTGGAGAATCTCATCTTGGCGTCATCGGCCGCGCTCGACGTTGCTTACGCATGTGTCACTCCCCAGCCCTGCCTCTGTTCATGCCGCTTGTACTGGTTGCGGCGCCATTCTTGTTGTGGACATGCATCAGTCGAGCCGCCGCCAGTCAATGTCCCCCGCCATAGCACTGAATCGCCAGATGCGCGAAGAAAGGAACGGAATGAGGGGCTGGGGCGGCGACGGATCTGCATTCACGTCTGCAACCACGGTCGAGATGGTGGAACTGGGCCACGCATGGGCGGCGGCGGCGGCACCATGGTTGCCTCCCGAGGGAGGAGACAGGATTCAGAGTGGCGGTTTTTGTCTCCCGTGATTAGAGGAGATAAATGGGATAGGGTTTATTGTTTTGATAACTTGTGGCATGGCCCCTCCCGTGATTAGAGGAGATGATGATAGATGGGATAGGTGTGTGTTATACTTGTGGCGTGGGAAATTTCGTCCGGTGGAGAATGGTCAGCCAACACTAATTGCTACATGCAATTGTGGCCCCAGGTTAGATGTACTAGCAAAAACGCCGTGCGTTGCAACAGGGTAATAAAATTGCGGCGTTCAAATCAATCCATCGAGGACATAAATAAATATCTAAATGAGTATATAAGTAATATATTAATTCAAATCAAATGAAATTGGTGGCTGGCTGCACTTAAGAAATAGTCGTGCTAATATGTGCTAATATTACACATTTAGTAATTGACTACACACAAGCTTAGAGGCCACAATTTATTCTAAAAGCCTTGGTTCAATTTAGCGCGATTGAAACATTCATTATCCAGTGTGTAAAGACAAACTGTGACTTTATATTTGTTTTTGTTTGGAATTTTCTTTTTAGACATAACAATGCATGCAAGCACAACACTAAATTAGAAATTGTTCTTCTGAAATTAATATGGCATGTAACTATGCCGGCAGAATAGATAACCATTTAAACGAGTACCAATATAAGTGAGTTGCCTAGCCTGTACTCTATCATCTGCCTTGAACTACGGTGCAAATAGCCTCTACAAATATCCTGAAAGAAATCATCAGCAATAAAATTTAGAGCCATGATAAAATCATGTTTCAAGTTATTACTGTTGACACTACTACTCGTATCCAATCAGCTTTAGCCCAAAAAGTGATATTTGAACCAATCACAGAGCAAAATCAAATATGGGTGTTTCTTGTCATGCAGATAATATTGCAAGAAACAACTGTGTATGACTGGTAAAATCTAGTAGCTTACTCAATCAAGTGTTTGCCACTACTTTTATCAGTTTTCATTAATCAAACAGTACAGCATACAAACCTGACATCAAAAAATAATTCAAATCTCAAGCAAATATGCTTCACTCTCTCAGTCTTGTACAGACTTCTGAGTAATAGAATAGAACAAACTTGGACAAAAACGAAGGATGCACTTACTTAATTTGAGGTAGCAGCTTCTATAGAGCAGACGATATGGGAAAACATGAAGAACTTGAAGAAAAAAATTCAACTAAGATGCAAGTAACAGCAGAAAAGAATTCGTGATCTCAAGCAAATCTATATCACTCACCCAGACCCAACTCCTCCGTAAAGACTTCCGATGAACATAATAGAACAAACACCTGTGTTTTGCCACGGAACAATGGCTAGTTGCTAGAATTACTGTTTTTCCCTTCCCTTTCCTTATCTCCCGTTCTCCACTAATAATAAAGTGAAACTTCTTATAAAGCCAAATTGCATAATGTGGATTCTGAAAGGAAAAAATGCACTACAACATGAAGTGATGTTTGACACACAACCTGGCAAACAAATAAAGATTAATTTGGTCAGAACTAAGGTCAAATTCTGCCTGACTCCGTAATATTATTCTTCATACACAATTAATCTTTTACTCTAATGTGTTACAACACAACACTTAAGAAATCACTTACACAACAGCAGAACCATTCATAGTGATAGCCGAAGACCTTCACTATTAAATATATGTGCACCATGATCATGTCACAAACATGCAGAAGAATGCCCTATCAGCTTGAGAAACTTCATGTTGTAGATATTCCCACCACTTTGTTGGATTTGCAAAGATGCATCTATATTTAAAAAGATTACAAATTCAAATTACACTTGCTGAAATAAAAAGTCATTTTCATAAGATCTAGAAATCCAAGATTTACACAAAGAGAAGTAACATAATTTGATTTATAGGTGAAGAAATTTTGCTGGAACTATCACATTGCATCAGATGATTATACTGTGAGCAAAGTATGTTTGTATACTACTTACAACTGCTTGAACTTTGCGGCGCATAGAGAAATATAAGCAGAGTTCAGCACAGTTACATGTAACAGAAATCTTCTCTGCACATCATACAGTATTTTCAGATTGCGGGATGGTTACATCAGATTCCCATCAAAGTTCAAGTAGAAGTAGATAATATTAAATAAAATAGCTTCAGTTTGATCTGTTCCACTCCTTTTGCTAACACTTCAAATTTTTGAAGAACCATGGCTACCTCTTGTAAACCACACTACTGCAAACCCCAAAAGAGCTCTTGGTTTTTAAGAAAACAATCTGAAGCCAGCATATAATTTGAAGTTGAAAAATATATTTTTACTGAGACAATAGTATTATTTAAATCCGCTAAATCTACGCAGTGTAATTATGTTTCTAGTAATGTGCAGGCATGAAATATAATGTTTTCAAAAGTCTATATTAAGGCCAGAAGCTTGCGCTCAACTATGCAAACGAAGGGCAAGTAAATAGGCACCGGCAAAAACCTGCGATTTGGTGCTGGAACAACGCCGCGTTGCAGCGGCGGCGTCATGGAAGAGCGGCGAGTCCTCTTAGGATGAGCGGCGAATCCTCGCTCGATTAGGCGGCTCACACATTGTCGAAAGCAGTGGCGGCGGCGAGCATCTGCGCTCAGAATACTTTCCTCATCCATATGCTGATTTACACAATGTCATCATATAAAACAAAGCTTGATGATGCATTATACCAGCAAAACATGGACATAAAGAAAGTTGAATCTTGACCAAACATATACTTAAAAACAAAAACTCAAATCAAATACTACTGAAGTTGCTTGTCTATTACCATGAGAACTAAAATACTTCGTATTATTCAGTTAGTATGTAAACAAAAAGGATTTTATGATATATCTTTCTATGAACTAAACCAAACATAATTCCTTTCTAGGGCTGCATCCAGAAATGTAAAATACATTGCTTGTGGTAGTAGTGGGTGAACAAGCAGGCCACGAACAGATGGATCTTCATTGAATCTTGACACTGAATCCATCACCCCATCTTCTGCGCAGTTCCAAGGGAACTCCGACAACAAAGATTTTATACTGATTTCCTCTTTAAATCACCTATCAATACAACCATGAGTTCACCTCTATGCTTGTAATGGATAGGCAGAGAGAGGAACATGTAGAACCAGTAGGAGGTCCTCGCGCTGCCCATCGATCGGCCCCTGCTCCTAGCTTCGCGTGCTCTTGTTCCCCAACCAAGTCTGCATCCCCTGTCAGACCGTCCCCACTCTCGCACGAACGCGGCATGTACGCGCGGCGGCGCCTGACTCCGCTCCTTGGCTCAGCCGCTCATCACCAAGGGGTGGAGAAGATGCTGACAAACGGAGTTCCGGAGAAGCCGGCAGATCGGCGGCACGGCGATGTCGAGCGCCCCCAGAACGGATAGACAGAGAAGAAAACTGGCCGCGCGGCCACGCGCGGCGGCGGCGCCCTACTCGAACGCATCGGTAAGATGGGCCGGGGCGGGAGTGGAGGCACGGTGGAGTTCGAGATGGGATTGTGAGGTTAGTGGGAGATGAGGTGTGCGGTCGTGGGTTGTTTCCTTTCCTTTCTTTTTATTTCTTTTTATCGAGCGGCGAGGCGTCTGCGTGCGTGCGATGGAAGGGGGGATCGAACGAGGTCGAACCATCACGACGTTCGATCCCCTTTAATAGTAGAGATTTAGTCCATTAGATCTCATTAGATGGGACAATCTAACGACACAAATTAGCCTGGATAGACATAACATGATGACTTTAGAAGAACGAGAGAGCGAGAGAGCGTGCGTGTGCGCCGCGCCGCCGTGCGTCACTCCGACGCCGGCGTCCACCTCCCCGCCGCCAGCCACTCCGGCTACGGCGGCCACCCACCCTCTCCTTCCGGCCGTGGTGCGTCTCCCTCCCTCCATCCCCGGCGTCCGCATGGCCTCCAGCCCGCCTTCCGTGCACTCCTCTTTCCAGGGCGAGCGGCCAGTCGTCTCCGGCCTGGGGCTCTCGTCCTCTTCGGCGACGGAGAGCTCGTCCAGGGCCGGGGCCCGTGGAGGGGCTCGAGGGTGGCCCGGCGCGGCGGATCTCGTCTTGGCAGCCGGCGCCTGCGTCCAAGAGATCTCTCTGGAAGCGCCGCCGTGAGGAGCGGCAGCCGGTGGAGGCCCCACGGCGTCCGTCGCCTGGCCGCTCGGAGGTCTCGCCGGAGATGAGGGACCGCTGTTTCAAGTGCCTAGAGAAGGGGCACTTCCTCAAGGATTGTACGAATCAGGTGGTGTGTCTTCGCTGCGGATTGCCCGGCCACGTCGCCAGCCAGTGCAAGAGGCCGCGCAGTCCGTCGCCGGTCGAGGAGCTCTGGTGGGATGCTGTCGCTAAGGTGGCCAGAAGCTCATCTGGTGCGCGCGTGGAGCTGCGTGCGGGCCCGTCCAGGCCTCCGTCGGTGCAGCGCGCTCCACCGCCCCCTGCTCCGTCGCCCATGGCTGCTCGTCTGTTGGCAGCGTGGCCGAATCCCGCACCGCCGCGTTTGGAGGTTGCGGCTGACTTGGAGTCGGAGCCGTCTGAGATCTGCGTCGTCAGGAGAACCAGGGCCATGGCCGAGCTCGAGGGCAGACTCCACAACGCCATGGTGGTCTACATTGGGGGCGACCGGTCCGGCCTCTCGCCTAAGCTGGTGTTTTGGGCGCTGCAAGAGAAGAGGGGCATCGCGCCTGACAGAATCTCCGTACATAGATTCTCGCCGGAGGACTTCCTTGTCGTGTTTGCGCGGCAAGAGGACCGAGTCAGGGTTGGGTTGCAGCCGGTGCTGGAGTTCAGAGGGCAGAGGTTGGCGTTCAGGCGATGGATCAGGAAAATCAGGCGGTGTTCGCTGCGCTTAGGACCAAGGTTAGCCTAGAGTTGGAAGGGATTCCCCCCATGCTTGGGAGCTGGGTGTCGTGGAGAGACTGCTGGGTGATTCGTGGGTCCGTCAGGTGGGCCAGCGCCTCAGGATAGGCTGACCTCACGTCAGTCCGCTTTTGACCGGCTAGGGGGAACGGGTAGCCAGGCGGTGGCGCCAGCCAGAACCACCGCTGTCATTTCAAATCAGGAGTGCGCCAATGCTCCGGCTCCGATTTCACCCATGCGGGACGAAGCGCAGGAGCGTATCGCGGCCTCTCCAGTGCTGCCAGCTGGTGCTCAACCTTTGGTTCAGAGGGATTCAAAGGAAAGTTCGAGAGCATTGGAACTGGTCAAGGATCAAGAGAGGGAGGCTATTGGCCCGCATCTGCCGGCCGGGCCCGGGGAGGATGTCACGGGTGGCAGAGTTCTGGTGGTTCAGCCTGCGCTGCAATGCGGACCTCCTCTGTCGCAGCAGATGGGCCCCGTGATGGAGACTGCTCGGCTGGAGTCTATCCAGTCGATCCCATCATCGGCGCGCCCCGAGCCGCGTGTGGAGTCGTGCCCGGTGTCCATCCCGCCTGCACCGATGGACGCGCCCCTCGTGGCCCCGGTTCTGGAGACGGTGGGCCAGGCTCACGATTTTGGAGCGGTGCATGACTCGGGGTTGGCCAAGGTGGGACCCTGTGCGGAGGATGTGATCGGCCACAGCAGCGAGATGCTTGCTCCTGTTGAGATTTCGGTGTGGGAGGAGGGCCCGCATATGATTGGCGATTCTTCTCCAAGGTGTGTGGACGTGCGGGCACACGTGGCGGCTTCTGATAATCGCGCTCTCGTTCTGGGCAATTCTTACGTGCATCGAGCCATGCAACCATTGGTTCAGGGAGGAGATGGGGGATGACACCCCAGGAGGCGATCGCTTTTGGCAAATTGAAGTGGTTTTGCAACGCCTTGGTTCGGAAGCTGGCGCCACCACTCCTTTTGGAGGTTCAATCTTCCTTAAGGCCTGAAGCCGAGCCGTTTACTCCACGAAGAGCCACGAGAAGCACCAAGAAGGCTCCAGCCACCAAGTCCAAGGCCACGCAGGCCGAGAATGTTCTCATGAAGGCTCTTGGGTTGGTCCCGGAAGACTTGGAAGGTAACAAGGACACCATTGCCGAGCTAGCCGAGATCTTCGACTCCCCTCTAAGGGAGCAGCATGTGAGGGTGATTGCTTCGTTGTTTGGCAAGGAGGTGCCGCCAACCCCTGATGCGTGTTCTGGTGCTGTGGAGGTGTTGAGCGTAGCTTGATTGCGCTTGTTTTGGGTGGGTGTTCAGGTGTTTCCTCCTTTCTCATGGATTGGAATCCCCAAGTGTTGTGTTGGAATGTGAGGGGTCTCAATAACCCCGCCAAAAGGAACGCTGTCCGAGAGTTCGTTGTCGATGCTAAGGTTAATCTTGTATGTCTCCAAGAGACAAAAATAGATGTATTTGACCCGTATTTGGTTATGCAATGCATTGGACCATCGTTTTTATGGGTTCGCCTACTTGCCGGCGTTGGACACTAGGGGTGGTATCCTCTTGGGGTGGAGCAGTGCGCATTTAACTATCAGTAATATCACTTTTGACACAAATTTCCTCTCTGGGTTGGTTCATAGCCAGGATGGCTCGGAGTGGTGGTTATCGGCGGTGTACGGCCCCCAAGGGGACGAGCTTAAGACTCAGTTTCTTGTTGAACTACAGCATAGGAGGGATGTGTCTCCGGGGCCGTGGATGGTGCTTGGCGACTTCAATATGATCATTCGCGCGAACGAGAAGAGCAATTCCAACCTTAACAGGGGCATGATGAGGAAGTTCAAGGCGTTCATGGATAACAATGAGCTTAAGGAGTTATACATGCATGGTAGGCGTTTCACTTGGTCTAATGAAAGAGATCAGTTGGTGATGACTAAGATCGACCGGGTCCTGGTCTCGGTGGATTGGGAGCTCAACTTTCCGGATGTGCTGCTTCAAGCTCTCTCCTCCAATATCTCGGATCATGCGCCACTTCATTTGTCTCTGCCCCATCCTGCCCAAAGCGTAGGTTTTGGTTTGAGATCTGCTGGACTCGTTTGGAGGGTTTTGAGCAAGCTGCGAAAGACGCTTGGGTGTGTGAGGATGACGCTGTTGACCCTTTGAAGAGGCTCAATGCGCTGCTTACGAACACCGCCTCAGCCCTGCAAGCCTGGGGCCAGCGTAAGATTGGCAACATCAAAATCCAGATGGCGATCGCCAACTTTGTCATCCTCAGACTGGACAGAGCGATGGAGTCCCGTCAACTTGATTGGAGAGAGAGATGGCTGAGAAGATCACTTAAGCACGCGCTTTTGGGTTTGGCCTCTCTCCAGCGAACCATTGAGAGATAGCGCTCTCGCCTGAGATGGATTCGTGAAGGGGATGCCAACACCAAGCTTTTCCAAGCGGTGGCCAACGGAAGAGAACTAAAAACTTCATCCCTCACATCAGGCACAATGGAGAGCTGGTCTCGCAGCAAGAGAGAAAGGAGGAGATCTTCTCGGATGCCTACGAACAGTTGTTGGGGCAGGCTTCAGCCCGCGACGTCGACGTCGATCTTGGTTTCTTGGATATGGCTCAGCTTGACCTCTCGGAGTTGGACGCTATATTCACAGAAGAGGAAGTTTGGAACGCGATCAAAGAGATGCACCCGGAGCGGGCGCCAGGGCCGGATGGGTTTACCGTGGCCTTTTATCAGAAGGCGTGGCCCATCATCAAGCACGAGATCATGGTGGTGTTTCTTAAGCTCTATGTTGGAGATGGCCGTGGTTTCGGAAAGCTTAACTGAGCCCACATTGTCCTTATTCCGAAGAAGCCGGACGCGGAGGACGTTGCAGATTTTTGGCCAATTAGCCTCCCTCATAGTGTGGCTAAGATTTTCGCCAAGTTACCCGCGATGAGAGCACGCAGAAGAATGAAAGAAATCGTCACGGCCAACCAGTCAGCTTTCATTTGTGGGAGGCACCTGCACGACAACTTCCTTCTTGTCAGGCAAGTGGCCAGGAAGTTACACGCTCGCAAGGCGGACAGCGCTTTTTTGAAACTTGACATCTCTATGGCTTTTGATTCGCTCAATTGGTCGTTCCTGATGGATGTGATGAGGAGCAAAGGATTCGGCCAAAAGTGGTGCGGTTGGATCTCTATTCTCCTACGGACCGCCACCACCAAAGTGATTGTCAATGGAGTTCCCGGCAGAAGCTTCACTCATGTCAAGGGCCTCAGGCAGGGGGATCCTATCTCTCCCCTGCTATTCGTCATCGCCATGGATGTGTTGTCACGCATCATGATCAAGGCTGCCAATTTAGGTGTTATTGGAAATTTTCCGGGCATCGATACTCATCAGTCGGTGTCGATCTACGCAGACGACGTGGTCTTATTTGTTAAGACAAAGGAGCTGGACCTCACGTTTGTCGGATCGGTGTTACATGTGTTTGGGGAGGCCTCTGGGCTTAAAATCAACTATCATAAGTCGATGGACATCTTGATCCATGGGGATACTAGCGACCGAGACCGGGTGTAGTCCATCTTGCATTGTCGTTTGGGCAACTTTCCGTGCAAATACCTTGGTCTCCAACTTGCCATCCGACAGCTTTCGAGGGCCGATTGGCAGTCCATGATCGACCAAGCCAAGAGCTTCGCCCCAGCCTGGCAAAGAGGGCTTATTCATCGCCCTGGACGTTTGGTGCTCGTTAAGTCGGCATCGCGGCCAAACCCATACATCACTTCATGATCGCGGAGGCTCCAGCTTGGGTTTTTCAAGAGATCGACCAATGGATGCGCTCATTTTTCTGGGCTGGCAAGGAGAAAGTGAATGGCGGTCAATGCCTCGTGCATGGAATTCGGTTTGCAAACCGACCTGGCAAGGTGGTTTGGGCGTTCTTAATCTACAATTACAAGGGTTGGCCTT
This sequence comes from Aegilops tauschii subsp. strangulata, assembly GCF_002575655.3. NCBI lineage: Eukaryota > Viridiplantae > Streptophyta > Magnoliopsida > Poales > Poaceae > Aegilops > Aegilops tauschii. The sequence goes on from NC_053039.3 coordinate 47,104,500, forward strand.
GAGAGTTCGATGGGAGTGGCTCAGAAGAATGGATCCTGACAGGCCTTGGCAAGGACTGCCCATGGCGGTCGACAGAGAGGCTCGGGAGGTTTTTGACAGCATGGTGCACATCATTGTGGGGAAGGGCAGTAAGGTCTTGTTCTGGAGAGATTGATGGATCCATGGCTTTGCGGTCAAGGACATCGCACCGCTCATCCACGCTCTAGTGGACACGCGTACGATCAATCGCCGCACGGTCGAGGATGGGCTCTTGGAGGGGCGATGGCTGCACGACATCAGTGGAGAAGTCAACTTTGTTGGCCACATGCAGCTTTTACATCTCAATCTCGTGATCAGCATGATCAATCGCGACCCCACTAGGGACGGTACCTTCTCGTGGCCAGCTGACCCGTCCGGATCCTATACTGCAAAGTCCACCTACAATCGTCTTGGCAAGGCGCTGAAAGAGCCCCCTTTGCCTCTTGCATTTGGAGAAGCTGGGCTCTCCTGAAGTGCAAACTCTTCGTTTGGTTGGCAGTTCAGCACCGGATTTGGACTTCTGACAGGAGATTCAGACATGGACTCCAGGATGCTTCGTCCACCTGTTTCACGTGTCTCCAAGATGAGGACAATGCGGAGCACATCCTCACTCAATGCGTTTACACTAGGGAAGTGTGGCAATACATCTTTGAGACTTTGAGCTTCAGCGGTAGCGTCCCCAGACCGGAGGATACTCTTCTTGACTGGTGGCTGGCCACAAGGACTAACTTCACAAAAACATTCAAGCGCGGCTTTGACACGGTCATCATCGCAACCACATGGGCTCTTTGGAAGCAACGCAATGCCAGAGTTTTTCACCGGATCAACCAGCAGAAGACCGTATCCGAGCTGGCCCTTGCCATCATCGCGGAGCTTAAAGAATGGAGACTGGCGGGCTTGGGTGGAGGAGGTTATGGCTCGTTTTGTGAGTGTTGGCATATGCTAGTTAGTTGGGTGCCCTAGGGTGTGCGCTTCCCTTAGGAAACTCTTTTCTTTCTTGTAACCCTTGTAAATAACGCTTGCTCTCTTCTTCTATAAAGGTATGGTACGCCTTTGACGTACTCTCAAAAAAAAATTTAGAAGAAAAAAATATTCGATTGTTTAATAGTAGTATAGACTAGTGGCATGCTCACGAAAACTCCCAGGACGTCCACCTCCGGCACGTGTTGCCCAACCGCTATATTAAACAGGCTTTGTTGAATCATTAGGGCGCAAACTTTTTAAGAAGTATAGCCACGCTATTTACAACATATATAAATTAGAAAAACGTGATTTCTGGAAAAAAAAAGTGCAGAAAATTTGAAAGTTCGCATATTTAAAAAAAACCACGAATTCAAAGAATTTCCATGAATTTGGAAAAATTTCATCATGAAAAATAGTTCATCTATTTTGAAAAAAGTTCATTGTTTTTGAAAAATATATATTCAATGTTGAAAAAAGTTCATCAGTTTTCAAAAAAGTTCATCGATTTTATAGAAAGTTCAAAAAAATTAAAAAAGGTTCATTGATTTAGAAAAAAGTTCATCAATTTTATAAAAATGTTCATCGAATTGAAAAACAGTTCATCAATTTTCAAAAATAGTTCATTGTATTTGAAAAAATTTCATTGATTTTCTAAGAAATTTCATAGGTTTTGACAAAAGTTCATAGATTTTGGAAAAAGTTCATTGAAAAATGAAAAGAAGTTCAAAAAAAAGTTCATAATTTTATTTAGAAAAATCATCAATTTGAAAAATCAAGTTCACAAAATATGCTCATCAATTTGAAAAATAAGTTCAGAACATTTAATTGTTTACATCGATTTGAAAAATAAGGAAGAAGAAAAAAATGAAAAAAAGAACGGAAATGTAGAAGTAATAAAAGAATGCGAAAGCTTGGAAATATCAGATGATGTTGTGTGGTCGAGTGATTGGTGTGTAGCGCCGTAGTACACGAGGTCACAGTATCGATTCATCCTGCATGCAATCCTTTCGCGTTTTTGGAAACAGAAGGAAAAAAAAACTACAGATACATGGGCCAGCCCAGTTAACGCGGCTGCAGGCGCCGGTTAGGAAAATTGCCCTTTAAAGCAGCCTTGTTCCTGTGCACGCAACTGCGGAGCTGGGCTCCAGGCACCCCTATATCTAGAAAAAATTTAAACTGGCCTGGTGCGCAGCCCACTTCTAACTCTTGCCGGGCCTGAAATCTCAGCCCAAATCACACACAGGCAAACCGCGAAAAAAAAAGCGAAGAGTGAGGCGACCGTGCGCCTGCGCGTGTCTTCTGACGCGAACCCTACCCTGTCGCCGGCTCGCCGCCCGGCCGTTCCATTCGGCGTTCTCCCTACGCAGACGGCCAGCCCCGTGAGGCGTTCGCCCAGCCTCTTCTCGGCGAGGCAGCGACGGCCCGCTCGCCCAGTCCAGGTCCCCGGCGACCGGCGCCCAGTCCAATTCCGTCAGCTGCTCCCACGCAAAGCAATGGTAGTCCGGCCGTACGTCCAGTCCAGGTAACTTGACAATCAGGACTTGATTACTACAGTTTTCAACTTTTCTGAATGGTAGTGTAGTTTTATCGGGGGCCGGCTTGCGAATTTCCAATTAACTGAACCAGGAGCGACCCATCTATAGTCCCTCAAGGAAATATGAAAGTTAGATTCAGATTCGTTTTAATAGAAGAGTAACATATCATATAGACAATCAGAAGTATGGCCTACCCGTTTCTAAGATCTTCGTTATAATACATTGTTTACATATGTGGAAATTCCCAGGCTGTTAATCCGTAGCCTAAATGACCTCTCTTCCCTTGAAACTTGAGCATCATCAGATACTCCATGCATCCACAAAGGAACCTTGTTTCATTTGTTTCGACAACCCATTGCTGCGATAAAAGGACTACAGTCATAGAGTTTAGGCTGTCAAAACAGTGCACTACAAAGTACAAGCATCAGATTTTCATTTTGACTTCTGTATGCCTTGAGTCTGGGTTTTTGGTTTCTGTACACCATCAAACAAGATCCAAGAGAACAAGGACTACGTGCCTTCCAGTCGCAAAGAAAAGAAAAAAAGAAAAGGTCGACAGCGTCTCGATGGTATTGACACCTCAAATTATCTGTACGTGAGGAAAAGAAAAGGGGCCTCCATTGTTGTGTCTTGTGTGTACTTGAGTCAAACAAGAAACGAGAAAAAGGCCTCTAGCTGCTTTTGGGTCGGTAAAGCGAAATGTTTTGTTCCTCGCAAAGAATCATCTTTCTTATCCTTTAGTCTATCGACTTATAAAACTAGCTCTGCATTCCGTCTCTTCCCTGTGCGGGGTTTCTTTTAACACGTACTGACGTAACCCTATCATAGTGCTGTTGTATGCGATGCTTTCCATTCACTTAGTCTGAAGAATTTTAACATTAAGGGAGTTACCATTGCTAGCAGCAAGGCAGAAAATCTTGTCTAGTTGCGGGTGGATTTCCTTATTCCGCCGGTACCATACAAACTTATGTCAAGTTTTCAATACACTGACATAAATGTTCACGTACCATAGGAACGGACACTAATCACCATAGCCATAGTGGGAGTTCCGAAAAAAAAACACAGATACAGATCCAGTCGTCTTTTATTTTACAGTCGAACTGCATGTAACGTCCCCACTTAAGAGGCATCTGAGTAGAGCTCTTCAATCACCACACGAACTGCAATCGGGATCCGAACCAGGTGGGCGCCTCCATCATGCCATGCCAAGCTACCGAAGGTGTAGCTGCCCTGGATCCTTCGGGTGGCCCTGAAAATCACCTTGAAACTCTGCACCCTCTTTGCATTGCTGAACACCAGCACTGCTGGCTCCACAGCCATCTTGACGCCAGGTGGAGGCTCCAAGAATGCCTTGTACACCGCATTCGGCTGGCCAACATTGGTAACAGTGCGCACAACCGTCACAGATGTCTTGAGGCCAGGAATGGCAATCGATGGGAGGTTCAAGTCAGGTGGTGTGCAGTTGTTATTTGAACCAAATCCTTGTGGACAGTTGAAAAACTCGAGGTAATCTGACGCACTGATGTCATATATCAGGCCTGGATCAGCTGCCTTGGTTGGATTAACAGACCCTGCTCCGTAATCAAACGGGTCGGCGATCTTTGCACGATTTCCATTTGCTTCTATTGGAACCCCATGACTGTCCATGGTATGTGCTGCAAGAGAGACACTTTATTTGTGCTTTGCATAAATAAATACTCCACATCTCAACTATATATGTAGAGAATCAGATAATTACCGGTTGTCATTAGTGCTGATTTTAGGGCGGCAGGGGACCAGTCAGGATGCACGGATTTGAGTAGAGCGACTATCCCAGATATATGTGGGCAGGCCATGGATGTTCCAGAATCAAAGACGTAGGAAACACCTAGACTTTTGTAAGCACCAGTTTGTGCTGCAGCGGCTAAAATGTACACCCCAGGTGCAGCAATATCAGGCTGTTCATTTGGGAGCACAACTAATTAAGGCAAGTAGAGTTAATTCTATATATGTTTCTTAGTAGATTGTAACTTTAAGGAAAGAGAAGACTCCAATGACACTATGTAGTGACTGAATCGAACAATTTATTTACCTTAATAAGAGATTGCTAGCTAGAGGTGCGCTGCTTACCTTGAGAACCCCATGATAGATAGGACTAGGCCCCCTTGATGAGAAAGCTGCTATTCTTGGGGCAACAACTTCACTTCCGCTGGTTGTTCGGGTTGTTGATATCTTTATTTTTGGGATGCCAATGCGACTGCCATAATTATAAGGGGAAACGAGAAAGCTTTGGTAAACATTGAAATGGAGATGATAATATGCGTACGTCCAGAAAGTAGAAAATCGATTCATGTACATCTAAGAACTTTCTCTACGTACTTGCAGTACACAGCAATCTGATAGCTAGTCTTGAAGTCGAGAGGAACGCAAGGAAGGGCTGGTCCTTTAATTGCATATAGATCAAGAGAGTCCAGATTATTCTGTGAGAATATAAATCCCTTCCCTCCATTTCTCCGCACCGTCGCTGCAATATCTGCATACTTGGGTGGTGCAGAGACACTACCCGGTCCTGGTGTGTAGCAGAATACCACCTTCCCGTGTATGTCAGTGCTGTTTATGTAGTCCGGGTCACACCTGCAAAACAGTTACCCCTTGCTTATCCACTGTGGGTGAAATTCATATTTATTTAAATGGTGTTCGGAGTATATTTATAAGGGAATCTTACCTATCATTAAAGTAATACAGAAGTTGAGAGAACTCATCACCACCTTTATCTGCCACATACATGGATTGTGCCTGTAATCAATTAAGCATCCCATTGTGAGAAGGAAGAGAGGTAAAACATGACGCATGGTCAAATCTGAAGATGCATACCACAAACTGTCGGTTATTCCCGAGGGTGATAACCGTGAGGAATGATCGATCAACCGTGGTTGCAGCAACCGTGAGTAGCCATGGTGAAGAGTTCTGCACCGTTTGCTCTGTAGGTCCATCATTTCCGGCTGCCATGATGACCGGGATGCCTCTTGTCACAGCACCCAGCGTTCCTAATGCTGCCATTTCGTCCGTGCTTCCGAGAGAGAGCGATAGGACGTCAACACCGTCATGGATAGCATGATCGATGCCTTTCAGAACGCTCGCGGTAGAGCAAGTACCCCAGCAAGCCTTGTACACTGCTATCCGGGCGCGAGGTGCGCCACCACGAGCCGTTCCAGCAGCCAGTCCGAAGAAGCTGGTGTTGTGGACGACGTTGCCACCGGCTGTGGAGGCTGTGTGGGTGCCGTGGCCATGAGAATCCCTGGCAGACAGGAAGTCACCTTGGAGAAATCTCCTGTCGATGTCAGGGCCAGCATACCACCGCGCACCGATGAGCTTTCGATTGCAATCGTGGGCACTGAAGTTGGCACCCGCTTGGCAAGTTCCCTTCCATTTTGAAGGAGGAGGTCCATAGCCATCATCAGCGAAGCTCTGTGACTCAGGCCAAACACCTGAAATGAAAGACAAGTGGACTGGAGGTAAACCCCCCACACAATTAATTGTGTTAACCTTGGGCTGAACGAGCCATCGCATCCACCTGAGTCGATGACACCGATAATCATCCCATCTCCATGGTTTGCTGCTGCAAGGAGCTCATTTGGCTGCTGCTCCTGCTTGATGTCCACGCCCATGGACAGCCCAAGGAAATCCCAGCTCCGAGTAGTATGCATGCGTACCATTGTGTTCTCTTTCACACTCACCACTCCAGGCAGTGCTGTATCCGAGCCGGAAGCAGCAAGTGATTATTAACTTATGAATCACAGTGATGGTCAACAAGCATTTGTCGATAAATATCAATTGACTAATACTACACCTTATCTCAAAGCTAGAGGGAAAGATCAAAAGAGAGATAAATTATGCACATATATATTATACATACTCTGGATCTTTCTCGCTTGTGATTCAGTAAGCATTGCAGAAAAGCCTGAGAAACCATATCTGTAGCTGTGGACAATCGATTCGAGAGCCGCCTCCTTGCTTCATAGCCAGTACATACTTGTGTAAACCAACTTGAGAAATGGTATAATGAAATAATAATTCTACTTTTGGAGGAAAGGAACTTTTGAGAAAAACTAATTTAATTTGGAGGATATAGAAAGCCTTTGTAGAATAGGAATGTTTCCTTCACATTTTGGAGGAGTTTTATGTTATACCGTGAGGTTACTTCTTAATAAAATTGTATTTAAAGTTCCAATGCATCTTGGTGATTTACTCCTTTCCATATCTAAATAAGTAAAACATAATTATGCCAGTTAATGATGTCCATGTTTTTGCTTCTTATAAGATTCCATATGACGGGATATCATAATTCTATGACTTTATTTATTCCTATGTTTCTACAATCCTGTATCCTGGAGGGCATTATAATACTACTCCCATTGCTCCGATCTAAAATAAGTGTCGTGGTTTTAGTTCAAATTTGAAGGAGTGGTGTTCTGCAAATAGCTTGATTAAGTTTCTGCAAGTAGTGTTCTAATTTTTTGAACAGATAAGGAGTGGAGACTAAGGAGGAAGAATAGAGGAGAAAATGAAGGGACAAAAGACGACAAAAATTCTGCATACAAAATTATAGATAAGCCAAACACCACCTCAGCTACCATTTATCAAGCTTGTCATCCTTAGTTAACCTGGACAGTTAAGATCCGCTGACGAATGCAGTTTAATTTCTAGCAGCTAGCTTAAGATACTCACCTTGCAATTTATATTTGGTGGTATTATTTCTTTCTCACAGTAAAGTCTGGAGACTGTGCACTAATTTCTAATTATATTAATCAATTTTGACCACTTAGAGAATAAGGGTATTTTATTTTGAATTTTCTGCATTTGATTCTTGTTTGAGATTTTTGGTTCAAAAAGAAAAGAGAGGTGCAGAAAGTGATGGGACTGCCATAGTGCCATTCAGAGGAGTCCATGAGTCTACAATATTGAGACTAACCATAGCATAGTCCCTCCCTGCAACTTTATTTTTGGAGAAACCTCAAAATGACTGGAAGCTCCTACAACTAGTTTAATTAAGCACATAAAAATGGACGTAGTGGAATGCAAAATATGCAAAACTCGTTTAAGCAAAACACAAGGTGAAAATCTCAACAAGACCAAGGAAGCCACCTAATAAGTACCTAACTAAAGTAGATGTTGAAGCCAACCGACAAAGAGACACGCTGATGAAGCCAACCGAACAGAACATGACCGAACACAACATGGAAGCATACAGAGAAGCAGTTGTGTTGTATAATACTGGAGCCAGGATGTTGTATAATATCGCTGATTCAGTGCAACTTTGTATTAAATTGATGACGCTTATTATGGATCGAAGGGAGTAGCTAGCTAGTACTATGAAAGGTACCTTCCGAGAACGGAAGTGAGCAAGTCATGGTGCAAAGAGGTGACGAGACTGACATCTTCATGTTGCCTCTCCCCAAGGTAGACGATGTATACCTGAAAACATGTTTACGTATTAACTAACAACGTCTCCCCTGATTAGCAATGAATGGGATGGACCTTACCAACTTGGCTTTGCTAGTAAGCTGTAGTTTAACATGTTTTTGGCAACTAAATTACTTTAGTAATTGCAGATACAAGCTAGTCACTAACATCAGTGCGCCGGACAGCACATTCGGAGAAGAGCTTTGACAAGACATAGATTAAGAGGGATCATGACGAACACTTGCTAGCTAGGTTGAAGCTGGGTTATTAATGGCATGGCAGCTAGCTTACCCGTCTTTGTTTGAGCCCTTGCGACAGCTGCAATCGCAGAGATGAGTAGAGAAGAAACACAAGGAGTAGCAGACATGGCGCTCTAAGCTCTGAGAACCTTGCCATGGATCTGTTACATTACTAACCACAGCTGCCTTCCTCTTTTTATAGTAAGCTCTGAGCTGAGAACCTCTACTTGTTAAAAGTTGCAGTCGTTAGTGCCTGCAAGTGGTAGGGCCGATATCTTGCCACCGACATTGTATCAACTGATATGACGCCGGGATTAACCTGTAGTACAAATGAGTAAACTAAAAAGTAACAAGGTGAAGGTTACTCGCGCAGCTTGTCTGATATGCTGAAGCTATGTCTCCCTCTAACTTACTTAGCGCTTGTAGCCGTTGAATGAAAAATGACAGGTTAAGATTTAGTCGAGCATTATTGTAGCAAGACACTACATATAGTAGAGTCCCAAAATAAGTGTCTCTGTTTTAGTATAACTTTGTAGAAGCATCAAGTCTGAAGCGTATATCAACTCTAACGGCGGCTGAGATTTTCGTAAAGTGAAAAGACTGTAGCTACTGCTGCATGTGCATCTTTTTTCTTTTGAAACGGAGGCAAAAGATTTGCCTCTTCTATTAAATAAGAAAGAGTAGAGTTTAGAGTTTTACAACGCACACACAAATAAGCGGCATGACAATTACTCGTGCGTACAGGCAAATCCGCAGCGGAAGGTTACTAAAGTAGCAATTGTGTAACTCCATCGCCCCACTATGCCGATCGAGCTCCCCTTTTGTTTTGTTTTCTTAAACGGAGGGAAAATATTTGCCTCATATATTAAATAAGGAGGAGAAAGAGTTTGTTACAACACACTCATGTTACGACATGGCAATTATTCTTGCAAAAGATCCTAATTTCTTTGCCCGGCTTTGATCCAAAGGTTTGCCTCGTCGACAATGATGTTGAGCAAAATTTGCGGGGTTGCGCTCTTTTGGCTGAGCACTCTTGCGTTACGCTCATTCCAGATGACCCACGATACTAATATGGTAATCGATGCCTTTGCTTTTCAGTCGCGATGCAAGCGGCGCACGTGCTCGCCCACCACGCCTGAACAGAGTCGAACAAGTGCCATGCGGATGTGTCCATGGCGTGGATGCGAAATTTCTGAATAACTAGGTTCCAAAGCCTGAGAGTGAAACGGCATATGAAGAAAAAGATAGGACCAGGTTCCAAGACGTGTCCAACAAAAGAGGAGCATCCATCATTGCAGCAAGGATACCCTGTAGAGCTTGGCATTTAGCCTGGGGAAGAATAATGGACATCTTAATGAATATATGACTTTACAGACCCGGTTTTTTCAGATGGTGGTGTGACCACTAGTTTTTTTTTTTTTTGCTCATTGCACGTGATAGCCGATTTATGTGTCCATTAGCTAGTGATGAGAGACATAAATAATTCACCAACGGAATGAGAGCAAGCGAAATATCGAGAAATTGTCTGGTGGAAACATCGTCTGACCCTAGCTAGCTAGCTATGGATTTATGGCTATACTCCCTCCGTCCGGTGAGTATATGGCAAATTAGTTCAGCTGTCACATCGGTATCTCAAAGGAATATATGGCTTTACAGTACCCAATTTTCAAATGGAGCCACTGTTGAGTGATCACTAGTTCTTGTCGATAATGCTCCTTGCACATCAGAGATGCTCCGTGCATATTGCTTGTGCTCTCTTTTTGTCTTTAACAAATCAACACATTTCACCCTTGTACATTTAGCATGCACTTATATGTTTTTTAAATACACTTTTGTGCACTTATAAAAAAAGGAAGGCATGCATATGCATGGCTTTTTTTTTCTGTTCTTTCATACCAATGCATGCATGGAACCTTGCTAACGTATCTGCAACTGCACACACAATATAACTCAAATGCACATTTTGGTTGGTAGCTCTAGGTATGCATAGATTTTGATAGTTAATTTGCTGTACGACGGCCCCAGCATGGATAGTGGGCGTGATGTGAGCGCGTGTAAGTCTCGAGGCCAGACAAGCTCTATGGCACGTTTTGTGGGAGGACAACCTTCTCTTTTTGAAAAGGGCAGAGCAACCTCAAGGTCAAGGGGCATATTTTGGATGAGAGTGGTTCTTCTACACCCACTCGGTGCACCAACGGTGCACCCACGCAAGAAAACATATCAAAATATTTCAAAAAAAATCTAAAACTTTGTGGAAATGATCATCAACAAATGTTAGAGAGGCTTGCAAAATTTGATGGTCAAATAACATTCGAGGAGCTCTCTACAAAATAGATAAATTCACTGAAAATTAGTCAAAATGTAAGTGTACTGTTTGAGCTGTTTTTGTAATTTTGTCTTTTTTGTAGAGTGCTTCTCGAATGTTATTTGACCACCAAACTTTACAAGCCCCCATAACATTTGTTGATGATCATTCCCACAAAGTTTCAGAATTTTTTCAAATTTTTTGCTATATTTTCTTGCATGGGTCCACCGAAGGTGGGTGCAGCCACTACTTTTCCATTTTGGATTGGTGCCTTGGCTTTTTCAAGAGAATTTCATAATGGGCTAGCCAAAACATTTTGTTCGGTCAAAGTGCTATCAAGAAAACCCTTTCTTGTTTGAAAGGGCAGAGCAACCTCAAGGCCCACTATCTCAATGATGATGGTGGAACTCGGAATCGTAGGGAAAAAAACTGAAGCACACTATGGCTGCAGAACAAGCCGATAGAAGCTTACCTATCATGGCCTCGTGGGCCTGGTCAGAACGAATGGACATCCTGTCCTGTACTAGTATTGAGCCCGGGGAAGAATGGACATCAAGGAGTATAGGTCTTTATAGACACCAATTTCCAGACCAAGCCACTGTAGGGTGATCACTAGTTCTTGTCCGTAATGCTCTTTGCGCATCACAGCTGCTTTATGTATCGATCAATCGTTCGAGCCATAGATGCTGCATATGCTCAATCATAGTGAAAAGTTTGGTCGAACCAATATCTTCTTGTTTTCTTTATTTGAAAAGTTGATGCACTTGTTAGTTGCGGCACTTTTATCATGATGTCTGGTGTGACAATGTTTCTCTCAGGGCCAAATATGCACAAAATTTTCAGTACTGTGAGCAGAGCAGATAGATGCTACAGTTAGTGAGATCATCTTGGATACGGGTATTGATATTTCTTTAAATAGTCCTGTGACCCCTTTGGAATTAAATGACCTAGTGGGAAGAGCTAATTAAATCCAGCATTCCAGCTAACGGATAGTGAGGATAGTGTAAGATGGGCTCTTTCCAAGAATGGTTGTTTGTACCATATCTTTGTATAAAGCCATGGTCAACAGGGTGTTTTGAGCTCCAGATGTGGGGCATTTGGAAGGCAAAATTCCTGCTAAGCAGCAATTTTTTTATGGCCGTGTTGGCATGGTAAACCGCAAGTAACTATGGAGTTGCATAATCGAGGCTGGCCAGGAGAGAGGAGACGTTGGATGTGTCTCTGCGGGCAGCTCAAAGACACGATGCATCTGATGTCTCAATGTCCCATGGCTAACTTTGTTTGGTGAGTTGTGAAAGAAGGTTTAAATTTGCGATATATTCCTTTAAACTTAGAGGAGTTTAATCGGGTTTGTATCCCAATACCAGGGAGAAAGAAAAACAGTATCATGCTTATGTTGTTGGCGGCAATAATATGGTTGATTTGGATGACTAGGAATGATATAATCTTTCGTGACAAAGTAGTTTCTTCTCCTATGCATGTTGTTTACAGAGTCATGAACCTTTTACTGCACTGGTGACAGTTGGTGGCGCAGAAGCAGCAGGACCAACTCGAAAGAACAATTGAGCAAATTCGTCAAGTGCTACACCAACTTCATTGTACAGCCGGAGTTGGGAGAAGAGTAGTGCCATGTTTGACGCGTCAACGGCGGGCTTACGCCTGCCTGAACCTTTATTGCCAACCGTCAGGGTGTTACATATCTCAGGGGGGGGAGAGAGAGTACATGAGGATTAGAGGGGGGAAACAAAATTACATGTAGCGAGAAGCTATAATCTCCCGGCAAGGTGAAACAACATGGAGCCCCAGTCCCGGAGCCTAATTTTCTTTTGAGCATTATTGCAGCGGTGTGACCAAAGTTTTAGATCATCCGCAGCGGTGCCTGCAACATCATGGAGCCCAAGCTGAATGTTCCGAAAAACCTTGGCGTTCCTTCTCTTTCAGATATTCCAAAGAACGGCCAGCAGAACAGTTGATCTAGTTCCGTTGTGCCATTCACCCTCCCATGCTTGGAGCAGCCCCTGCGGAGTATCTGGACAGAGGCTTTCAAGCTCCTCCCAAAGAGGAGCGAGGTGCTGGCACCCGAAGAGAAGATGGTTGATGGATTCGTCGTGGTCGCAGAAGGGGCACGCGGCCGAAGTGGCAATGTCCCGTCTGAAGCGTCGCTCATTTGTGAAGAGGCGGTCCTTGCGTGCAAGCCAGAGGAATATCCGGCATTTATTTGGGGCGTAGTTTCGCCAGATGGCCGGGGCGAGCGTGTCTGTGGGTTTGTCCCTCCAAACCACGTGGTAGGCAAGCCTAGCGGTGAAAGGTTTCCCAGCATCCCTTGTAGTTCTCCTGTCAGCTACCTGCAAATTCAAGTTGACCGTGGCCAAAATAGTGCGTAGTTCAAGCAGTTCGCAATCGGCTGCGTTAGAAAGCCTAGGGGTTAGGTCCAAGCTTAGGTTGGTAGAGGTCAAAGCGCGTGCCACTGAAGTGTGTATTCGGTTGGAGTGAGAAAACAGGGCCGGGAATTGTTGGGCTAGGGTTTGGGATGAGTGAGGTAGCCAAAGGTCTAGCCAGAAGGAGGTAGTGGCTCCATTACCGATGCTGACCCTGGTAGAGTCCCGGAATAGGGCGAGGCCTTTCATGATGTCCTTCCAGATCGGGGTATGCTGGTTGTCTGATATGCCCACATCATTAGTGGCCGACCAGCCTTATTTGGAGATCAAGTATCCGGTCTCTCCCGAGATTTGCTCGTCGTGCAGCTTGGAGATGTGTTTAAGTAATAGACAGAGGTTCATGTGTGGGAGAGAAAGAAAACCAAGGCCCCCATTGGCGAAAGGAGCACAAACGAGGTCCCAAGCGACCTTGCAGTTGCCGCCCGAGGTTTTTTCCTGGCCAGACCAAAAGAAGGCCCTACAGCGTTTCTCGATTTCCTGAATGGTTCCAACCGGGAGAAGAAGAACACTCATGGCATAGATTGGCAGGGCGCGTAAAACAGAGCGGACCAGGATAGCCCTTCCGGCCAAGGAAAGCAAAAGGCCCCTCCATCCGGCAAGACGACGATCGACCTTGTCAATGATGAAGAAGAAATCAGCCAGGTTTAGTTTGTGAGTGGATAAAGGCAAGCCCAAGTAGGATTGGGGGAAGGTGGCAACTGCGGCAACCCGGGATTGCGGCAAGGCAAGCCGAGAGGTCGGGGTCGACATGAATCGAGGCAAAGGTGCTTTTGTGGAAATTGATTTTCAGCCCAGCAGCCTCAGAAAATTGGAGCAGGATGTTTTTGAGAGTCCGAAGCTGAGCAACGTCAGGGGGGAGGACAATTAGCGTGTCATCCGCATACTGAAGCACAGTGCAAGGCATATCGTGATCGATCGGATGAGTCAGGAGTCCACAGTCGAAGGCCTGAATAATGAGACGTTTTAAGACATCCGCCTCCAAGATGAAGAGATAGGGAGATAGGGAATCGCCTTGCCGCAAACCTTGGCGACACTGGAACTAGGGCCCTGGCTTACCGTTGAGGAGAACAGCCGAGCTGGCTGTGGTGTTTAGGCTCTGCACCCAACGGCACCAGAGCGGAGGGAATCCATGAGCCTTGAGGATGTTGGCAAGGCCGGTCCAAGACACTGAGTCAAAGGCCTTGTGAAAGTCTAGTTTAAGGACGAATGCAGGCAGCCGTCGCTTGAAACAAGTTTGGACAATGTCAGTAGCGTGAAGAAAGTTTTCGGCAATCCCACGTCCTATGACAAAGCCTGTTTGATCGTAGTGGATGAGTTGAGTGACTAGGGGTTGAGCCCTTAAGGAGAGGCACTTGGACGTGAGCTTAATTGAGCAATTTTGGAGGGAAACCGGCCTATAGTTCTCAGGCGTAGAAGCATCTGATTTTTTGGGAATGAGCACAATGTGGGCAGTATTGATGCGCAGAAGATCTGCGGTGCCTGCATGGAACTCGTTCATCAGATTCAGGAGACGTCAAAAGGTTCCAATTAGTTTTGAAGAAAGACGGGCCAAAACCATCTGGCCCAGGGCTGGCGTCATCCTTCATGGCCCAAAGGGCGCCCTTTATTTCCTCAAGAGTAAAAGGTTTCAGGAGGTCGGAGGCTTGGGTTGTGCTGAGCGCGTTAGGCAGAAGCAAACTTTCTAGGTAGAAAGAAGTGGACACGGGGGCGCTTGTGCCAACCAAATTCTTGAAAAAGCGAAGGAGGACAACTTCTTTGTCGGAGTGAGCGGAGAAGGTGGTGCCATTGCAAGAGAGAGATTTTATTTGATTTTTCCGATGTCTCGCGGACGCACAAATATGCATATAGGCCGAGTTTTCGTCCCCAAAAACGCAGTCCTTGATTTTTGCCCGTTGCCTCGAGTGGGCAGCAATGGCAGCATTGTGACGGTGGAGAGATAGCATGACCGCAATTCTAAGGTTCGATTCAATGTGTGATAGCGGCCAGGCCTCCTCAATCTTGTCAAGAAAGTTGATAGTAGCATGGCAATTCAAAGCTAGGGTTTTTGGAGAGCGACGGTTTGACAGCCACTTCTTTGCCATGTTTCTAGTGTGTTTTAACTTAAGGGAGAGAATCCCAGCGGCGCCAAGGTGGACATGTCGGGCACCTACGCTTGCCCAGTTTGTGGCCACCCTCTCCTTAAAGTGGGGAATGTTTAGGAGTGATCGATCTAAGCGGAAAACTGGAGATTTGGGAATAGATGTCTTGGCCGAAAGGCAAATAGGAACGTGGTCCGAGGTTGTATGAGTAATGGAGACTAGAGAAGTATCTGGAAAATATGAAGCCCAAGGAATGTTTGCAAGCGCCCTATCCAACCGAACGAGGATGGGCACATCCTGCTGGTTCGACCAGGTGAAGCGGCGATCAAGAAGGGGGAGGTCCTGAAGCTGAAGAGTGTTTATGGTTGAGGAGAAGAGATGCGATTCGCTCATGTTGAAGTGGGAGGAGGATTTGTCCGACGGCCTGAGGGTGATGTTGAAGTCCCCGATGATCGTCCAAGGGCAGGAGATGTCGGGTTTTAGATCAACGAGCGACTGCAGGAACAAGGGTTTTAAAGCGTGGTCGCACGGCCCATATACAATTGTTACCGCAAAGGAGAGATCGTCGACCCGCGAGTCAAACCAGCAGGTTAAGGAAAAGGGGTCGTCCTCCACCTTGGAGCAAGACAGCAGATTGTCGTCCCAGGCAGTGATAATTCCTCCCGCGGATCCATTGGCGGGGATGGAATGGAAGGATCTAAGGTTGGGAGGTAGAAAAGAGATAGCCTTAAAATGAGAGATATCTAGGAGTTTTGATTCTTGCAAACACAACACGGATCACGTAGAGGCAGATATGGTGGCTTTGACGTCGGTACATTTTTTGTGTCTACCCAGACCACGTACATTCCAAGAGATAATCGAGATATCCTTAATCATTAATAACTGGATAGGCAACATAGAATAACCAATCTAAGGTAATAGCCAGAAAGACGACGATACAAGTCGTAGCAGAGAGAACTAGGGTGCACATGGCGAGGAGAGGGGGCGAGTCTACGAGAAAGAGAAAGCAAGAAGGGATACTAGGCGGGGTAGCATGCCGGTGGCGCGTCCTACAGAGAGAACTACAACTAAAACTGTTGGGGGATCTGTAGTTGCATGAAGGAGCCGGTAGGAGGGGGCACCGCCATAGATCGAAGAGAGGAAGGCTGTCACACATTGTCACTGGATGGCACCAGGTTGAGGTCGAACTCGGGGACGCCGCAGGCCTCCGCCAGCTGGAGCGCGTCCTTGCGAGGGAGTGGAGGCGCGCCCTCCGAGGCGAGCTCCAGGAGCTCCACGGCCGGCAGCAGAAGCTCGCTAGACGGGGCCGCCCGCTTCCTCCCCTCCATCTTCTGCTCCTTCCTGAGCGTGGCCTTCTCAAGCATGGTCATGCGGTTAGGGTTTTCCCCCTTCCGGATGCGGGCACTGCGACGGGTGAAGACGATCTTGGGCGAGGCCGCGCGGGGAGGAAGATCCGCGAGGGGGTCGGGGGTTGGAGCCGGAGAAGAGGGAGGCAGCGGCAGCAGTGGCATGCCCTCCAGAGTGTCGTCCTCGAGCTGCATGGCCTGGGAGCAGGGAACGGCGGCAGGCCGCTATCGAAGCGCTCGATGGCCTGCATGACTTTCGCCTCGCCGTCGCAGCCCGGGGTGAAGGCGCGGCCACGGAAGTCGTTGCAGATGACCTCGGCGTCCGTGAAGGGGGCGTATGAGGGGCCGACCGTTGCCACCCGGTCGAGGTAGCCGATGGAGCAGGCCGCGAGGTTGGCGACGAGCAGCTTGGGGGAGCCCGTCGGGCTCATGGGGATGCGGTAGAACCTGCGCTCGCCGCCGACGCCTTGAATGTGCACATCATAGAAGCCCTTGAAGAGCTTGACTTGCACGGATTTCGGGCGAGCCATGAGGGGAACCGCGCAGACGAGCGGCTTGTGGTTCACCATCATGGTGAGGCCACCGGGCAGCTGCACGACCCGATCGTCGTGCCCGTCGTCTGTTGGCGCCGGGGGGCGCGGAGAGGTTGGGGTCCATGCCTCCAGGGAAGTCACCGCCGTCTCCCTGGTCACCGTGGTCACCACCGCTGATGTTCTCGTCATCAGAGTCTGGCCCCGCAAAGGCAGGGTCTGGTGGTAGCTCCTGAGAGTGGATGACAAGAACCGAGGCGATGGCCCCAAGGCCAGAGAAACCATGGACAGGAATGGTGTGGGGGACGTCGGTGAGAGTGCGGGATTTGACAGAGACAAGGACAGCGGAGTAGTCAACTCCAGTCAGGTAGATCGGATCAATCTGGATTGGGCAGGCGAAGGGAACGATAGAATTAATGATGGTGGGCGTGAACCAGTACTCGAGAGGGAAGTCTTTGATGTGGAGGGCAGAAACCGTGCCAAGGCGAAAGAGGAAACGGTTTTCTGTGTCTTCGTGGCGGACTAGGTTGACTGTGTTCAGAGGGCATGTGAGAGGACTGTTTAGGATGGATATTTCTCTCTCATAGGCCGAGCCGTAGACGACAAAACCAGCCCCATAGGAAGACGCTCTAATGAGGACAGGAGGGTTGCCACCCCCGGTTTGGAGCGCACGGCGAATGCAAGCTTGGGGAGAGGGATGAGGTGGGTTGACGACGGCGAAAGCGAGGTTTTGGAAGTGCTCAATGGGTGTGTATGGCATGAAAACGTTGGAGAAATCGCGACGGTGCCGAGGCGGGGAAGAGAAAGACATGGATTGGGTTGCATCCGAATCAGAGGACTCCTCCCCCGATTCGAACTCAACCTCATCCGGATCTTCCTCCTTGTCGACGGCCGCATCGTCGACCTCCGCGGCTTGGGTCTGCTCCGGGAAGGAGAACACTTGGGGGAGGGTGTGCGAGCAGGGGACAGGTCGAGCTCATCCTCGAAGGAAGCTAGCTCGAGCGGGATGAAGTTGGCCATGGGAGCGGACGGAGGATGGCTGGGAGGTGGAGTTGTGATGCGAGGGCTTTGTGGTGCCTGCGAGGAGGAGGGAGGAGTGGGGAGGCTAGGAGCGGGCTGGTGATTGACAAGAGGAAGGGCTGGAGGGGTGGGGGTAAAATAGCAGCACAGCCATGCTGGGTGTGGCCCACCCGCCAGCATCTCCGGCATCTCACGGGGTCTCTACAGCCCCGCACTTGGTGATCGAGCACCAAGCATCGAAAGCAGCGCGCCATGGCATTAAACCTCTTGGTGACGAGGAGCGATGGGGGGCTGCATGCTATAAGGAGAGGTGAGGAGGGCATGGGCATAAGAAGCCAAAGGGCTGGCGCGCCCGGGCTAGGGCTGCGACAGCCGAGGTGGCGAGGGGCAGGCGGTCTCGGGCTCCCCGTTGTGACAGCTCGTGAGCTGCATGGCAGGAGAGGGGGAGGCCTTATCCAGGAGAGGGGGAGGGGGCGAAGTTGACCACAGGAGTGGGCCCGCGGGGCGTGGCAGGATGCCAGGCGCAGAAAGGTCCAACATCGGGTAACACGAACGGGCAGGAACTCGACGCGAGCAGCCAGGCACGCGAGGCCGAGCATGGCGGGGAGGCGAGGTGGGACGAGGCTGATCTGGCATGTGAGTAGTGCCATGTGAGTAGTTTCTGTTAGAGATATATTTGGGATATTTGTATTTGGTAGTCAAGGATTTGTAATCCGTCTCCTACCTTATCTCCAGGAGAGGCGTCTTGCCCTCCAAGTCTTGTACTCAATATATACTCGCCCTCGAGGCTCAATAATACATCCATCATATTCTGCAAATTCCATCAATCCTTTCTCTCCCTTCCAACATGGTATCTATCGCAAGTCGATCCTAAACCCTAGCCGCCACCGCTTCCGCACCCGCGCGCCGCCCCCGGGGCGGTCGGCCTCCATGACCGCCGCCGGGGGCCGCGCCGCCCGTACCTAGGGTTCGTCCGCCGACCGTGTTGGCCGGATGCCTAGAGAGTCTTTTTTCCCGATCCTTTGATCCGGATTTTCTCTCTCTCGCCGGTCGCCTTGATCGGCGTCTACTTTTTGGTTTTCCGGTCTATGTGATCCGGTTTGCGTCACCCACCGCCGCCGTCGACCCCGTGCGCCTCTACTCCAACACCGGCGCGATTGGTCGGCTTCTTCATTGACCCAGCGGCCTCGCGCGTCTGCCCGTCGGTCGCCCCGACTCGGCGGCCTCGCGCGTCGTCCATGCGTCGACCCGCCGGTCGCCCCGACCCGGCGGCCCTTCACCACCGCCGTTCGCGCAACGGCCCGCCCGTCGATCTACGCCGGCCGTCACCGCCCTGCTCCGACCGGGACTCCTGCATCACCCCGACCCGGCGGCCTCGCGCCATGCGGCGGCCAATCATAGCCGCCCTGCCGCCCGCCGCCGCCGGCTTCATCTCGGACTTCGCCGCCACCACGCCTCCACCGAGCGGCGTCCCCGACCTCGCGTGCGATCGGCTTGATCACCCGCTCGCCGCCGCGATCTGCCTCATCTACACCACGCGACCGACCTAGCCCGTCGGTTACGCGCGCCTCCGCAGGTCCCATGAAGATCGTCCCCGAGTTCAGCGCGCCTCTCCACCGATCGAGCATCGGGCTGCCGCTGCATCGCCCTGCCGGGCAGCAGCGCCGCCGCCCCGTGGTTCTGTTAGAGATATATTTGGGATACTTGTATTTGGTAGTCTAGGATTTGTAATCCGTCTCCTACCTTATCTCCACGAGAGGTGTCTTGCCCTCCAAGTCTTGTACTCAATATATACTCGCCCTCGAGGCTCAATAATACATCCATCATATTCCGCAACAATTCCATCAATCCTTTCTCTCCCTTCCAACAGTTTCCTTTCACAAACACCTCTTTTTGTGTGATCTCGTTTGCTGTATCCTTAACTGGTGGTGTGTGAAACTTTTAAGCTTGTAGAACTTCATGTAAGCTGGTTCTCCCAGCATAACTGCACTCTGTTTTAACATTCTCGCTGGGCCTTGTGCCTTATATCTAAAAAATCCACTCGTTAGTTCCATCCTAGGCAAACTGACATTTGCGAACAGATGGACAACATCCAGGGTAGTTATCTATTGTCTATTGTAATATTAAAGCAGCACTATTTTCTACAGTTAAGACTTCACAAAGTTAAACATACGACTAAGATATATCACATGATAATATGGAAAGTCAATGGAGGTATTTGTATCGCAAATGAACTGAACTCTAAAGCATATAGGGAAACCAATGAGACTACATGCATCTTTTGCCATCCAATGTAGGGCTCACGTCCATAAGATGTTCAAGGCCTCAACCTTATTTGGCAAGGACTCAACAACGCAGATCTAATTGTGGCAAAGTATCCACTAAGCAAGTAACAAGTGAAAAGATCATTACCCCTTACCGTTTGTCGATTAAATGATTGACAGGCTAGCTAAACGTACTCATTTTTGCTAATTAGATGATTATTCTACTTTCAAATACATGTGCACTGAGTGCTATATTCTCTTATTATGTTGAGAAAATAATGAAAGTGTTTTTGGATTATTTCTCTGTTTATGGTAGTTCTTTTGATAAATGCTTGTATAACTTGAACAAAGTCTTGCAACGTTGCAAGGACAGTAACTTAGTTTTAAATAGGGAGAAATGCCACTTCATGGTTGAAGATGAATTGTCTTAGGGCATATAATATCTGCTAGAGGTATTGAAGTTGATAAAGATAAAATTGAAGCTATAGAAGATTATCTTATCCTAGGGATGTTAAAGGAATTAGAAGTTTCTTGGTTTTTATAGGAGACTCATTAAGGACTTCTCTAATATCTCTAAACCCCTATCCTGCAAAAATCTATTCCCTTTGATTTTAATGCATGATGATTGTAAGAAGTCTTTTGAAGTGCTTAAAAATGCTTTAGTTTTTGCACATGTTATTCAACCTCCTGATTGGGATAAACCTGTTGAAATTTTGTGTGATGCTAGTTATTTTGATGTTGGAGCTGTTCTAGGACAGAAAATTTATGGTAAAATGGATGTTATTTACTATGATAGCAAAACTTTACATGATGCTCAAAAGAATTATGCTAACACTGAAAAGGAATTCTTGGTTGTGATATTTTCTTGTGATAAAGTTAGACCTTACATCATATACTATATCACTAAGCTCCCTAGGATTGGAGGCCTCACAATCAATTGAGGTCTCTAATTGGAATTTGGTCACCCAATTTTGACCGGGTCAACAATATCTCAAACCTCTCTCATTCAGTTTTCTTATACAATACACTATGCTTCCTAACTTTTAAAGCTTCACAATTAATTGAGGCTTCAATTTAGAATTGGATCATCCGATTTTGATTGGGTCAAAAATTTGTCAAGGAGCTCTCTCATTTAATTATTTTATTCTCTATGTTACCTAATTTTAAAGTTCTTTCATTCGATTGAGGTATTCAATTTTGGATTAGATTTATGATTTGATCAGGCCAACAATTTTTTAAATCAGTCAGTAGCAACCGATCTATAAAAACATACTTCATAATAACTCCGTGCCTGAGAAGAAGCCCAAGTCTAGACCTAAGCCTGAGACTAATTGCCTATACTGCAAAGGGACTGGTCACTGGAAGCAGAACTACCCCAAGTATTTGGCGGATAAGAAGGATGGCAAAGTGAACAAAGGTATATTTGATATACATGATATTGATGTGTACTTTACTAGTGTTTATAGCAACCCCTTAGTACTTGATACTAGTTCAGTTGCTAAGATTAGTAACTCGAAACGGGAATTGCAGAATGAACAGAGACTAGTTAAGGGTGAAGTGACGATGTGTGTTGGAAGTGGTTCCAAGATTGATATGATCATCATCGCACACTCCCTATACTTTCGGGATTAGTGTTGAACCTAAATAAATGTTATTTAGTGTTTGTGTTGAGCATAAATATGATTTGATCATGTTTATTGCAATACGGTTATTCATTTAAAGTCAAAGAATAATTGTTGTTCTGTTTACATGAATAAAACCTTTGATGGTCATACACCCAATGAAGATAGTTTGTTGGATCTCGATAGTAGTGATACACATATTCATAATATTGAAGCCAAAAGATGCAAAGTTAATAATGATAGTGCAACTTATTTGTGGCACTGCCGTTTAGGTCATATTGGTTTAAAGCGCATGAAGAAACTCCATGCTGATGGGCTTTTGGAATCACTTGATTATGAATCATTTGATGCTTGCGAACTATGCCTCATTGGAAAGATGACTAAAACTCCGTTCTCCGGAACAATGGAGCGAGCTACTGACTTATTGGAAATAATACATACCGATATATGCGGTCCGATGAGTGTTAAAACTCACGGCGGGTGTTGGGGATATGACTATCGGGTATGACCCGCCCAGAAGGGGCCAGGTCAGCCCAATGGCGGTTCATCTCAATGAAGCCCAAGAGCATATTAACAATGGCGGATCATAGATAGGCCTAGTAGAGGGCCCAAGCCCGAAGGCGGCTTAAGGCCCATGGTATAAACCGCCATGTATATGTAGACTTGTATTGTAAGGCATGTAAGATAAGTCACCGAGCCGGACACGTTGTATGAGCCGGCCGGGACTCTGTAGGCCGCAGGGCGTCAACCCGTGTATATAAGGGGACAACCCGGCGGCGGCTTAGGACAAGAAACAACAGATCGAGAGCCAGGCTAAGCGTATTCGCTCCCTGGTCATCGAAACCTTAGAAATACCACTCAAACTGGATTAGGCCTTTACCTTCACCGCAAGGGGCCGAACCAGTATAAACTCCTCATGTCCTTTGTCCCGTTTAACCCCTTTAAGCTAATCTCGTTGTGATGGCTCCACGACTAAGTCCTCGCACTAGGACATCTGCCGTGACGATCCCACGATAGTTGGCACCCACCGTGGGGCTATCGCACGATGGTTTCAAGTTCTTAGAGGGCAACTTCGAAGGGATCAAGGGATACGCCGTGGGCCGGATGACCAAGAGTCGTCGCGGCAAGCTCTACATCGACGACACAGGCTGGGGCCCCGAGGCCGGCTCAATTGAGTATGGATACCGGGTCCCCTTTGGCGGAATTCACGTCTTCATGGCAAGATCGGCGAGCCGGGCCCTGAGCCGGACATCTGCACCGACATTGTCGAGATGGCTCAGCGTGCAAGACCCGCCCGAGCTCAGCCCGCCATGAATCGTGCCTTCATGGGATTCATCCATGGAGCGGAATCTGAGGATAGATTGGTATATGGTGATGAGACGGTTGTCTACTCGGACGGCGAGTCGTCCACCAGTGAGACCGAGTCGTTGTATCAACTGCAAGACGACCGGCTTGGGGGCTGTTCCGATGGCGACAATATTCCGGACCCCTTTGAGCCGCCTAACCGGGTTGCGATCTTTATGGCTGGTACGCAGCCCGTGCAGCACTCGTCGACTACAGCAGAGATGATTTCTGGGTCAGCAGCGGCAACAGCCGCCGGGGCAAGAGGCCATGTGCGCCCGCCGGCTCAGGTCCTAACCGACTTGTTGGATAAGCTGACAGTGTTGTTAACAGCGGTGGTTAACCCGGCGGATCAGGATCAGCATAATGCCGCGGTCGCAAAGCTGCGTGATGAGATAGCACAAGCCAAGGAGGAGCTGAATGCAGAAAACACTAGGATGGCCGAGGAGCGGGCTGCTTTGGATGCTCAGGCACAGCGGATTCAGTCAGAGTCCTTCCGGCTCATGCTGGATCAGAACACTTCAAACGACGTCATGAGGAGGCATCAGACTCGCCTGCCTCTGGTTTACGAGGCGAGAAATCTCTTTAACACGCCCGGAGCAGGGACCAGTAACCAACCAGTCATAAACCAGGTTGAAATGCCTGGGACGGGAGCGCCAGTTCAGCCGCGCACAACTGACCCGCCTCGTCAGGACAATATCCCACCGCAGCACGTGCCGACACCACCGGGTCATTATTCTAACCCCTTAGATAACATGATCGCTGCAGCATCACGATTGGCGGCCCTCCCGGTTGAAGGCGAGTCTCCAGCGATGGTTGAAGCGCGAAGGGCCAGAGAGTTACTTCAGACAGCATTGGTGCAGCAACAGTCTTATTCTTACAGTCGTGACAGGATTCATTCAACCCCTCGTCCGAGTCGAAGTTATAGCAGGCATATCAAGGAACCAGCCGTGTCAAGCAGTGGGTGGAACCGCAACCCGCCCTGTGGACATAACTCGGCGGGTGGTGGGGGTAATGCCCAGAACATGGTGCATCATGGAAGAGCGTGTCGGGAGGCCGAGCTGGCGGCTCAATATGCACCTCGCCAGCATTCCCTGGTTCGTCCGACAACCTCGGTGGAGACAGGTGTGACTTTCAGGACTTAGGGTGTGATGTGTTTGGCTCCGGCTCTACGTAACGTACAATTGCCCAAGGATTTCAAAGGTCCTCGTAAGGTGCCCAACTACACTGCCGACTTACCCCCTGAAGCATGGGTTGAGAGTTATGAGATGGCGATGGAACTACTGGATGTTGACAATGCTGCATGTGCTAAGTACTTCACCATGACGTTGGAAGGGACGGCTCGTACTTGGTTGAAGGGGTTGCCAGCCAATTCCATTGGGTCATGGGCCGAGTTAAAAGCCCGGTTTATCCAGAATTTTGAAGATACGTGCAAGCAGCCCATGTCAATCGTGGATTTGGCCTCCTGTGTCCAAGAAGAAGGTGAGTCGACAACCCATTAGATGCGCTGGGTCTCAATAATCCTGCACTCATCGGATCGCATCAATGTCGATTCAACAGTCTTAATGTTGGAGAACAATTGTCGTTTCACGCCCCTGAAGCAGAAATTAGGGCGGCTCAAACGTCACTGCAATGACATGGGGACACTCATGGCGGCTCTGGTTAAGTATGCTGACTCTGATGGTACCAAGGACCCCGAGTCTGATGATGAAAAGCCGGGAAAGGGAAAGAAGAGCGGCAGCAGCATAACCCGGCGAATCAGGGAGGCAACAGTAAGCGCAAAGCTGATAATACTTTGGACTTTGTGGCCAACACCAATACGCAGAATAATGGTCAGCGTCGTAAGGGTAAACCGCCCCCACGGACTGGAGGATCAGGCTTTAATCTTGAGCAGCTGCTGAGTCAGCCCTGCCCAAGGCATGGTATGCGAGAAAGACCGTCTGGCCACCTCTGGAAGGATTGCTTCATTATGAAGGAGTACAAAAATTCCAATCTTTTTCAAGATGATCATGGGCCGGGTGGTGGCTCAGGATCCGGATCTCATGGACCGGGTTACGGCGGCGGCTCTAACTCTGGATTCCAAGGAAATCAAGGCAATTATGGCAACCAGGGTGGTTACAATCAGCAGAGTAATCAGGGGAGTCAACAGCAGCAACAGTCTGGTTATCAGAGCAACCCGAAGTAGTTGAATAGTGGACAGTATCATGTCTTCACCACTAGCTTATGTAAGCCGACTAGAAGCTTCATAAGAGGGCAGTCAATGCTATTGAGCCGGCGGTTCCCCGTTACTTGCGCTGGTCTGAGCAGCCCATTGTGTGGAGCCGGGAAGATCACCCGCCCCGGGTTGATAATCCGGGTCACTTGGCTTTGGTGGTTGCACCTCAGGTCGGAGGATATAAGTTCACCAAGGTACTCATGGATGGAGGGAGCAGCATCAATATCCTTTATTACGAAACTTTCCGCCGCATGGGGTTAACTGATAAAAATCTTAAGCCGTCAAAAACTGTTTTCCATGGCGTGGTGCCTGGTAAGTCGGCTTATCCGGTTGGTAAGATCGCTCTGGAAGTTGCTTTTGGAGATGATCATGACTCTAGATCGGAGACATTGACCTTTGAAGTGGTCAAGATCCACAGCCCATAACACGCTCTGTTTGGACGGACGGCTTACGCCAAGTTCATGGCGCGGCCTTGTTATGTATACCTACAACTCAAGATGTCGGGTTACAAGGGAACCATCACGGTGCATGGAAGCCGGAAGATAGCCTTGGAATGTGAGGAAGGCGACGCTGCCTATGCTGAGTCTGTTTGTGCAACTGAGGAGTTGAAGTTTTATAAGGATAATGTTGACCCGGCGGACATGACGTCTTTGAAGAAGCCAACTACAGAGCATGATCCTTCACTCAAATTTAAGTCGGCAGATGACACTAAAATGGTTTATTTTGTTCCTGGCGACTCATTGAAGCAGTTCAGTATCAGTGCCAATCTGGATCCGAAATAGGAAAGCGCGCTCATCGAGTTCATCCGTGAGAACCGGGACATCTTTGCATGGAAGCCTTCAGACATGTGGGTGTATCGAGGGAACTCGCTGAGCACACTCTTAATATTGATCCGAAATTTAAGCTGGTCAAACAGTTTCTTTGCCGATTTAATGAGGAAAGGTGGAAGGCCATTGGAGAGGAAGTGGCCCGGCTCTTGGCAGCAGGGTTTATCGTCGAAGTTTTCCATCCTGAGTGGTTGGCTAACCCGGTACTGGTACTCAAGAAGAATGGCACTTGGCGGATGTGTGTGGATTACACGGACTTGAACAAGGCTTGTCCGGTTGATCCGTTTGCTCTCCCTCGTATTGAGCAAATCATTGATGCTACGATGGGTTGTGAGCGTTTGAGTTTCTTGGATGCTTATTCTGGTTATCATCAGATCAAGATGGCAGTTAAGGACCAGGAGAAAACAGCTTTCATTACTCCATTTGGAGCCTTCTGCTATGTGTCTATACCTTTCGGGCTCAAGAGTGCACAGGCGACTTATCAGCGATGTGTGCAAAATTGCCTTCACAATCAAATTGGGCGCCATGTTCATGCTTATGTAGATGACATTATGGTGAAATCAAGAAATTAGGAGACCCTGATTGAGGATCTGAAGGAGACGTTTGAAAATCTCCGGGTCTACAAGATGATGTTGAATCCGGCTAAATGTGTCTTTGGTGTGCCAGCAGGCAAGCTCTTGGGTTTCTTGGTTTCTAACAAAGGCATTGAAGCTAACCCGGGGAAAATCAAAGCCACTACTTCATTGGCTAAGCCGGTGTGCGTTAATGACGTTCAGCGCCTGGCGGGTCGTATTGCGGTTCTGAGCCGGTTCATAAGCCGGCTGGGTGAGAAAGCTACCCCCCTCTATCAGATGATGAAGAAGACGGATCATTTTGTTTGGGGCGATGCTGCTAACCAAGCGTTTGAGGATCTGAAGAAACAATTAGTTGAGCCGCCCGTGCTTGCTGTCCCTATTGATAAAGAGCCTCTGTTGTATATGTGGCTGCTAATAGCCGGGCCGTCAGTGTGGCCATCGTGGTGGAAAGGAAGGAGGCGGTCAAGGAATATCCGTTTCAACGGCCGGTTTATTATATCAGTGAAGTTCTTATTGAGTCCAAGCAGAGATACCCACATTGGCAGAAGCTTGTGTATGGGGTTTTCATGGCAATCCGGAAGGTTAAGAAATATTTTCAGGGTCATCACATCACTGTGGTTAGTTCTGCTCCTTTGGGAGATATCATCCAAAACAAGGAAGCAACTGGCCGGGTTGCTAAGTGGGCCATTGAGCTTGGACCTCACGGTTTAAAGTATGCGCCCCTTACGGCTATCAAGTCCCAAGCGCTTGTGGATTTCATCAATGATTGGACAGAGTTGCAGGCGCCGGAGGAAAAGCCGGATAACACATATTGGACTATTCACTTTGATGGACCTAGACAGCTGGAGGGCTCGGGGGCTGGAGTTGTCCTGACTTCCCCACGAGGTGATAAATTTTCTTATGTCCTCCGGTTAATGTTCCCTTGTACTAACAATGTAGCTGAGTATGAGGCTCTGCTCCATGGTCTTCGGATGTCTAAGGAGATGAATTTAAGCCGGGTACGATGCTTTGGCGATTCAGATTTGGTGGCCCAACAGGTTTTTGGTACTTGGGATTCCAAGGATCCGCTTAGGGCGGCTTATCGTTGAGAGGTCGATGCCATTGCAGGTCACTTCAAGGGTTACCAAGTTGAACATATTGATCGAAGGAAGAATGAGGCGGCTAACAACTTAAGCCGGCTAGGCTCTCAGCGTAAGCCGGTACCACCTAATACGTTCCTGGATGTTCTACTGAACCCTTCAGTCAAGTTGCCTACGGAAGAGGACCTTGTTGTTCCTAACCCGGAAGCACAATTGGTGGCGGCTCTTCATGCTATTCCTGATTGGACAGTTCCCTATTTGGCTTACATGACCCGGGGTGAGTTACCGGAGGATGAGACTTTGGCAAGGCAGATAACCCGACGGTCCAAGTCCATGACAATTGTCAATGGGGAGCTGCACCATTGCAGTGTTACAGGGGCGTTTCAGCGTTGCGTTTCTCCTGAAGAAGGTTGTGAGATTCTTATGAGATCCACGAAGGAGATTGTGGTCATCATGCCGGCTCTAAATCTCTTGTAGCCAAGGCTTTTCATCACGGTTTCTATTGGCTGACAGCTCATGCTGATGCTGAGGACTTGGTCAGAAAATGTGACGGTTGTTAGAAGTTTTCACGTCGAGCTCATGTTCCGGCTCAGGAGTTGAGGATGATTCCAATCACTTGGCCATTTGCGACTTGGGGGCTTGATATGGTTGGACCTTTTAAGAGGTCCAAGGATAAGAAGACCCACCTTTTGGTGGTGGTTGATAAGTTCACTAAGTGGGTCGAGGTAGAGCCGGTCAGTAAGTGTGATGCAGCAACAGCGGTTCAATTCATGAAGAAGGTGATCTTCCGTTTTGGCTTTCCACACAGCATTATAACAGATAATGGCACTAATCTTTCCAAGGGTGCTATGAAAAGAGTTTTGTCAACATGAGCATATTCGGCTTGATGTATCATCAGTGGCTCAACCCCAATCCAATGGCCAAGCTGAGAGAGCCAATCAAGATATCCTAAGAGGCATCAAGCCCCGGCTTATGGTTCCCTTATAGAGGACGCCTGGTTGTTGGGTGGAGGAATTACCTTCCGTGTTATGGAGCATCAATACTACCCCCAACAGATCTACGGGTTACACGCCTTTCTTCATGGTCTATGGAGCAGAGGCAGTTCTCCCTAGTGACATCCGTCATGACTCACCTCGTGTGGCGGCTTATGTTGAAGCTGACAATGAAAAAGCACATCAGGAAGCACTTGACCTGTTAGATTAGGAGCGCGACATCGCGGTGGCTCGTTCGGCGATTTACCAGCAAGATATGCGCCGTTACCACAGCCGCCGGGTTAAAACCAGAACTTTTCAAGAAGGTGATCTGGTGCTTCGGCTTATCCAGGATCAAACTGGTATGCACAAGTTATCCCCACCTTGGGAGGACCTTTTGTGGTCAGTAAGAATCTCAACAATGGGTCCTACTACCTTATCGATGTTCGAGAGCACAAAGACTCACGTAATTCGAAGGAGGAGACCCACCGGCCGTGGAATATTGCTCATCTTCGGCCTTACTACACCTGAGCCATGGCTCTTCTGATGTACATATTTTGACAATGTATATATTATGATCAATATAATAAAGTCGGCACCCCTGTTAAAGCAGGGCCTCTGTCGTTTTCTCTTTAAATAACGAGTTTTTGGTCACTTGGGGCTTCTGCTTTATACAGCGAAGTTATGATTACCCTTTGATCCGGCTTATAGGCCATATATTAAAAAAACTTGGGGGCTTGCTACCCAGGTCAAAGGGACAAAAGAGAGTCTGTTGCAAAAGCACAACTCAAACATAGGTGCCCCTTGAGCACAGCTCAAAAATATTGCTTGGGGGCTCTTTGTTCTAAAGAACAAGAGTTTTTATGACCCTTGTAATAGGCTTAAAAGCCAGGCTTGGAAGCCAGGTGTATTCACCTAAAACCCCGGGTTATCCTGCCTTTTTAAGTCTGCCACTCCACCTAGGTAATCCTGGAATGACCCGTCGTACTTTTGACAAGTCAATCTTATATAGACCCTGAACTTGTCAAAGTTAAAATGATGATTGGTTGTGTGAGGTCCGGCTTATAAGGTTTAACTCAGTGGCTGTGCGGCCCGTGAAAGCACTTGAGTTTTAGGCCTGGCCGCCTATGAAAGCCTTGATTTTTTGTTGTTTGATTTGAACATTTTTTAAGGTTTTTCTCCTTTGACATAGTAATACATGGTTAAAAAGCTGATGAGAGCCATGATGCCTTATGCTTTATGCATGAAACTACCCGGTGTTTATTAGCCCGGCCTGGCTCTCGACTATAAGTTGCCAGTATGAGGTAATATCCGGTGTTTATTAACCCGGCCTGGCTTTGTTCATAAGCCGGCAATATATGATAATTACCAGTATTCAAGTTTTGGTTATCACCCTTACTCTGCTGGTTTGGTAAACCAACAGTGTGATCAAATATCATAGGTATGACATATTTTGTTCTAATTGAGCCAGTCCTGGTTATAAGCTATTTTAGTTTCCATTGATTATATATTGGGCATTATGACCTGTCCTGCGGTAAACCGTGGGACACTTGTGATCTGTTTTGCATACAGGAACAAACTCAAAAAGCTGATATTACAAGCATCAGTGGCAGATCTTCAATTGGTAGATCAACAGTCTCATGCAAAGCAGAACGTGCACGATGGCACGGCAGATTCAAAGTTTTACTATCCTATTACAGGCCTCCATGGGCCGAATGAGATCAAAGTGTTTTTTTACAAAAAGATCAAGTGTTTAGAGCCGCCTGGCGGTTCAATCTTCTTGGCCTTGCTGCCCGGAGTTTTCTGCGTCATCCTTTGCCGGCTCTTCGTCTTTCTTTGTCGTCTGAAAAGTTGGTGATGACCAATCGATGCCAGATAAAGCTTCAAATTCAGCCTCATCATCTATAAGCTCGGACGGATCGACTTCAGGGGCAAATGTGTGCTTACGAATTGGTGGGATTAAGTCCATCACTTTGTAAGCCAGAGTCGGCATCTTTTGATTCTCCTGGTTATAAGTCGGATGATACTTGGAAAGGTCTGAGTCATTGGCAATCAGGGTGGCCATTGGAGGAATTTCCTTTACGCAAGCCGAGAAATCTTTTTGATCAAAAGGTGTACCATCTTCTTTTAAGCTTGGGTAACCAGTGGCTACCTCGGACGGGTCAAGCTCTGGTACCCATGTCTTGGCCCGGCTCAAAGCCGTCATAGCGCTGGCTCTTGCAGATGACCGTTTTATCTCATCAAACCTTACACGCAGCACAAAGAGTTTCTTCAAAACATCTATCAGCATAGTTGGTGCTTGACCTGTTGGCGAGATGGCGGCTAATGCACGTTGGGTTCCGGTGTACAGCTGCTCCACAAGTGTATAGACAGCTTTAAGCTTCACAAGCATGTCTTGATTGAGGTTGCTGCTCCTGGGACCTGGATACATCACAGATTGATTAAATGGCGGGATATATAATAGAAATTTACTTTTGATGACTGGCAAGGCAACTCACCAAAGATAGCTAAAACCATCTGAGATACGCGGTGTTTTAAACCAGTGAGCTCAGTGGTCACCTCTTGAAGTGCCGCTTCTGCTTTCTCAGCACGTTGCGTTAAAGCCGTCTTTTCTTTCGCCCAAGTCTTTTTCTCTGCTTCAAAGCTGGTCTTCAATTTTTCGACTCAGCCACGCTAAACTGGAATTTTGACTCAGCTTTCCGGATCTCAGTTTCGTGAGTCGCCAGCCGGGTCTTTGCATCTTCAATTGAGACTCCAGTTCAGCAGTGGCAGCCTATATGAAGTATAGAGTTAGCAACATTTATATCAAGATTACAAGAATACAAGTCCCAAGTCTTTTGCCAGCAACAACACTCGACACTTGGGGGCTAATGTTTGTCAAAGAATTTTTCAAGACAGTGGCTCTTATGAATAAAGTCCCACGTACTTTGCAAGCAAGACTACTTGGCACCTGGTGTGCTGTACACAGTCCCAACCGGTTCATTGGGGCTATGCAGTTAAGCTCTCTCTTCTTATACAATGATAAGTAGGACCAGCTCATTCATGCTGATTAAACCGGCCCTTGGGGACTACGGACGCAAAGCTAAACTACTCAATTATCCGGCTTAATTTTAAACCGTACTTGGCGGGTTCTATGACAGAAACTTCTGGATTCTTCTAAGTCTACAGTCTATTCAATATTGATCATACCCAGTAGACTTGGGGGCTGGCAGGATATGTATAAATTATTCATAGCTAAAAATCATACCTCATACTTTTGGTGCATTTGTTTCACCATATCAACTTCAAGATCGCGGCTGGAGTGTACTTGGCTGAGATAACCAGAGAGGATCTCACTGCTGCTCAGCTGTGCATAATGGGAGACGTCAAACTTCATCTTTCGCCTTTCAATAACCTCTTGCTTAGCAGTATGTTTAGCCAAAGCTATTGGATTTCCCGGCTCTACAAAGCCGGTGCCAGTAATCAACACATCATCATCATGACTTTCCGACGGCTTAAGTGAGCTTGAGGGTGCAGGATTGGAAGGATTAATAGCAGTGTCATCAACACTGGGATCCAGAATCTCAGGCGGAGTGACAATAACAGGTTCGTCCGGCTGTTTGTCAGAAGCTTCAGAAATAGAGACTTGTGGCTCCAGCTCAGCAGTTTTCGGTGCTTCAGTTGGTTTATTCACCTTTGCTTTCTTGTTGGTCTTTGCTTGTCCACTAAGCGGATTATGACAAGTTAGTGTAAATATAAGGGTATGAAGAGTTACAGAGTAAAATTAATTGCTATTACCCAGGGGCCGTTTTGAAAGCCGGCAACTCAGTTTGCGATGAGTCGCCAGAGGAAGAGCGGGAAAATTCCTGATTAAAGGTTATCAACAGGGTTAGAAGGTATGCAGATAAGATCCGCCAAAGAGACAAAAAGAGTAATTAAAAAGGAACCTCGTTTCGATGTTTTCGAGGGGCAGGAGTGTTCGTAAGCCGGAGGATAACTCGTCACCTCCGCTGGTCCGGGTCTGGCAGCGATTCTCGTGTTGCTATTGCTTCAAAAGAAAGTGAGGATCTAAATAAGCCAAGGGGTGTGAAAACCTTACTTTCCGGGTTACTTGTCGAAGTTTCTGTCTTGGCAAAGGGCCTGAGCCGGAGGAAATAATAGTTACCTCGTCTTCAGCTGCTTGGCTGGCTCCCGTGTCAGCCTGATAATACTCAGTGTCAATAAGATGATTGAAAAATGAGCCAAGAGAGTCAAGAGCTACATCCGACTCAGAGGTGTCATCCAGTTTGAGCAGGTCAGAAGCACTCGGTTTCTTCTTCTTCTTAGTGGTCTTCTTGGCGGTTTTTCTAGCGGCTTTTTTGACAGCCCTGGCCTTCTTAGCAGCCTCGTGATCATACTCCACTTTCCAAAAGTCAGACTTAGCCTGCAAAGGTTATTAAGGGTCGAATTAATAAAGTATTCAAAAGATGAGGTGAAGATAAGTAAGTTCAGAGGCTTACATCTGGTGGCGGGTTAAGCTTGAAGAAAGGGGCCAGACCCACTTTTACACAATCTTCCGGGTCTTCATTCAGAAGAGACTTCACCATTTCATTTATTGCTTCATCAGTTAATGGTGCGGAGCTGTGGCGCAATGAATCTTTTTCACCACCAGTGTAAGTACACACTAAGCCGGTGCGGCGGATTAACGGAATGATCCGCCAAGAAACCCAACACCTGACTAAATCAACGCCAGTTAGCCCATTTCCTAACAGAGCTTTGACCTTCACAATAGTAGGTGCAATCTTCTTCCGTTCAGCAGTAGTAAGTTTTTTAGGAAGGTTATGTTTTGGGTCCAGGCGCTCAACACGATAACCCGGCAGTGGATTCTTGTCAGCCGGAGAAGTATCTTTGCAGTAAAACCATGTCTAGTTCCAATCTTTTGGGTGACTCGGCAAGCAGGCATAAGGAAAGATGGCGTCTCTTCTGCGTTGAATTGATATTCCGCTGAGCTCCAAGCTAGGACCATTTGTGAATTTAGTCTGGCGGTTTAAGTAAAAATACTCTCTAAAGAGGTCAACACTGGGCTCTTCTTCAAGGTATACTTCACAGAAGACTTGAAAGTTGCAGATATTTGACACGGAATTGGGTCCGATGTCTTGAGGGTGGAGCTGAAAAAAGTGCAGAACGTCTCGGAAGAATGTAGAGTCGGGGGGTGAGAAGCCCCAGTTCATGTGGTCAGTAAAAACGATGACTTCGTCGTCTTTCGGCTAAGGTTTTTCTTCGCCCGGGTCAGGAGCACGGTAATGCATCACACTCTTGGCGGGTAGATACCCGACTTTGAAAAAGTCTTTAAAAGTGCCCTCGGTGACGATGGAGGGGACCCAGTTGCATGTGTAGACTGTTTTGGGCGGCATTGTGAAAGAAAGAAAGCCTAAAGGAAAGAAAAATTGCCGGTTCAAGTCAATTGGTAAAATCACAGGTTAAACGCTGACAGTATACATTCAGAATGGCGGCTTAAGTGAGGACTAATGGTATATGAATAATTGTAAGCCTGACGTGTAAGCCGCCATGAAAGGTACGGGTATTCAAAATCTGGCAAAGAGTAAAATTCTACTAAGTGTTGGACAAACAGGTTTCACAAATTAAAGTTATAGATTTGGATCTGCAACTGTTCAGAAAAAGGGGATAAATTCGAAACCTACAGTGGCGGCAGTGGAAAAGCAGTGGTGCCCCAGAGGGGATCTGTCGCGATGAGGATATATTCTAGTATAAAAAACATGTGCTAAAATTACTACCGCGCAAGATTTATGTGGTTTTTGGATCTAATCCATGGATCTAAACAAAGATAAAGAAGGGCGGCGGCGACGAACACCGACGAACACTGAAACCCTAATGACAGATCTATGGCGAAGGAAAGGAGGGCTTACTGATGCTGATGGGACAGCGGAGAAGCGCCGTGATTTTCTGGTCCGTTCAGGGTGATGCAGCGACCGGAGTCGAGTTCGTAGACGGAGGTCGACGGCGGCGGAGTTCGTACGGGTTGGTGCACCAGAGGAAGAAGAAGAAGGTGAGAAGGAAAAGGGGGAGAATGAGAGGAGAGCCCAAGGTCTTATTTATAAGGCTGGAAGGACAAACGACAGGCGCGAGAATCGAGGAGGCAAAAAATGGATAAGCGACGGCGCGGGCGCCTCAATTTTCGGAGGGTCAGTAAAGAAAGAGATTTATTAAGATTTGGATTCTGTATAGCATTAATCACAGGTGACGTCATGGCGGGTTATCACAATTTTCGGAGATGACGTCATGGCGGGTTACAATATTTCACAGTAAGATGAGGAAGGATTTTTCTAAGTATTGAAGATTGACATGAACAAGTTCAAATCAACCTGAGGCCTAATGTTGGGGATATGACTATCGGGTATGACCCGCCCAGGAGGGGTCGGGTCATCCCAATGGCCGTTCATCTCAGTGAATCCCAAGAGCATATTAACAATGGCAGATCATAGATAGGCCTAGTAGAGGGCCCAAGCCCGAAGGCGGCTTAAGGCCCACGGTATAAACCGTCATGTATATCTAGACTTGTATTGTAAGGCATGTAAGGTAAGTCACCGAGCTGGACACGTTTTATGAGTCGGCCGGGACTCTGTAGGCCGCAGGGTGTCAACCCGTGTATATAAGGGGACGACCTGGCGGCGACTTAGGACAAGAAACAACAGATCGAGAGCCAGGCTAAGCGTATTCGCTCCCTGGTCATTGAAACCCTAGCAATACCACCTCAAACTGGATTAGGCCTTTACCTTCACCGCAAGCGGCCGAACCAGTATAAACTCCTCGTGTCCTTTGTCCCGTTTAACCCCTTTAAGCTAATCTCGTTGTGATGGCTCCACGACTAAGTCCTCGCACTAGGACATCTGCCGTGATGATCCCACGACAGCGGGTATCGTTATTTTCTGACCTTCACAGATGATTGTAGCAAATATGGGTATATCTACTTAATGGAACACAAGTCTGAAAATAGTTGAAAAGTTCAAAGATTTTCAGAGTGAAGTGGACAATCATCGTAACAGGAAAATAAAAGTTTCTACGATCTGATCGCAGAGGAAAATATTTGATTTACGAGTTTGGCCTTCATTTAAAACAATGTGGAATAGTTTCACAACTCACGCCACCCGGAACACCACAGCGTAATGGTGTGTCCGAACGTCATAACCATACTTTATTGGATATAGTGCAATCTATGATGTCTCTTGCCGATTTACCACTATCGTCTTTGGGGTTATGCATTCGAGACAGCTACATTCATGTTAAATAGGGCACCATCTAAATCCGTTGAGATGACACCGTATGAACTATGGTTTGGCAAGAAACCTAAGCTGTCGTTTCTTAAAGTTTGGGGTTGCGATGCTTATGTGAAAAAGTTTCAACCTAATAAGCTCGAACCCAAATCGGAGAAATGCGTCTTCATAGGATACCCAAAGGAAACTGTTGGGTACACCTTCTATCACAGATCCGAAGGCAAGATATTCGTTGCTAAGAATGGATCCTTTCTAGAGAAGGAGTTTCTCTCGAAAGAAGTGAGTGGGAGGAAAGTAGAAATTGACGAGGTAATTGTACCTTCTCCCAAATTGGAAAGTAGTTCATCACAGAAATCAGTTCTAGTGATGCCTACACCAATTAGTGAGGAAGTTAATGATGATGATCATGAAACTTCAGATCAAGTTACTACCGAACCTCGTAGGTCAACCAGAGTACGTTCCGCACCAGAGTGGTACGGTAATCCGGTTCTGGAAGTCATGTTACTAGACCATGACGAACCTACGAACTATGAGGAAGCGATGATGAGCCCAGATTCCGCGAAATGGCTTGAGGCCATGAAATCTGAGATGGGATCCATATATGAGAACAAAGTATGGACTTTGGTTGACTTGCCCGGTGATCGGAAAGTCATTGAGAATAAATGGATTTTCAAGAGGAAGACGGACGCTAATAGTAGTGTTACTATCTACAAAGCTAGACTTGTTGAAAAAGGTTTTTGACAAAGTTCAAGGTGTTGACTACGATGAGATTTTCTCACTCGTAGCGATGCTTAAAGTCTGTCTGAATCATGTTAGCAATTGTCACATTTTATGAAATCTGGCAAATAGATGTCAAAACTGTCTTCCTTAATGGATTTATTAAAGAAGAGTTGTATATGATGCAACCAGAAGTTTTTTTCGATCCTAAAAGTGCTAACAAAGTGTGCAAGCTCCAGTAATCCATTTATGGACTGGTGCAAGCCTCTCAGAGTTGGAATATACGCTTTGATAGTGTGATCAAAGCATATGGTTTTATACAGACTTGCGGTGAAGCCTGTATTTACAAGAAAGTGAGTGGGAGCACTACAGCCTTTCTGATAAGTATATGTGAGTGACATATTTTTGATCGGAAATGATGTAGAATTTTCTGGAAAGCATAAAGGAGTGTTTGAAAGAAGTTTTTCAAAGAAAGACCTCGATGAAGCTGCTTACATATTGAGCATCAAGATTTATAGAGATAGATCAAGACGCTTGATAAGTTTTTTCAATGAGTACATACCTTGACAAATTTTTGAAGTAGTTCAAAATGGAACAGTCAAAAAAGGAGTTCTTGCATGTATTGCAAGGTGTGAAATTGAGTAAGACTCAAAGCCCGACCACGGTAGAAGATAGAAAGAGAATGAAAGTCATTCCCTATGCCTCAGCCATAATTTCTATAAAGTATACCATGCTGTGTACCAAATCTATTGTATACCCTACACTGAGTTTGGCAAGGGAGTACAATAGTGATCTACGAGTAGATCACTGGACAACGGTCAAAATTATCCTTAGTGGAATAAGGATATGTTTCTCGATTATGGAGGTGATAAAAGGTTCGTCGTAAAGGGTTACGTCGATGCAAGTTTTGACACTGATCCAGATGACTCTAAGTCTCAATCTGGATACATATTGAAAGTGGGAGAAATTAGCTAGAGTAGCTCCGTGCAGAGCATTATTGACATAGAAATTTGCAAAAAATACACATGGATCTGAATATGGCAGACCCGTTGACTAAACTTCTCTCACAAGCAAAACATGATCACACGTTAGTACTCTTTGGGTGTTAATCACATGGCGATTTGAACTAAGATTACTGACTCTCTAAACCCTTTGAGTGTTGGTCACATGGCGATGTGAACTATGGGTGTTAATCACATGGTGATATGAACTATTGGTGTTAAATCACATGGCGATGTGAACTAGATTATTGACTCTAGTGCAAGTGGGAGACTGAAGGAAATATGCCCTAGAGGCAATAATAAAGTTATTATTTATTTCCTTATTTCATGATAAATGTTTATTATTCATGCTAGAATTGTATTAACCGGAAACTTAGTACATGTGTGAATACATAGACAAACAGAGTGTCATTAGTATGCCTCTACTTGACTAGCTCGTTGAATCAACATTCCGTTAGCTTAGCACTTGATCGTTTAGTATATTGCTATTGTTTTCTTCATGACTTATACATGTTCCTATGACTATGAGATTATGCAACTCCCGAATACCGGAGGAACACTTTGTGTGCTACCAAACGTCACAACGTAACTGGATGATTATAAAGGTGCTCTACAGGTGTCTCCGATGGTACTTGTTGAGTTGGCATAGATCGAGATTAGGATTTGTCACTCCGATTGTAGGAGAGGTATCTTTGAGCCCTCTCGGTAATGCACACCACTATAAGCCTTGCAAGCAATGTAACTAATGAGTTAGTTGCGGGATGATACATTACGGAACGAGTAAAGAGTCTTGCCTGTAACGAGATTGAACTAGGTATTGAGATACCGACGATCAAATCTCGGGCAAGTAACATACCGATGACAAAGGGAACAACGTATGTTGTTATGCGGTTTGACTGATAAAGATCTTCGTAGAATATGTAGGAACCAATATGAGCATCCAGGTTCCGCTATTGGTTATTGACCGGAGATGACTCTCGGTCATGTCTACATAGTTCTCGAACCCGTAGGGTCCGCACGCTTAACGTTCGGTGACGATCGGTATTATGAGTTTATGTGTTTTGATGTACCGAAGGTAGTTTGAAGTCCCGGATATGATCACGGACATGACGAGGAGCCTCGAAATGGTTGAGACGTAAAGATCGATATATTGGAAGCCTATGTTTGGACATCGGAATGGTTCCGGATGAGTTCGGACATATACCGGAGCACCGGGAGGTTACCGGAACCCCCGGGAGGTATATGGGCCTTATTGGGCCATAGTGGGAGAGAAGAGAGGGAGGCCTAGGAGGGAGCGCGCCCCCCCAAGCCCAATCCGAACTGGGTGGGGGCGGCCCCCCCTTTCCTTCCCCCTCTCTCCCCCTTCCTTCCACTCCTAGTCCAACTAGGGAAGGGGGGGGAATCCTACTCCCGGTTGGGAGTAGGACTCCCCATGGGGCGCGCCATAGGAGGGCCGGCCCTCCCCCTCCTCCACTCCTTTATATATGGGGGAGGGGGCACCCCATAGACACACAAGCTGATCATTGATCTCTTAGCCGTGTGCGGTGCCCCCCTCCACCATAATCCACCTCGGTCATATCATTGCAGTGCTTAGGCGAAGCCCTGCGCTGGTAGCTTCATCATCACCGTCATCACGCCGTCGTGCTGACGAAGCTCTCCCTCGACAATCTGCTGGATCGTGAGTTCGTGGGACGTCATCGAGCCGAACGTGTGCAGATCGCGGAGGTGTCGTACTTTCGGTACTAGGATCGATCGATCGTGAAGACGTACGACCACATCAACCGCGTTGTCATAACGCTTGCGCTTACGGTCTACGAGGGTACGTGGACAACACTCTCCCCTCTCGTTGCTATGCATCACCATGATTTTGCGTGTGCGTAGGAAATTTATTTTAAATTACTACGTTCCCCAACAATAAACCCTAACAAAAAAATGAAGCCCTCCCACCGGCAAGGGCCGGGATCCACCGTGCCTCCATGGTCCTAATACCACAGGAGATGAGGTAGACTGGCAGCGGCGCCGGCGAGAGGCAAGAGAAATCCTAGCACGCTGGGTGCAGGGTACAACCAACCGCCATCGACTTTTGATGATTTTAAAATTTACTAGAATAATGTCCGTGCGTTGCAACGGGATATAGATATCCTAAATGTTAGCCCGAGATTTATCTGTCCATATTAAT
This sequence comes from Aegilops tauschii subsp. strangulata, assembly GCF_002575655.3. Classification (NCBI taxonomy): domain Eukaryota; kingdom Viridiplantae; phylum Streptophyta; class Magnoliopsida; order Poales; family Poaceae; genus Aegilops; species Aegilops tauschii. The sequence continues at coordinate 47,144,455 of NC_053039.3, forward strand.
GTGATTAATGTGATTATGTAAATAAATATTTATTAAATCGTGTTTGTGATTTACCTTGTAGTTTGATGAGTAGTGAAATTGGTTCAGAAGGTAAGTAAATTAAGGTGATTAATTATTATATGGGGAAGGTGCGGACAAAAAGCGTGGTGCGACAAAAAAGGCTAGACAAAGAATCGGTGGAGGGACGTGGGAAGAGGGGGAGAACCGATGGACGAAGCTTGTTGCTGGCAGGAAAAGGAATGCAACCCTTCTTCACTAATCTGTTTTTCTGCCCTCACCAACAATCGTTAAGGTGCCCATCTGATCTGAATCTGAATGTTGTCAATCCCAAGACGATGATCTTAGCCATCGCACGACAGACTTATCATTAAACTGTGTAAACACAAAGGAATATTTATAACTTCTAAAAGTAATATAGTAGAGCTGGACGTGAAGCCCGCCCTACACGAGCTACACCCTATAACTATTTCATACACCGTCCCTCATATTCCAACTCGCTTTTAATTGCATTTTCTGCAAAATGCATGAACATTCATTTCAAAACACATGAACATTTTTTGAATCACATGACCTTTTTTAAATTATAAAATGTTTAACATGCAAACACATTTAGAATTACATGAACACATTTTTAAAAAGGGTGATATTTTTAATATGTGAACAATATTTCAATACATAAAATCTTTTTAAAATTATACAAACATTTTAAAATGCACGTACAGTTTTTAAAAAATTACGTAAATATTTCTCAAAAGGCACCAACACATTTAAATTACACTACCATTTTTGTAAAGCATGCAGGCACTTTTTTAAATTATATAAGCACATTTTAGCAAAAAACAAATATGAACCACTAATTCCGTAGCATGCACGTATAGAACCTGAATCCACGTACACATACCGATTCTGTATCCAAGAAAAATAATTATCTGTACCTTTTTTAGCACAAATACAAAAATCAGGTTATGTATTATACCTTCGATGCAAAAAAAAAAGGTTATGTATTATACCTTATGTGGTTGGTTTGTTTTTTAGGCATGCGTGGCGCAGAGTGGGTTAGCACTAATGCTGGCCGGGCTTATATCGCTACACTGGATAGTCGATCGATAGCTAGGCTTACTGCAGAAGAGATATATCTCGCATTAAGCGAGATGGAAGAGGCTCTCGTGTAGTATCGGGCCGGTTTATTAGCACACGCACACTTAAAATCAGCAAAGAAATGGGGGAGCAACTAGTTGACTAGTGCTTCTTCGGAAGCTTCACAATGATCACTTGACGATGGGTTGAGAGCGTGTCACATGACGCATTCTTAACCGCCCCCATATGTCGTGCTCTGGGCACTCTCTCCGGATTTATTTATTTTCGTTTTGCCACACTTATTTTTTGTCTTTTTAAACTGTTTTTTTTTGACTTTTTGGTTTTTTACAGGTCTTCCTTAGTTTTTGGACAAAAAAAGTTTTGAAACAAATTTATTTTTTGCGCCAAAAAACAATTTTTTTGGCTCCACGAGAGATACAGTTTTGCTTTCACTAGAGGCACAGTCGTGCCTCTCGGAAACAAAAAAAAAACGCGATTTTTGCTTTTTTTTCCTTCGCGAGAGGCACGGTCGTGCTTCTCGGAAACGGAAAAAACCGTGTTTTCTACTTTCTTTTCCTTCCGTGAGAGGCACGGTTGCGCTTTCGCGAGAGGCACGGCCGTGCCTCTCGGAAACAAAAAAAGGACGTTTTTGTTTATTTTTCCTTCCACGAGAGGCGCGGTTTTTCTTCCGCGAGTCCGAAACGAAAAAATACACGTTTTCTGTTTTTTTTCTTTAGCGAGAGGTACGATTTTGCTTATGCGAGACGCGCGGTTGTGCTTATCGCGATGGGCATGCCCGTGCCTCTTTCAGAAAGGAAAAAGAAAATATGCTCCCAGTTCAGTTTTTACGTTCGGTTTTTTCGTCCGCTTATTTTCATGAACAAAAAATTTCGTCATAACCTATCAACATGGGATGTAATTTTGAATATCTCTATGCGGGGAATCCAATGGTAAAAGCGGTTCGAGATTTAGGCGCACGGTTGAAGAGATAAAACATTTTGAATAAACGGATGTACGAAAAAAGGGAAAACTCCCAATGCGCCACTTGTCACAACCTAAGAAGGTGAGAGTGATCTTTGAAAGAAGTACTCTATAATTACTGATTTCGAGAAATGGGGGGTAACCCAGGGACCGATCCCTGGTGTCCAGCATGATGTGCGGCGCTCCTAGCCTCTCAGCGGGCGCCCCTATTTAGGTCTTTAAGTGAGACAGAGGCGAAGCCTCGCATCTGGGGAACCCCAGATGGACCGGCCCAGCCGCGCGGAGGCCACGACTTGTTATTTTGTTATATATTTTCTATTTTCTATTATCATTTTTTTGTTTTTGTACTTTTTATTATACTTTAAAATATATTAACACTCTTCAAAAATGTATTTGAAAAATCTTAAGCAATTATTTGAAAAAAATATTGAATAAGTATTAAAAATATTGAACGAGTATTTGAAAAATGTTGAACAAATATATGAAAAATGTTGAATAAGTATTAGAAACATTGAACAAGTATTTGAAAAAGGTTTAAGAAGTATATTAAAAAAATGTGAATGGGTATCTAAAAAATATTGCAAAATTATTTGAAAAATGTTGAATAAGTGTTGAATAAGTGTTACAAAATGTTGCGCGAGTATTTGAATAAGTATTAAAAATGTTGACCAAGTATTTGAAAAACATTGAAGAAGTATTAAAAATGTTGAAAGAGTACTGGGAAAATGTAAAACAAGTATTTGAAAAATATTGGATAAGTGTTCGTACAATGTTGAACGTGCATACAAAAAATGGTGATCAATTATTAAAAAAATGTTTTTGACATATAGGAAAATGTGGAGTGAAAATGAAAACAAATATAAGAAAAACATAAATAAAAAATAAAGAATGGAGAAAAAAACTAAAAGAAACAAAGAAAATAAAAAAGTGAAAACCTAAAAAGAAACCAAATATACCCAAGAAAAAAGGAAATAAGAAAAAACGAGGAAACAAATGAAAAAAAAAAAGAAAAAATAGAAGAAAAAGGAAAGGAAACAAAAGAAACGAAAAAGAGGAGAAAAACCCCGAAGAAAAGCGAATTAAACAAAGCAAAAAACAAAAATACCTAGAAAAACCTATCAAGTAAGCAGCGCGATGGAATTTGACGTGAGAGTGGCTAGCAATGTACGCTTGCAACTATGAGAACGTGGGATGACTCGCCTATATCATCGCTTTTTCTTATACATTTTCTCCTTTACGTGCGAGTAATGGGCCGGCCCGATTACTACAATGATTCAGCTAGGAATCCCTTCCACCTCGCTGAATGCGAGAAATAGTGTTCACTCCTCTCAGCTAACATCAGGTTCGTGCTTCGGTAGTTGGGCGTGAACTACTTGAGGCGAAAAGAGCTGGTTCTTCCTGTTTTAGTTTATTCCTTTTTTATTTTTTTTCTGTGTTTTTATTGTGTTTTATCTTTTCTTTCTTTTTCCGTTGCCTTTCTTCGGTTTTCTTCATATCATTGTTTTTAATTTTCTTTATTTTGTTCTTTGTTACTCTTCGATTGTTTTTCTTTTTTTTCAATGTTTTTCTTCAAATGCAAGATTAACGTTTTTTGAATACATGGTCAACATTTTTCAAATAGTTGAATAATATTGTTAAATACTTGTTCAATATTTTCTCAAATACTTGATTAATATTATTGTATATATGATCAATTTTTTATTATTTTTAATACATAGTCAACATTTTTTCTATCCAAATTTAACATTTTTCGAATGCTTGATTAACATTTTTCAAATAATTATTCAAAAAAATTCAAATGCTTGATTAATTTTACTATATACATTGTAAAGAAAATCATTATTTCTTAATAAATAGTCAACATTTTTCTATACAAATTTAACATTTTCCAAATGCTTGATAAATATTTTCCATTACTTGTTCAATATTTTTTAAATGCTTCATTAACATTTTTATATACATGAAACATGTTTTGATCATTTTATAATACACAGTCAACATTTGTTCTATACACATTTTAACATTTCAAAATGCTTGATTAATATTTGGCAAATTCGTGTCCAAGATTTTTCTTCAAATGTTTGAATCCAATTTTTTATATACATGATCGAAAAGTTTTATTATTTTTTAATAAATGGTAAACAAGTTTTTTATACACATTTAACATTTTTTAGATGCATGATTATCATTTTTTCAAATACTTGTTCAAATGTTTTTCCGAATGTCTGATTAACGTTTTTTAATAGATGATCAAGTTGTTTTATATAAATTTTTTGTATACACGTTAAACATTTTCTCTATACATATATAATATTTTCAAATGCTTGATCAACCTTTTTCTGCGCCGATTAGCACCTGGGATTGATTGTTGTGCTTCTTATGCTGCCCGATTGGTAGCTAAGATCGATCAATCAATTCGATCGCTAGGCAAGTGGGAAAAAAAGATTGAGATCGATCTATCGCTTGTATTGGCTCGTTGAGAAAAACTGAGGGCTTAACAAAAGAAATACGAACATGGATCGGTACCCTTTTTTGGGTAAGAAAGAAGATATAATTATTGTTTTTGTGAATTTTAAAAAATATTAACTGATATAAAAATTGTGCATGAATTCAAATAAACATTTACGTTTTAGAGAAAAAAAACATGAATTATAAAGGTATTTCATAAATTTTATATAAATCAGTAAATTTATTCAAATGCTGAAAAGGAAAATTGAGGTATTAAAAGTGAAAAGGGAGATGAAAAATAAAAGTGAAAACTGGAATGAATCTGATGATAATCTCTAAAGAAGAAAAACAAAAGCAAATAAAAATCGGTGGAATCAGGCTCATGCCCGAACCAACACAGTTGGGCAAGCTCATACCGAAGCAACGAGCGAAGAATAGTAGTTTTCCCCAAAGAGCCTAAATGCTATTTCTCGACCACTATGAGCCACAACATGTCTCACCTACAGCGCGGTGCTTGTGGACTGGCACAATACTGAGCTGAGTGCAAGTTTTCTGATGGTCTTCTTTATCGGGGTTTTCAATGTTTTATATCCCCTTTGTTCGGGTTTTCTTAGGTTTTCCTCTGGTTTTCTTTCTTTTTCATTTTATCCTCTTCTGTTTATTTTTATTTTTTCATCAGTTTTATTTGTTTATTTTGGTTTTCAGCAGTTTCTATGAGGTTTTATTTTATTTTATTCCTTTTCCTTTTATTGAACAAATTTTTATTTTTTTTCATACACATTTTATATTTTTGGTATTCAAAAGGAACATTTTTCTTATACACATTTAAAATTTGTTAAATACATGATTAATATATCATCATATATATTTTTTATGTTACTTTTTTTCGTACACATTATAGATTATTTTATACATCTGAACATTTTTTTACATATGTTTATTATTTTTAAAATAGATGATTAACATTTTTGCAAACGCATGTTTGGAATACATTTTTAGAATAAGTGTGAAGAATTGATTACATGTTGAAATATTTCTTTGATTGATAAAAAAATCTAACTATACAAACCTTTTTATTAATATCACAAATATATTATGAAATGCTGAATATTTTTTTGATATGTGATGTGGTTTTTCTAATAGTAAGAGAAATATTTTTTAATATACGAACATTATTTTACAATGAATAAAATTTTACAAAAATTTCATGTACATATTTTTAAATGCATGATTTTTGTAAATGTGGCGTGCCTTTTTTGAATAATATGAAACATTTTTTTGAACTATACGAAATTTACTTACATTGTATAATATTTTTCAATATGTCACTTTTTTTGTAATGCATGATCATTTTTTAAAATTTCTGGTAAATCTTTAATGGTACAAACATTTTCTAAATTTTGAGCGAACATTTTTAAATGTGTGATGAGCACTTGAAAAAATATGCCAGAATATATTTTCGTAATTTATGTATTTAGTTTCATAATATAAACAGAAGTGAAGGAGAGAATATAATTAGGTTGATACTGGTAATAATTATGAGGACTAATTCTGATGAGATGGCATGTTGAAGTCGTGGTGACCATGCGTGATTTTGTTGATGTGAAAGGGCATCATGCATGAAAAAAAAAAAAGGCAGTGAGACGGTAAAGGGCGGCATGCATGTGAAAATAAGGCAGTCAGACGGTAAGTTGATGACCTGGGTCATATGCATGATTCCTTTTGACGTGGATGCATATGTTACTAGTCTATGTTACTATCTCTATAATGGGAAGTAACATAAGTATGGTGTCATGCAACTCATCATTTATTAGGTTATAGACACATTTTGTCTTGGTATGTGCTATGTTACTAGGAGGGTGCTTGGATACGTTTTAGTCTCATGACTAAAAGTAGTTGGACTAAAACTTGCTAGCCTCACCCATGCTTGGATCCAAATACTAAAGAGACTAAAATCAAGTTAATGAACATTTATTATCCTCCAAACCCTCCAATCCGGAACTCGCCTATGTTAAAAAAGAGGAGTTAAATGAGGAGAGAGAGGACTAATCCACATTTTAGTAGGGGTACCCTGACTAAAAAATTTTAGTCTCAAGACTAGTTTTAGCCCCTCTTTAGTCATGGGTGCTTGGAACTTTAGCCTCTTAAAGAGACTATTTTTAGTCAGACTAAAATAAGTCTCTTGGATCCAAGCACCCTCTAGATGCCTCTCTTTCATCATTAATTACTTGCCATGTCATCTATTTTGTCTAGATAAGTGTGATGTTACCATCTATGTTACTCTCGCTGTGGTAGTCTTAGGTAATAGTTAGCGGGTTAGAGTACAACAATTTAAGGATAAATGATTCCCTATTCAATATCAAAAAATTAATTAAAATATCGTAGTTCACCGTACGGTTTCATGACAACTAGCGTTGCGCTGCTGTGCCATTTGGAATGGTATCATTGTGTCATCATTCATTGATCAGAACAAAAAGCAACGACTTAAGAATAAATGACTTCTTGTTTAATATCAAAAGTATTTTAAAAATTGTAGTCCTACTGTGCGGTTTCACAAAAACATGTGCCTTTTGGAATGGCAGCATGTGTGTGATCAACCATAATCATTGCTCAGAACAAAAAGATACAGCTACCATATGGTTTTTAACAATAACAAGAAGAAAAGACTATCACATGGTCTAGTACTAATACATATATTCCCCGCCAAAAAAACACAAATAGTCTTACATACGTATGAGGTTTTGTGGTAATCTTATATGCAGATATTGGCAACAATTAATATAGATTGGAGGAAGTATTATTTAATTTAATTTTGAAACAACAAGAAGTACATGCATATGCGCTACCCTATGTAGATTGGTGGTACGTACTACATCATGGCGTCATCCATATTCAAGTGGGAGGTGAGGTGACAGCCTGGTAGATACTAAGTCAGTAGCCCTATTTTACAAATGTTTTCCCCTCTTGATGATCTACTTAACAACGATTTATGTCCCTGTTGTTGATCTACTTAAGTTTTCCTATGGATTTCTAACAGCCTATCACGTGAAAGCAGGTCAACTCACCGGTGCGATTACGATAAACCCATAAAACATACTACTACGTAAGTGTTTTTATGTATTTTTGGCCATTTTTGACAGCTCAACTTTAGTTGATACTACAAGTAGTGCCACCCGTACGAAGCTTTCATGTCCATTAAATATTGACTGCTGGAGGTCAAGGTCTTCGTCTGGTAGAGTTTGCCGTGGTCTTGTCGCCATTGCGACCCGCTCCGGTCGGCGTTTGCTCCGTCGCCATGCGGCTGCTGGTTAGCCTCCGGTTTGATTACCATTTTGGTTAGGTTGGTTAATTTTATTGAAATGAAACGGACAAGAGGGCCAACGTGCACTTATTTTGTATGGCTGGCTTTGTATACATACAAAATCTAACGACAAATGATTCTGTGATAACTTTTCGAAAGAGAAAAGAAGGACTTGCAAGGAGAGTGGCGCCTACAATATTATTTCCCTGGCTAGCTTCTCCCCTCGTGCACTCTAGTCCAAACCAATGGCGGCTGGGTCGTGGTCGTCTGGCATTACAAAAGAAAAGAGATATGGTGGCTGCCATTCTGCCAAGGCAGGGCGGATGGACTTGCAACTTTGGGCGAGAGTTTTTTTACGACAGTATACTCATCCATATAAACACATGCACGTAGACGGATGGAGTTGCAACTTTGGTGCGAGAGTTAAGTGTGACATTTCGATGCACTGGACACTTGTTGTGTCATGTACCAGCGCACGTCGCTCAGGCTTTTCCTTTTAGAGTACGTACCTTTTTGAGTAGTTTGTATTGTTTACCACATGTGTCACATAGTTTTAGAGTACGTACCTTTGCTTTATAGAAGAAAGGCGAAATCCCGGCCCGGGGTATTCCGAAGGTGTAACCTAGGCAACGAAAAAGGGGCCCGACACTTCAACTAAAGGAGCAACCTATTGGTTCAGCAAACCCCGACCTAGTGTCACACGTTCTCCAAGTCCGAAGGGATCCAGTGCCCAACTACCGACTCGTCCGAGAATTGCGGTATCGGAGCCGAGCCAAGAATAGCCGTTAGTGGATACCTACCACTTTTCACAGGTCAGAGAGGCCCTCAAGAAAATATGTTCACAGGGCCAGAAAGACTCAGTCATAGGAATTTAGACCACCTACACGCTGGTAAATGAAACCCACCTCAACCGGATCTACCGAATGAAGAAGGCCGCCCCGTCGAAATAATTAACACGCTAAAAGGGCCACCGGCTTTCCCCCGAAAAGGGGAGATCCGCTGCTTACTGCTCATGAAAACATCCGACCTTATGGTCAAGTCATCCGCCTACCTTTCTGATCTCATTCATTTTTCGACCGCATAAAAAGTCATGAGATCAAAAAAAGAAATCTGAGAATGTAGTTACAGATGTCAAAAAAGTCAATATCTCGTTCTCTTGTTTGAAATCATGAATTGGATGATGTGCGTTTCATCAACTATGAACATATTGCATTTTTTGCTATGCAAATTCGAAGTCCAATTACAAGAATCCCTACTCGTTGAGAACAACAAGCTAAAGAAGAAACAACACTCCAAACACCTAGAAAAGGAAACGGCTAATGTCTCACAAATCTATCTAGCGCTCCTGCACCCGCCTTCTTCCAGTCATGCTATTCACTGAAGATAAGCCGACACTTTAACGTAAAATAAGAAGATTTCCTCCATATTAGAACCACATTTCCTTTTATTATTTGAGTATTTTTTATATATAAACAAAAGGTATTCCTTCGTCCTCGCAAAAAATGATTTGTGCTTTGCCAACTAAGGTTAAGTCCCATTCCTGCCAACTAGAAAGTTAGTAATGAAGTAATAATCAGTAAATGACAAGCAGTCTTGCTTGGATGAAAAAAAGAGTTAAAAGGGGACTCATTTTACTTGATTCGTTTTGTTGCACCCGCACTACTCCTTAATTTGTTTTTCATCTTTGTTTTCCATAAATGTAAGAAGCCACGTCACCCACTTATGGACCTGCCTGCCAGCATCCACGTCAGCAGTACAATGGGCCCACATGCCAGAATCGTTCACCGGTCAAACAACACATCATCACCGAAAAACAATGCTTGGTCCCACATGTAAGCAGCCATGTCAGCATCTCTGGGCCCATATGCCAGCAGTGTTGACTAGTCGAAACTGACGCCGAGTTATTACTAACGGGAGCGTCGGCGATAAAACCCACGGCGGACCCACATGGAAGCAGCCACATCAGCGACTGCTAGCTCCACTTGTCAGAATCTTTGACTGGTCAAACCCGCAGACCGATCACAGTTGATAGATTATCGTCACCAAAATGATCTTAGGCGACAGATTGGCCTATCATAGGTGACATTCTAGTCCATCACCGAAGATGGCCATCGGTGACAATTTTGGGTTCGTCACCTAAGACACGATATTGCGTGGCGGAGGAAGTGGTACCATATAGATTTTATTTTCTTATGACAGTGCTTCAGTGACGGTGGGGGTGACGCCCCGAAAATGTCACCATGGTATTTTCCATGACGAAAAACTTTTTTTCGTGACACAAGTGAAACGTCGCAAAATAGAGCAAATTTTGTAGTGCATGGATTGGGTCGGGTAACCCTTGCAATGAGGCTGATCACGACTTCTTGTATGCCTCCACAATCATCACAATTGGCAATGGTGCTCGCACACTCTTCTAGGACACCCCCTGGGTGATGGGACGGAAGCCCAAAGACATTGCACCATTAATCTTTAAGGTGTCCAAGAGGAAAAACTGGAAAATTAGGCAAGCCTTGAAGCACGACATTTGGTTATCTAAAGTAAACATGTCCGCCAACTTCACCATCATGCACTTCAGGTAGTTTCTAGAGCTTTGGGCTACTCTGCATGATTTTCAGCTTCATGAAGACATGGAGGACGACATCACTTGGAAGCACACCACTAGTGGCCTTTACTCGGCGATGTCCTCGTACAAAATCCAGTTAATGGGCTTGACACGGGCCCTCATGTTATGCACGGTTTGGAAGGTCTAGGCACTACGTAGGGTCAAATTCTTCGCTTGGTTAGCTATGCAAAATTGAGTGTGGTCTACGGATAGGTTGGCTAAGAGGGCGTGGCCGAACTGTGCCTTTGCCCTCTCTGTAAGAAAGTGTTGGAATCAGTGGATCACCTTCTATTCAAGTGCAGGTTCACAGTCAAGATTTGGGGTATGATCAAGGATTGGCTACAGTTAGAACACATTGATTCTTTCACATGGCTCCACCTATGTGGTCCACCAAGGATTGGTGGATTGGGTTCTCCGACGCTTCCGTTCCTAACAGGAAGGCCATGGCCTCTCTTGCAATGTTAACCTCATGGGCCATTTGGAACGAGCGGAATGCTCGTGTCTTTGGCCACAAATGCACGCCACCAATGGTTATTCTTTAGGATATCAAGAAGGACAACGGCTCTATGGGTGGCCGCAGGTGCAAACAAAGTTGGGTTTAATCATGTCGTGAGAGTAATTGCCTTTTGTATCTTGGGGTGTTGTAACACAAACAAACTCTATTCTCCTTTTAATTAATATATGAAATCTTTTGCCCTCGTTTAAAAAAAGATCACAAAGGTGTCTGACCAGCCTACTGGTAGTGTTCCCCGTCAAAGTTTCTCATTGTTAACTAAGTGTACACCTTTGATAATCCTACACATTGTTAGCTAAGTGTAAACCTTCGACACTCTCCAGTTGTACTCCAAGCTTCCAATAGGTTTCATCCTCCTGCAACACGGTGTGGAGTTGATGTATCCCGGTGTTACTTACCTCCCACCATAAAAGGTAAGTTGTATTAGTGTAGTTTTCCAGTTTCTTTGGGCTGTTGGCCCTTGTAAATAATTTAAATTGTATTAATTTTGATAAAATTTCAAGGCTATGGGTTTTTTGCCCTACAGTAAATAGTAAAAAAAGATTATGTGGAGTTATGAATGATGTGTCCATGCCAGCGAGACGAATGTTTTATATTCAGCGGCGGGATAATGGATTTGAGTGGGACAACTCTGAGAAAATTTATTTTTGTGTCGAGAGAGGAACCAAAGGATTTGCGTCTAGGAGAGGTTGAAGACAACCACAACATCAATCTCATGGATCTCACATGATGTCTTCAGTGTCGCCCAGAGCCACATCGGCGGATGTGGCACAATAGACGTACCTAATTTGAACCGTATTTACTCCTATAAGTCGATGTCAGTGTCCCGTATGAGAGAATTTAATTTTTTTTGTACCAAGTTATTCACAAGTGGCAAATTGTTGTATCCTAGTGTTGTTTACTTCTGTAAAGTCAATGTGAAAATTAAGTATGAAAATATATTGCTCGGACTAGACAAACAAATTAATTTGTTTGATCCTATGGTCGTCCTACCTCCTTAGTGTTGTTGTGGAAATAACTTTCAACTAGGGGTATTCTTAGTAGCATGGTTAATGAAATATAAACGGGTCTATGTCTGATGGCCTTATAGCAAAGGTTGTCATATATAGACAAAGTGGCACGACATTGGAACAGGTCCAATTTTCTCGTGAGAGCGTGACCTATTTCCTATATTAGGAAGAGTAGTGATCAGTGCATGATACATTTATAACATGACTGCTTCTGAATTCCCACAACTCCTGATGGTCAGAGCCTTCCAATGTCCCTCGGACTTCAAATCCCGCCCCCTTGAACCTTGCTTCTAAGGAGGGGGGGAGTGACTTTCCTCTTGATTTCTATTCAAATAGGATTGAATGAGTCACATGCACATGGAGGCTATTTATAGCCTAGGGATCCTTGACAAATGAACAATGCTACCATTGTGGTGAGGACGTGGGAGGGTAAAACTGAAGGAAATATGCCCTAGAGGCAATATTAAAGTTTTTATTTATATTTCCTCATATCATGATAAATGTTTATTATTCATGCTAGAATTGTATTAACCGGAAACTTAGTACATGTGTGAATACATAGACAAACAGAGTGTCACTAGTATGCCTCTACTTGACTAGCTCATCGAATCAAAGATGGTTAAGTTTCCTAGCCATAGACAAGAGTTGTCATTTGATTAACGGGATCACATCATTACAGAATGATGTGATTGACTTGACCCATTCCGTTAGCTTAGCACTTGATCCTTTAGTTTATTGCTATTGCTTTCTTCATGACTAATACATGTTCCTCTGACTATGAGATTATGCTACTCCCGAATACCGGAGGAACACTTAGTGTGCTATCAAACGTCACAACGTAACTGGGTGATTATAAAGATGCTCTACAGGTGTCTCCGATGGTGTTTGTTGGGTTGGCATAGATCGAGATTAGGATTTGTCACTCCGTGTTACAGAGAGGTATCTCTGGGCCCTCTCGGTAATGCACATCACTATAAGCCTTGCAAGCAATATGACTAATGAGTTAGTTGCGGAATGATGCATTACGGAACGAGTAAAGAGACTTGCTGGTAACGAGATTGAACTAGGTATTGAGATACTGACGATCGAATCTCGGGCAAGTAACATACCGATGACAAAGGGAACAACGTATGTTGTTATGCGGTTTGACCGATAAAGATCTTCGTAGAATATGTAGGAACCAATATGAGAATCCAGGTTCCACTATTGGTTATTGACCGGAGATGAGCCTCGGTCATGTCTACATAGTTCTCGAACTCGTAGGGTCCGCACGCTTAACATTCGGTGACGATCGGTATTATGAGTTTATGTGTTTTGATGTACCGAAGGTTGTTCGGAGTCCCGGATGTGATCACGGACATGACGAGGAGTCTCGAAATGGTCGAGACATAAAGATCGATATATTGGATGGCTATGTTTGGACATCGGAATGGTTCCGGGTGCTTATCGGGCATTTACCGGAGTACCAGGAGGTTACCTGAACCCCCGGGGAGTATATGGGCCTTATTGGGCCTTAGTGGGAGAGAGGAGGAGGTGGCCAAGGAGGGGGCGCCCCCCCCCCAAAGCCCAATCCGAATTGGGTGGGGCCGGCCCCCTTTCCTACCTCCCTCTCTCCTCCTTCCTTCCTCTCGTACTCCAACTAGGGAAGGGGGGATCCTACTCCCGGTGGGAGTAGGACTCCCCTAGGGCGCGCCATAGAGAGGGACGGCCCCTCCCCTCCTCCACTCCTTTATATACGGGGGAGGGGGCACCCCATAGACACACAAGTTGATTGTTTAGCCGTGTGCGGTGCCCCCCTCCACAGATTTCCACCTCGGTCATATCGTTGTAGTGCTTAGGCGAAGCCCTGCGTCGGTAACTTCATCATCACCGTCATCACGCCGTTGTGCTGACGAAGCTCTCCCTCGACACTCAGCTGGATCTAGAGTTCATGGGACGTCACCGAGCTGAACGTGTGCAGATCGCGGAGGTACCGTACTTTCGGTACTAGGATCGGTCGGACCGTGAAGACGTACGACTACATCAACTGCGTTGTCATAACGCTTCCACTTTCGGTCTACGAGGGTACATGGACAACACTCTCCCCGCTCATTGCTATGCATCATCTAGATGGATCTTGCGTGTGCGTAGGAATTTTTTGAAATTACTACGTTCCCCAATAGTGGCATCCGAGCCAGGTCTAAGCATAGATGTTATATGCACGAGTAGAACACAAAGAGTTGTGGGCGATAATAGTCATACTGCTTACCAGCATGTCATACTTTGATTCGGCGGTATTGTTGGATGAAGCGGCCCAGACCGACATTACGCGTACGCTTACGCGAGACTGGTTCTACCGACGTGCTTTGCACACAGGTGGCTGGCGGGTGTGAGTTTCTCCAACTTTAGTTGAATCGAGTGTGACTACGTCTGGTCCTTGTTGAAGGTTAAAATAGCACACTTGACGAAAAATCGCTGTGGTTTTGATGCGTAGGTAAGAACGGTTCTTGCTCAGCCCGTAGCAGGCACGTAAAACTTGCAACAACAAAGTAAAGGACGTCTAACTTGTTTTTGCAGGGCATGTTGTGATGTGATATGGTCAAGACATGATGCTAAATTTTATTGTATGAGATGATCATGTTTTGTAAAACAGTTATCGACAACTGGCAGGAGCCATATGGTTGTCGCTTTATTGTATGAAATGCAATCTCCATGTAATTGCTTTACTTTATCACTAAGCGGTAGCGATAGTCGTAGAAGCTATAGTTGGCCAGACGACAACGATGCTACGATGGAGATCAAGGTGTCGCGCCGGTGACGATGGTGATCATGACGGTGCTTTGGAGATGGAGATCAAAGGCACAAGATGATGATAGCCATATCATATCACTTATATTGATTGCATGTGATGTTTATCCTTTATGCATCTTATTTTGCTTAGTTCGGCGGTAGCATTATAAGATGATCTCTCACTAAATTTCAAGGTACAAGTGTTCTCCCTGAGTATACACCGTTGCGAAAGTTCGTCGTGCCGAGACACCACGTGATGATCGTGTGTGATAAGCTCTACGTTCACATACAACGGGTGCAAGCCAGTTTTGCACACACAGAATACTCGGATTAAACTTGACGAGCCTAGCATATGCAGATATGGCCTCGGAACACTGAGACCGAAAGGTCGAGCGTGAATCATATAGTAGATATGATCAACATAGTGATGTTCACCATTGAAAACTACTCCATCTCACGTGATGATCGGACATGGTTTAGTTGATTTGGATCACGTGATCACTTAGATGATTAGAGGGATGTCTATCTAAGTGGGAGTTCTTAAGTAATATGATTAATTGAACTTAAATTTATCATGAACTTAGTACCTGATAGTATTTTGCATGTCTATGTTGTTGTAGATAGATGGCTCGTGCTGTTATTCCGTTGAATTTTAATGTGTTCCTTGAGAAAGCAAAGTTGAAAAATGATGGTAGCAATTACACGGACTTGGTCCGTAACTTGAGGATTATCCTCATTGCTGCACAGAAGAATTACGTCCTGGAAGCACCGCTAGGTGCCAAACCTGCTGCAGGAGCAACACCGGATGTTATGAACGTCTGGCAGAGCAAAGCTGATGACTACTCGGTAGTTCAGTGTGCCATACTTTACGACTTAGAACTGGGACTTCAACGACGTTTTGAACGTCATGGAGCATATGAGATGTTCCAGGAGTTGAAGTTAATATTTCAAGCAAATGCCCGGATTGAGAGATATGAAATCTCCAATAAGTTCTACAGCTGCAAGATGGAGGAGAATAGTTCTGTCAGTGAGCAAATACTCAGAATGTCTGGGTATAACAATCACTTGATTCAACTGGGAGTTAATCTTCCGGATGATAGCGTCATTGACAGAATTCTTCAATCACTGCCACCAAGCTACAAGAGCTTCGTGATGAACTATAACATGCAAGGGATGGATAGGACAATTCCCGAGCTCTTCGCAATGCTAAAGGCTGCGGAGGTAGAAATCAAGAAGGAGCATCAAGTGTTGATGGTCAATAAGACCACCAGTTTCAAGAAAAAGGGGAAAGAGAAGAAGAAGGGGAACTTCAAGAAGAACAGCAAACAAGTTGCTGCTCAAGAGAAGAAACCCAAGTCTGGACCTAAGCCTGAGACTGAGTGCTTCTACTGCAAGCAGACTGGTCACTGGAAGCAGAACTGCCCCAAGTATTTGGCGGATAAGAAGGATGGCGAGGTGAACAAAGGTATATGTGATATACATGTTATTGATGTGTACCTAACTAGAGCTCGCAGTAGCACCTGGGTATTTGATACTGGTTCTGTTGCTAATATTTGCAACTCGAAACAGGGACTACGGATTAAGCGGACACTGGCTAAGGACGAGGTGACGATGCGCGTGGGAAATGGTTCCAAAGTCGATGTGATCGCCGTCAGCACGCTACCTCTACATCTACCTTCGGGATTAGTATTAGACCTAAATAATTGTTATTTGGTGCCAGCGTTGAGCATGAACATTATATCTGGATCTTGTTTGATGCGAGACGGTTATTCATTTAAATCAGAGAATAATGGTTGTTCTATTTATATGAGTAATATCTTTTATGGTCATGCACCCTTGAAGAGTGGTCTATTTTTGATGAATCATAATGTTGAAGCCAAAAGATGCAGAGTTGATAATGATAGTGCAACTTATTTGTGGCACTACCGTTTGGGTCATATTGGTGTAAAGCGCATGAAGAAACTCCATACTGATGGAATTTTGGAATCACTTGATTATGAATCACTTGGTACTTGCGAACCATGCCTCATGGGCAAGATGACTAAAACGCCGTTCTCCGGAACTATGGAGCGAGCAACTGATTTATTGGAGATCATACATACTGATGTATGTGGACCAATGAATGTTGAGGCTCGCGGTGGGTATCATTATTTTCTCACCTTCACAGATGATTTAAGCAGATATGGGTATATCTACTTAATGAAACATAAGTATGAAACATTTGAAAAGTTCAAAGAATTTCAGAGTGAAGTTGAAAATCATTGTAACAAGAAAATAAAGTTTCTACGATCTGAGCGTGGAGGAGAATATTTGAGTTATGAGTTTGGTCTACATTTGAAACAATGCGGAATAGTTTCGCAACTCACGCCACCCGGAACACCACAGCGTAATGGTGTGTCCGGACGTCATAACCGTACTTTATTTGATATGGTGCGATCTATTGATGTTTCTTACCAATCTACCACTATCGTTTTGGGGTTATGCATTAGAGACAGTTGCATTCACGTTAAAAAGGGCACCATCTAAATCCGTTGAGATGACACGTTATGAACTGTGGTTTGGCAAGAAACCAAAGTTGTCGTTTCTTAAAGTTTGGGGTTGCGATGCTTATGTGAAAAAGTTTCAACATGGTAAGCTTGAACCCAAATCGGAGAAATGTGTCTTCATAGGATACCCAAAGGAGACTGTTGGGTACACCTTCTGTCACAGATCCGAAGGCAAGACATTCGTTGCTAAGAATGGATCCTTTCTAGAGAAGGAGTTTCTCTCGAAAGAAGTGAGTGGGAGGAAAGTAGAACTTGATGAGGTAACTGTACCTGCTCCCTTATTGGAAAGTAGTCCATCACAGAAATCTGTTCCTATGACTCCTACACCAATTAGTGAGGAAGCTAATGATGATGATCATGTAACTTCAGATCAAGTTACTACCGAACCTCGTAGGTCTACCAGAGTGAGATCCGCACTAGAGTGGTACGATAATCCTGTTCTGGAGGTCATGTTACTTGACCATGACGAACCTACGAACTATGAGGAAGCGATGATGAGCCCAGATTACGAGAAATGGCTTGAGGCCATGAAATCTGAGATGGGATCCATGTATGAGAACAAAGTGTGGACTTTGGTTGACTTGCCCGATGATCGGCAAGCCATAGAAAATAAATGGATCTTCAAGAGGAAGACAGACGCTGATAGTAGTGTTACTATCTACAAAGCTAGAATTGTCGCAAAAAGGTTTTCGACAAGTTCAAGGTGTTGACTACGATGAGAGTTTCTCATTCGTATCTATGCTTAAGTCTGTCCGAATCGTGTTAGCAATTGCCGCATTTCATGTGATGATCGGTTATGGTTTAGTTGATTTGGATCACGTGATCACTTAGATGATTAGAGGGATGTCTATCTAAGTGGGAGTTCTTAAGTAATATGATTAATTGAACTTTAATTTATCATGAACTTAGTACCTGATAGTATTTTGCATGTCTATGTTGTTGTAGATCAATGGCCCGTGCTACTGTTCCTTTGAATTTTAATGCGTTCCTAGAGAAAGCTAAGTTGAAAAATGATGGTAGAAACTACACGGACTGGGTCCGTAACTTGAGGATTATCCTCAGTGCTGCACAGAAGAATTACGTCCTGGAAGCACCGCTAGGTGCCAGGCCTGCTGCAGATGCTGCTGATGACGTGAAGAACGGCTGGCAGAGTAAAGCTGATGACTACTCGATAGTTCAGTGTGCCATGCTTTACGGCTTAGAACCAGGACTTCAACGACGTTTTGAACGTCATGGAGCATATGAGATGTTCCAGGAGTTGAAGTTAATATTTAAAGCAAATGCCCAGATTGAGAGATATGAAGTCTCCAATAAGTTCTATAGCTGCAAAATGGAGGAGAATAGTTCTATCAGTGAACATATACTCAGAATGTATGGGTACCACAACCACTTGACTCAACTGGGGAGTTAATCTTCCTGATGATAGTGTCATTGACAGAGTTCTTCAATCACTGCCACCAAGCTACAAGAGCTTCGTGATGAACTATAATATGCAAGGGATGGATAAGACAATTCCCGAGCTCTTCGCAATGCTAAAGGCTACGGAGGTAGAAATCAAGAAGGAGCATCAAGTGTTGATGGCCAACAAGACCACCAGTTTCAAGAAAAAGGGTAAAGGGAATAAGAAGGGGAACTTCAAGAAGAACGGCAAGCAAGTTGCTGCTCAAGAGAAGAAACCCAAGTCTGGACCTAAGCCTGAGACTGAGTGCCTCTACTGCAAGCAGACTGGTCACTGGAAGCGGAACTGCCCCAAGTATTTGGCAGATAAGAAGGATGGCAAGGTGAACAAAGGTATATGTGATATACATGTTATTGATGTGTACCTAACTAGAGCTCGCAGTTGCACCTGGGTATTTGATACTGGTTCTGTTGCTAATATTTGCAACTCGAAACAGGGACTACGGATTAAGCGAAGACTGGCTAAGGACGAGGTGACGATGCGCGTGGGAAATGGTTCCAAAGTCGATGTGATCGCCGTCGACACGCTACCTCTACATCTACCTTCGGGATTAGTTTTAGACCTAAATAATTGTTATTTGGTGCCAGCGTTAAGCACGAACATTATATCTGGATCTTGTTTGATGCGAGACGGTTATTCATTTAAATCTGAGAATAATGGTTGTTCTATTTATATGAGTAATATCTTTTATGGTCATGCACCCTTGAAGAGTGGTCTTTTTTTGTTGAATCTCGATAGTAGTGATACACATATTCCTAATGTTGAAGCCAAAAGATGCAGAGTTGATAATGATAGTGCAACTTATTTGTGGCACTACCGTTTGGGTCATATTGGTGTAAAGCGCATGAAGAAACCCCATACTGATGGACTTTGGGAATCACTTGATTATGAATCACTTGGTACTTGCGAACCATGCCTTATGGGCAAGATGACTAAAACGCCGTTCTCCAGAACAATGGAGTGAGCAACAGATTTGTTGGAGATCATACATACTGATGTATGTGGTCCGATGAATGTTGAGGCTCGCGGCGGGTATCGTTATTTTCTCACCTTCACAGATGATTTGAGAAGATATGGGTATATCTACTTAATGAAACATAAGTCTGAAACATTTGAAAAGTTCAAAGAATTTCAGAGTGAAGTGGAAAATCATCGTAACAAGAAAATAAAGTTTCTACGATCTGATCGTGGAGGAGAATATTTGAGTTACGAGTTTGGTCTTCATTTGAAACAATGCGGAATAGTTTCGCAACTCACGCCACCCGGAACACCACAGCGTAATGGTGTGTCTGAACGTCGTAATCGTACTTTACTAGATATGGTGCGATCTATGATGTCTCTTACTGATTTACCGCTATCGTTTTGGGGTTATGCTTTAGAGAAAGCTGCATTCACGTTAAATAGGGCACCATCTAAATCCGTTGAGACGACACCTTATGAACTGTGGTTTGGCAAGAAACCCAAGTTGTTGTTTCTTAAAGTTTGGGGCTGCGATGCTTATGTAGAAAAGCATCAACCTGATAAGCTCGAATCCAAATCGGAGAAATGTGTCTTCATAGGATACCCAAAGGAGACTGTTGGGTACACCTGTATCACAGATCCGAAGGCAAGACATTCGTTGCCAAGAATGGATCCTTTCTAGAGAAGGAGTTTCTCTCGAAAGAAGCGAGTGGGAGGAAAGTAGAACTTGATGAGGTAACTGTACCTGCTCCCTTATTGGAATGTGGATCATCACAGAAATCAGTTCCTATGACTCATGAACCAATTATTGAGGAAGCTAATGATGATGATCATGTAACTTCAGATCAAGTTACTACTGAACCTCGTAGGTCAACCAGAGCAAGATCCGCACCAGAGTGGTACGGTAATCCTGTTCTGGGGGGTCATGTAACTTGACCATGACGAACCTACGAACTATGAGGAAGCGATGATGAGCCCAGATTCCGCGAAATGGCTTGAGGCCATGAAATCTGAGATGGGATCCATGTATGAGAACAAAGTATGGACTTTGGTTGACTTGCCCGATGATCGGCAAGCCATCGAGAATAAATGGATCTTCAAGAAGAAGACTGACGCTGACGGTAATTTTACTGTCTACAATGCTCGACTTGTTGCGAAAGGTTTTCGACAAGTTCAAGGAGTTGACTACGATGAGACCTTCTCACCCGTAGCGATGCTTAAGTCCGTCCAAATCATGTTAGCAATTGCTGCATTTATGATTATGAAATTTGGCAAATGGATGTAAAGACTGCATTCCTGAATGGATTTCTGGAAGAAGAGTTATATATGATGCAACCTGAAGGTTTTATCGATCCAAAGAAAGCTAACAAAGTGTGCAAGCTCCAGCGATCCATTTATGGACTGGTGCAAGCATCTCGGAGTTGGAATAAATGTTTTGATAGTGTGATCAAAGCATATGATTTTATACAGACTTTTGGAGAAGCATGTATTTACAAGAAAGTTATTGGGAGCTCTGTAGCATTTCTAATATTATATGTGGATGACATATTGTTGATTGGAAATGATATTGAATTTCTGGATAGCATAAAAGGAAATTGAATAAGAGTTTTTCAATGAAAGACCTCGGTGAAGCTGCTTATATATTAGGCATCAAGATCTATAGAGATAGATCAAGACACTTAATTGGACTTTCACAAAGCACATACCTTGATAAAGTTTTGAAGAAGTCCAAAATGGATCAAGCAAAGAAAGGGTTCTTGCCTGTGTTACAAGGTGTGAAATTGAGTCAGACTCAATGCCCGACCACTGCAGAAGACAGAGAGAAAATGAAAGTCAATCCCTATGCTTCAGCCATAGGTTCTATCATGTATGCAATGTTGTGTACCAGACCTGATGTGTGCCTTGCTATTAGTTTAGTAGGGAGGTACCAAAGTAATCCAGGAATGGATCACTAGACAGTGGTCAAGAACATCCTGAAATACCTGAAAAGGACTAAGGATATGTTTCTCGTTTATGGAGGTGACAAAGAGCTCGTCGTAAATGGTTACGTCGATGCAAGCTTTGACACTAATCCGGATGACTCTAAGTCACAAACCGGATACGTGTTTATATTGAACGGTGGAGCTGTAAGTTGGTGCAGTTCTAAGCAAAGCCTCGTGGCGGGATCTGCGTGTGAAGCGGAGTACATAGCTGCTTCGGAAGCAGCAAATGAAGGAGTCTGGATGAAGGAGTTCATATCCGATCTAGGTTCAGACCTAGTGCATCAGGTCCAATGAAAATCTTTTGTGACAATACTGGTGCAATTGCCTTGGCAAAGGAATCCAGATTTCACAAGAGAACCAAGCACATCAAGAGACGCTTCAATTCCATCCGTGATCAAGTCAAGGAGGGAGACATAGAGATTTGTAAGATACATACAGATCTGAATGTTGTAGACCCGTTGACTAAGCCTCTCTCACAAGCAAAACATGATCAACACCAAGACTCCATGGGTGTTAGAATCATTACTATGTAATCTAGATTATTAACTCTAGTGCAAGTGGGAGACTGAAGGAAATATGCCCTAGAGGCAATAATAAAGTTTTTATTTATATTTCCTCATATCATGATAAATGTTTATTATTCATGCTAGAATTGTATTAACCGAAAACTTAGTACATGTGTGAATACATAGACACACAGAGTGTCACTAGTATGCCTCTACTTGACTAGCTCGTCGAATCAAAGATGGTTAAGTTTCCTAGCCATAGACATGAGTTGTCATTTGATTAACGGGATCACATCATTAGAGAATGATGTGATTGACTTGACCCATTCCGTTAGCTTAGCACTTGATCATTTAGTTTATTGCTATTGCTTTCTTCATGACTTATACATGTTCCTATGACTATGAGATTATGCAACTCCAGAATACTGGAGGAACACTTAGTGTGCTATCAAATGTCACAACGTAACTGGGTGATTATAAAGATGCTCTACAGGTGTCTCCAATGGTGTTTGTTGGGTTGGCATAGATCGAGATTAGGATTTGTCACTCCATGTTACGGAGAGGTATCTCTGGGCCCTCTCGGTAATGCACATCACTATAAGCCTTGCAAGCAATGTGACTAATGAGTTAGTTGCGGGATGATGCATTACGGAACGAGTAAAGAGACTTGCCGGTAACGAGATTGAACTAGGTATTGAGATACCGACGATCGAATCTCGGGCAAGTAACATACCGATGACAAAGGGAACAACGTATGTTGTTATGCGGTTTGACCGACAAAGTTCTTCGTAGAATATGTAGGAACCAATATGAGCATCATGGTTCCGCTATGGTTATTGACCGGAGATGAGTCTCGGTCGTGTCTACATAGTTCTCGAACCCGTAGGGTCCACGCTTAACGTTCGGTGACGATCGGTATTACGAGTTTATCTGTTTTGATGTACCGAAGGTTGTTTGGAGTCCCGGATCGATATATTGGATGGCTATGTTTGGACATCGGAATGGTTCCGTGTGAGTTCGGGCATTTACCGGAGTACCGGGAGGTTACCGAAACCCCCCGGGGAGTATATAATGTAAATATGCCCTAGAGGCAATAATAAAGTTATTATTTATTTCCTTATTTCATGATAAATGTTAATTATTCATACTAGACTTGTATTAACCGGAAACTTAGTACATGTGTGAATACATAGACAAAACATAAGTATCCCTAGTATGCCTCTACTTGAATAGCTCATTTATCAAAGATGGTTATGTTTCCTAACCATAGACATGTGTTGCCATTTGATGAATGGGGTCACATCATTAGGAGAATGATGTGATGGACAAGACCCATCCGTTAGCTTAGCATTATGATCGTTAAGTTTTATTGCTATTGCTTTCTTCATAACTTATACATGTTCCTCTGACTATGAGATTATGCAACTCCCGAATACCGGAGGAACACCTTGTGTGCTATCAGACGTCACAACGTAACTGGGTGATTATAAAGATGCTCTACAGGTGTCTCCGAAGGTGTTTGTTGGGTTGGCATAGATCGAGATTAGGATTTGTCACTCCGTGTATCGGAGAGGTATCTCTGGGCCCTCTCTGTAATGCACATCACTATAAGCCTTGCAAGCAATGTGACTAATGAGTTAGTTGTGGGATGATGCATTTCGGAAAGAGTAAAGAGACTTGTCGGTAACGAGATTGAACTAGGTATGAGGATACCGACGATCGAATCTTGGGCAAGTAACATACCGATGACAAAGGGAACAACGTATGTTGTTATGCGGTTTGACCGATAAAGATCTTCGTAGAATATGTAGGAGCCAATATGAGCATCCAGGTTCCGCTATTGGTTATTGACTGGAGATGTTTCTCGGTCATGTCTACATAGTTCTCGAACCCGTAGGGTCCGCACGCTTAACGTTCGATGACGATTTGTATTATGAGTTATGTGATTTCATGACCGAAGTTTGTTCGGAGTCCCGGATGAGATCACGGACATGACGAGGAGTCTTGAAATGGTCGAGAGGTAAAGATTCATATATTGGAAGGCTATATTTGGACACCGGAAGTGTTTCGGGTGATACCGTGTCACTGGAAGGGGTTGCGGGCAAACCCCGGCAAAGATATGGGCTTTATGGGCCAAGTAAGGGGACACACCAGCCCACAAGGGGCTGGTGCGCCCCCTATAGGGCCAGCCACGTGGGGAGAAAGGGAAAGGAGAGGAGGAAAAGGAAAGTATGAAGTAGGACTCCTACTTCCTTCTCCTCCCCCTCCTTCCTTTCCCCCTTGTCCAAATATGGTAAGGGGGGGGGGGCGAATTGGACTAGGGGCCCAAGTAGGATTCCTCCTACTTGGGCGTGCCCTAGGCTGCCTCCCTCCCTCTCCCTCCTTTATATACGTGGGGAGGGCACCCCTAGAACACACATCAATTGTTCCTAGCCGTGTGCGGCGCCCCCCTCCACAGTTAACACCTCGGTCATATCGTCGTAGTGCTTAGGCGAAGCCCTGTGCCGGTAACTTAATCATCACCATCGCCACACCGTCGTGCTGACGAAACTCTCCCTCAGCCTCAACTGGATCAAGAGTACGAGGGACGTCACCGAGCTGAACGTGTGCAGATCGCGGAGGTGCCGTGCATTCGGTACTTGATCGGTTGGATCGCGAAGACGTTCGACTACATCAACCGCGTTACTTAACGCTTCCGCTTTCGGTCTACGAGGGTACGTGGACACACTCTCCCCGCTCGTGGCTATGCATATCCTAGATAGATCTTGCGTGATCGTAGGAATTTTTTTGAAATTACCGCGTTCCCCAACAGTGGCATCCGAGCCAGGTCTATGCGTAGATGTTATATGCACGAGTAGAACACGAAGAGTTGTGGGCGATAATAGTTATACTGCTTACCAGCATGTCATACTTTGATTCGGCGGTATTGTTGGATGAAGCGGCCCAGACCGACATTACATGACCGCGTTCATGAGACTGGTTCTACCGACGTCCTTCGCACACAGGTGGCTAGTGGATGTCTATTTCTCCAGCTTTAGTTGAATCGAGTGTGGCTACGCCTGGTCCTTGTTGAAGGTTAAAACAGAACACTTGGCGAAAAATCGTTGTGGTTTTGATGTGTAGGTAAGAACGGTTCTTGCTAAGCCCGTAGCAGCCACGTAAAACTTGCAACAACAAAGTAGAGGACGTCTAACTTGTTTTTGCAGGGCATGTTGTGATGTGATGTGGTCAAGACATGATGATATATAAATTGTTGTATGAGATGATCATGTTTTGTAGAAGTTATCGGCAACTGGCAGGAGCCTTATGGTTGTCGCTTTATTGTATGAAATGCAATCGCCATGTAATTGCTTTACTTTATCACTAAGCGGTAGTGATAGTCGTAGAAGCAATAGTTGGCGAGACGACAACGATGCTACGATGGAGATCAAGGTGTCGCGCCGGTGACGATGGTGATGACGGTGCTTTGGAGATGGAGATCAAAGGCACAAGATGATGATGGCCATATCATATCACTTATATTGATTGCATGTGATGTTTATCTTTTGTGCATCTTATTTTGCTTAGTTCGGCGGTAGCATTATAAGATGATCTCTCACTAAATTTCAAGGTACAAATGTTCTCCCTGAGTATGCACCGTTGCGAAAGTTCGTCGTGCCGAGACACCATGTGATGATCGGGTGTGATAAGCTCTACGTGTTGGGTAACGTAGTAATTTCAAAAAAATTCCTACGCACACGCTGGATCATGGTGATGCATAGCAACGAGAGGGGAGAGTGTTGTCCACGTACCCTCGTAGACCGAAAGCGGAAGCGTTAGCACAATGCGGTTGATGTAGTCGTACGTCTTCACGATCCGACCGATCCAAGTACCGAACGTACGGCACCTCCGAGTTCAGCACACGTTCAACTCGATGACGTCCTGCGAACTCCGATCCAGCAGAGCTTCACGGGAGAGTTCCGTCAGCACGACGGCGTGATGACGGTGATGATGTTGCTACCGACGCAGGGATTCGCCTAAGCACCGCTACGATATGACCGAGGTGGAATATGGTGGAGGGGAGCACCGCACATGGCTAAGAGATCAAGAGATCAATTGTTGTGTCTCTGGGGTGCCCCCCCCGCCCCCGTATGTAAAGGAGCTAGGGGGAGGGCGGCCGGCCTAGGAGGAGGGCGCGCCAAGGGGGGAGTCCTACTCCCACCGGGAGTAGGACTCCTCCTTTCCTAGTAGGAATAGGAGAAGGGGGAAGGAGGAGGTGGAGAGAAGGAAGGAGAAGGGGGGCCGCCGCCCCCTTCCCTTGTCCAATTCGGACTCGGGCAAGGGGGGGGGCGCCACCTCCTGGCCTCCCTCTCTCCTTTTCCACTAAGGCCCATAAGGCCCAATAGCTTCCCCGGGGGGGGGGGGGGTCCGGTAACCCCCGGTACTCCGGTAAATGTCCAAAACCTCCCGGAGCCCTTCCGGTGTCCAAACATAGTCATCCAATATATCGATCTTTACTTCTCGACCATTTCGAGACTCCTCGTCATGTCCGTGATCATATCCGGGACTCCGAACTACCTTCGGTACATCAAAACACGAAAACTCATAATACCGATCGTCACCGAACTTTAAGCGTGCAGACCCTACGGGTTCGAGAACTATGTAGACATGACCGAGACACGTCTCCGGTCAATAACCAATAGCGGAACCTGGATGCTCATATTGGCTCCCACATATTCTACGAAGATCTTTCTCGGTCAAACCGCATAACAACATACGTTGTTCCCTTTGTCATCGGTATGTTACTTGCCCGAGATACGATCGTCGGTATCTCAATACCTAGTTCAATATCGTTACCCGCAAGTCTCTTTACTCGTTCCGTAATGCATCATCCCACAACTAACTCATTAGTCACATTGCTTGCAAGGCTTATAGTGATCTGCATTACCGAGAGGGCCCAGAGATACCTCTCCGACAATCGAAGTGACAAATCCTAATCTCGAAATACGCCAACTCAACAAGTACCTTCGGAGACACCTGTAGAGCACCTTTATAATCACCCAGTTACGTTGTGACGTTTGGTAGCACACTAAGTGTTCCTCCGGTAAACGGGAGTTGCATAATCTCATAGTCATAGGAACATGTATAAGCATGAAGAAAGCAATATCAACATACTAAACGATCAAGTGCTAAGTGCTACCTCTTGAGCACTGCGTTGGTTTTCCCTTGAAGAGGAAAGGGTGATGCAGTAAAGTAGCGTAAGTATTTCCCTCAGTTTTTGAGAACCAAGGTATCAATCCAGTAGGAGGCCACGCACGAGTCCCTCGCACCTACACAAACAAATAAATCCTCGCAACCAACGCAATAAAGGGGTTGTCAATCCCTTCACGATCACTTATGAGAGTGAGATCTGATAGATATGATAAGATAAGATTTTTGGTATTTTTATGATAAAGATGCAAAGTAAAATAAAAGGCAATATAAATAACTAAGTGTTGGAAGATTAATATGATGGAAAATAGACCCCGGGGCCATAGGTTTCACTAGTGGCTTCTCTCGAGAGCATAAGTATTACGGTGGGTGAACAAATTACTGTTGAGCAATTGACAGAATTGAGCATAGTTATGAGAATATCTAGGTATGATCATGTATATAGGCATCACGTCCGAGACAAGTAGACCGACTCCTGCCTGCATCTACTACTATTACTCCACACATCGACCGCTATCCAGCATGCATCTAGAGTATTAAGTTCATAAGAACAGAGTAACGCTTTAAGTAAGATGACATGATGTAGAGGGATAAACTCATGCAATATGATATAAACCCCATCTTGTTATCCTTGATGGCAACAATACAATATGTGCCTTGCTGCCCCTACTGTCACTGGGAAAGGACACCGCAAGATTGAACCCAAAGCTAAGCACTTCTCCCATTGCAAGAAAGATCAATCTAGTAGGCCAAACCAAACTGATAATTCAAAGAGACTTGCAAAGATAACCAATCATACATAAAAGAATTTAGAAAAGATTCAAATATTGTTCATAGATAAACTTGATCATAAACCCACAATTCATCGGTCTCAACAAACACACCGCAAAAGAAGATTACATCGAATAGATATCCACAAGAGAGGGGGAGAACATTGTATTGAGATCCAAAAAGAGAGAAGAAGCCATCTAGCTAATAACTATGGACCCGAAGGTCTGAGGTAAACTACTCACACATCATCGGAGAGGCTATGGTGTTGATGTAGAAGCCCTCCATGATCGATGCCCCCTCCGGCGGAGCTCCGGAAAAGGCCCCAAGATGGGATCTCACAGGTACAGAAGGTTGCGGCGGTGGAATTAAGTTTTTGGCTCCGTATCTGGTAGTTTGGGGGTACGTAGGTATATATAGGAGGAAGAAGTACGTCGGTGGAGCAACATGGGGCCCACGAGGGTGGAGGACGCGCCCAGGGGGGTAGGCGCGCCCCCTACCTCGTGCCCTCCTGGTTGATATATTGACGTAGGGTCCAAGTCCTCTGGATCACGTTCGTTCCGAAAATCACGTTCCTGAAGGTTTCATTCCGTTTGGACTACGTTTGATATTCTTTTTCTGTGAAACTCTGAAATAGGCAAAACAACAATTCTGGGCTGGGCCACCGGTTAATAGGTTAGTCCCAAAAATAATATAAAAGTGTATAATAAAGCCCAATAATGTCCAAATTAGAATATAATATAGCATGGAACAATAAAAAATTATAGATACGTTGGAGACGTATCAAGCATCCCCAAGCTTAATTCCTGCTCGTCCTCGAGTAGGTAAATGATAAAAACAAATTTTTTGATGTGGAATGCTACTTAGCATAATTTCAATGTAACTCTTCTTATTGTGGGACGAATGTTCAGTTTTAATATGATTCAGGATAAGAGTTTAATGTTGACATAAAAACAATAATACTTCAAGCATGCTAACCAAGCAATTATGTCTTATCAAAATAACATAGCCAAAGCAAGTTATCCCTACAAAATCATATAGTCTGGCTATGCTCCATCTTCCCCACACAAAATATTCATATCATGTACAACCCCAGTTTTAGCCAAGCAATTGGTTCATACTTTTTAACGCGCTTCAGCCTTTTCAATTCTTACGCAACACATGAGCGCAAGCCATGGATATAGCACTATGGTGGAATAAGGTATAATGGTAGGGTTATGTGGGAAGACAAAAAAGGAGAAAGTCTCACATCAACGAGGCTAATCAACGGGCTATGGAGATGCCCATCAATTGATGTTAATGCAAGGAGTAGGGATTGCCATGCAACGGATGCACTAGAGCTATAAGTGTATGAAAGCTCAAAAAGGACTAAGTGGGTGTGCATCCAACTTGCTTGCTCACGAAGACCTCGGGCATTTTGAGGAAGCCCGTCATTGGAATATACAAGCCAAGTTCTATAATGAAATTTCCCACTAGTATATGGAAGTGACAGAATAAGAGACTCTCTATTATGAAGATCACGGTGCTACTTTGAAGCACAAGTGTGGTAAAAGGATAGTAACATTGTCCCTTCTCTCTTTTTCTCTCATTTTTTATTTGGGCCTTTTCTCTCTTTTTTTATGG
This sequence comes from Aegilops tauschii subsp. strangulata, assembly GCF_002575655.3. Classification (NCBI taxonomy): domain Eukaryota; kingdom Viridiplantae; phylum Streptophyta; class Magnoliopsida; order Poales; family Poaceae; genus Aegilops; species Aegilops tauschii. Next base: position 47,174,191 of record NC_053039.3, read on the forward strand.
CCTCTTTTTTTTCTTTTTTTTATTTAGTCCGGAGTCTCATCCCGACTTGTGGGGGAATCATAGTCTCCATCATCCTTTCCTCACTTGGGATAATGCTCTAATAATGATGATCATCACACTTTTATTTACTTACAACTCATGAATTACAACTCAATACTTAGAGCAAAATATGACTCTATGTGGATGCCTCTGGCGGTGTACCGGGATATGCAATGAATCAAGAGCGACATGTATGAAAGAATTATGAATGGTGGCTTTGCCACAAATACAATGTCAACTACATGATCATGCAAAGCAATATGACAATGATGGAACGTGTCATGATAAACGAAACAATGGAAAGTTGCATGGCAATATATCTCGGAATGGCTATGGAAATGCCATAATAGGTAGGTATGGTGGCTGTTTTGAGGAAGATATAAGGAGGTTTATGTGTGATAGAGCGTATCATATCACGGGGTTTGGATGCACCGGCGAAGTTTGCACCAACTCTTAAGGTGAGAAAGGGCAATGCACGGTACCGAAGAGGCTAGAAAATTGTGGAAAGGTAAGTGTGCGTATAATCCATGGACTCACATTAGTCATAAAGAACTCATATACTTATTGCAAAAATTTATTAGCCCTCGAAGCAAAGTACTACTACGCATGCTCCTAGGGGAAGGGTTGGTAGGAGTTAACCATCGCGCGATCCCGACCGCCACACAAAGGATGACAATCAATAAATACCTCATGCTCCGACTTCGTTACATAACGGTTCACCATACGTGCATGCTACGGGAATCACAAACTCCAACACAAGTATTTTTCAATTCCACAATTACTCAACTAGCACGACTATGATATTACCACCTTTATATCTCAAAACAATTATCTAGTATCAAATTTATCATGATATTTAGTTAAAGCAAATTGCCATGCTATTTTATAGGACTCTCAAAAAGATATAAGTGAAGCATGAGAGAACAATAGTTTCTATAAAACAAATCTACTCCGTGCTCTAAAAGATATAAGTGAAGTACTAGAGCAAAACTATATAACTCAAAAGATATAAGTGAAGCACATAGAGTATTCTAACAATTTCCGAATCATGTGTGTCTCTCTTAAAAGGTGTGTACAGCAAGTATGATTGTGGTAAACTAAAAACAAAGACTCAAATAATACAAGACGCTCCAAGCAAAACACATATCATGTGGTGAATAAAAATATAGCTCCAAGTAAAGTTACCAATGGAAGTAGACGAAAGAGGGGATGCCTTCTGGGGCATCCCCAAGCTTTGGATTTTAGGTGTCCTTAGATTATCTTGGGGGTGCCATGGGCATCCCCAAGCTTAGGCTCTTCCCACTCCTTGTTCCATAATCCATCAAATCTTTCACCCAAAACTTGAAAACTTCACAACACAAAACTTGACAGAAAATCTCGTGAGCTCCGTTAGCGAAAGAAAACAAAACACCACTTCAAGGTACTGTAATGAACTCATTCTTTATTTATATTGGTGTTAAACCTACTGTATTCCAATTTCTATATGGTTTATAAACTATTTTACTAGCCATAGATTCATCAAAATAAGCAAACAACACACGAAAAACAGAATCTGTCAAAAACAGAACAATCTGTAGTAATCTGTAACTAACGCAAACTTCTGGAACTCCAAAAATTCAGCCAAAATAGGACGACCTAGATAATTTGTTTATGGATCAGCAGAAATTGGAATAAATATTTTATCATGTTCTGGTGATAAATAATTATTTTTGTGAACAGAAAGTTTCTGGAATTTTCAACAAGATCAAATAACTATCATCCAAGAAGATCCTATAGGTTTAACTTGGCACAAACACTAATTAAAACATAAAAACACATCTAACCAGAGGCTAGATAAAATATTTATTCCTAAACAGAATCAAAAAGCAAAAAACTAAAAATAAAATTGGGTTGCCTCCCAACAAGCGCTATCGTTTAACGCCCCTAGCTAGGCATAAGATTTCAACGATGCTCACATGAAAGACAAGAATTGAAGCACAAAGAGAGCATCATAAAACACATGACAAGCACATCTAAGTCTAACATACTTCCTATGCATATGCATCTTATAGGAAAACAAATTATCAAGGCAAGCAAAAACTAGCATATGCAAGGAAGCGGGAAGAAACAATAGCAATCTCAACATGACGAGAGGTAATTTAGTAAGATGAAAATTTCTATAACCATATTTTCATCTCTCATAATAATTACATGTAGGATCATAAGAAAATTCAACAATATAGCTATCATATAAAATATTTTCAACACGATCCACATGCATGCGAAGTTGACACTCTTCCGAAATAGTGGGATTAACATTAACTAAAGTCATGACCTCTCCAAACCTACTTTTATCAAAAATTTCATAAGATTGAATATTCTCCAAATATGTGGGATCTAAAGTTGACACTCTTCCAAACCCACTTTCAATATTATTGCAAACAATATTATCAATCTCATATTCATCATGGGGATTAAATAAATTTTCAAGATCATAAGAAAAATCACCCCAATCATGATCATTGCAACAAATAGTGGACATAGAAAAACTAGCATCCCCAAGCTTAGGGTTTTGCATATTATTAGCACAATTGACATCAAGAGAATTTGTAATAACATCATTGCAATCATGCTTTTCATTGAAGGAACTATCAAGTATGGGTGCAATAGCAACGATCTCATGTTTAATATAAGGAACTATAGCAAGTTCATCTTCATAAATATTGGCATCATGGCCACAAGAATAGCAAGCATCATGTTCATCAAGGGATATTTCAACCAAATCATCAGAATCATACTTATCTATAGATTCATGCATATCATTATTTTCTTCAGAAGCAACGGTCATCCTTTCAATAAATTCTTTGACATAGACATTATGAGCAAAGTTTTCATTGCAATATTTAAGTATGACGGAATTTTCAGATTTGTTGAGAGTAAAATCATACTTTTCAATCAAAGAAGCAACTTCATGAGCACCCTTAAAAACGACAAATTCTTCAATTTGTTCGATATCATAGTAGCTATAAACACCCTTTGCATAAGAAGATAAGATTTCATTATCATTGAACTCACATAGGTAGGGAAGGTGTTTTTTAGGGTTCTTAGAGCAACAAGTAAAATCACAAATTTCACAAAGATTCCAAGCATAGCATAGCAAACTATTTATATGATACCATAAGAGCTTCCCTTTTTCAGACAAACGATGACGCACGAAATGAGCATGCTCATCTAAAGATTTCCCATCAACTAGGCTAGTTGGGGTTTCAGCACGAGCGCATAAGGATCGAAGATGATCCAAGTAGAACACTTTAAGTGGATCCATATCAATAGATTTTCGGCAAGCGAAGATGCAAGCATATAGAAGGCACATGGCAACACGAGCAAACAAGAAGCAAGCAAAAAAGAGGCGAACGGACAAGAGAGAGGGCGAATAAAATGGCAAGGGTGAAGTGGGGGAGAGGAAAACGAGAGGCAAATGGCAAATAATGTAATGCGGGAGATAAGGGTTTGTGATGGGTACTTGGTATGTTGACTTTTGCGTAGACTCCCCGGCAACGGCGCCAGAAATCGCTCGTTGTCGGGAGTTCAAATCTTGACTTGACTTTGCGTAAGCCTCCCCGGCAACGGCGCCAGAAATCCTTCTTGCTACCTCTTGAGCACTGCGTTGGTTTTCCTTGAAGAGGAAAGGGTGATGCAGTAAAGTAGCGTAAGTATTTTCCTCAGTTTTTGAGAACCAAGGTATCAATCCAGTAGGAGGCCACGCACGAGTCCCTCGCACCTACACAAACAAATAAATCCTCGCAACCAACGCAATAAAGGGGTTGTCAATCCCTTCACGGTCACTTACGAGAGTGAGATCTGATAGATATGATAAGATAATATTTTTGGTATTTTTATGATAAAGATGCAAAGTAAAATAAAAGGCAATATAAATAACTAAGTGTTGGAAGATTAATATGATGGAAAATGGACCCGGGGGCCATAGGTTTCACTAGTGGCTTCTCTCGAGAGCATAAGTATTACGGTGGGTGAACAAATTACTGTTGAGCAATTGACAGAATTGAGCATAGTTATGAGAATATCTAGGTATGATCATGTATATAGGCATCACGTCCGAGACAAGTAGACCGACTCCTGCTTGCATCTACTACTATTACTCCACACATCGACCGCTATCCAGCATGCATCTAGAGTATTAAGTTCATAAGAACAGAGTAACACTTTAAGCAAGATGACATGATGTAGAGGGATAAACTCATGCAATATGATATAAACCCCATCTTGTTATCCTCGATGGCAACAATACAATATGTGCCTTGCTGCCCCTACTGTCACTGGGAAAGGACACCGCAAGATTGAACCCAAAGCTAAGCACTTCTCCCATTGCAAGAAAGATCTATCTAGTAGGCCAAACCAAACTGATAATTCGAAGAGACTTGCAAAGATAACCAATCATACATAAAAGAATTCAGAGAAGATTCAAATATTGTTCATAGATAAACTTGATCATAAACCCACAATTCATCGGTCTCAACAAACACACCGCAAAAGAAGATTACATCGAATAGATATCCACAAGAGAGGGGGAGAACATTGTATTGAGATCCCAAAAGAGAGAAGAAGCCATCTAGCTAATAACTATGGACCCGAAGGTCTGAGGTAAACTACTCACACATCATCGGAGAGGCTATGGTGTTGATGTAGAAGCCCTCCGTGATCGATGCCCCCTCCGGCGGAGCTCCGGAAAAGGCCCCAAGATGGGATCTCACGGGTACAGAAGGTTGCGGCGGTGGAATTAGGTTTTTGGCTCCGTATCTGGTTGTTTGGGGGTACGTAGGTATATATAGGAGGAAGAAGTACGTCGGTGGAGCAACATGGGGCCCACGAGGGTGGAGGGCGCGCCCAGGGGGTAGGCGCGCCCCCTACCTCGTGCCCTCCTGGTTGATATCGTGACGTAGGGTCCAAGTCCTCTAGATCACGTTCGTTCCGAAAATCACGTTCCCGAAGGATTCGTTCCGTTTGGACTCCGTTTGATATTCTTTTTCTGTGAAACTCTGAAATAGGCAAAAACAGCAATTCTGGGCTGGGCCTCCGGTTAATAGGTTAGTCCCAAAAATAATATAAAAGTGTATAATAAAGCCCAATAATGTCCAAAATAGAATATAATATAGCATGGAACAATCAAAAATTATAGATACGTTGGAGACGTATCACTAAGCTAACGGAATGGGTCAAGTCAATCACATCATTCTCCTAATGATGTGATCCCGCTAATCAAATGACAAGTCATGTCCATGGCTAGGAAACTCAACCATCTCCGATTAGCGAGCTAGTCAAGTAGAGGCATTACTAGTGACACTATGTTTGTCTATGTATTCACACATGTATTATGTTTCCAGTTAATACAATTCTAGCATGAATAATAAACATTTATCATGATATGAGGAAATAAATAATAACTTTATTATTGCCTCGAGGGCATATTTCCTTCACTACGTTCACATACAACGGGTGCAAGCCAGTTTTGCACACGTAGAATACTCGGGTTAAACTTGACGAGCCCAGCATATGCAGATATGGCCTCGGAACACTGAGACCGAAAGGTCGAGCGTGAATCAATCAACATAGTGATGTTCACCACTGAAAACTACTCCATCTCACGTGATGATCGGACATGGTTTAGTTGATTTGGATCACGTGATCATTTAGATGATTAGAGGGATGTCTATCTAAGTGGGAGTTCTTAAGTAATATGATTAATTGAACTTAATTTATCATGAACTTAGTCCTGATAGTATTTGCATATCTATGTTGTAGATCAATAGCTCGCGTATAGCTCCCCTGTTTTATTTTTGATATGTTCCTAGAGAAAACTAAGTTGAAAGATGATAGTAGCAATGATGCCGACTGGGTCCGTGATCTGAGGATTATCCTCATTGCTGCACAGAAAGAATTATGTCCTTGATGCACCGCTTGGTGACAGACCTATTGCAGGAGTATATGCAAACGTTATGAATGTTTGGCAAGCTCGATATGATGACTACTTGATAGTTTAGTGCACCATGCTTTAAGGCTTAAAACCGGGACTTCAAAAACGTTTTGAACGCCATGGAGCATATGAGATGTTCCAAGAGTTGAAATTAGTATTTCAGACTCATGCCCGTGTCGCGAGGTATGAGACCTCTGACAGTACTTTGCCTACAAGATGGAGGAGAATAGCTCAACCAGTGAGCATGTGCTCAGATTGTCTGGGTACTACAATCGCTTGAATCAAGTGGGAGTTAATCTTCCAGATAATATAGTGATTGATAGTGTTCTCTAGTCACTATCACCAAGCTAATAGAACTTCGTGATGAACTATAATATGCAAGGGATGACGAAAACGATTCCCGAGCTCTTCGTGATGCTGAAATCGGTGAAGGTAGAAATCAAGAAAAAGCATCAAGTGTTGATTGTTGACAAGACCACTAGTTTCAAGTAAAAGGGCAAAGGGATAGAAAGGGAACTTCAAGAAGAATGGCAAGCAAGTTGCCACTCCCATGAAGAAGCTCAAAGCTGGACCTAAGCCTGAAACTGAGTGCTTCTACTGCAAAGGGAATGATCACCAGAAGCGGAACTACCCCAAATATTTGGCGGATAAGAAGGATGGAAAAGTGAACAAAGGTATATTTGATATACAGATTACTGATGTGTACTTTACTAGTGTTCATAGCAACCCCTGGGTATTTGATACCGGTTCAGTTGCTAAGATTAGTAACTCAAAACGGGAGTTGCAGAATGAACAGAGACTAGTTAAGGGTGAAGTGACGATGTGTGTTGGAAGTGGTTCCAAGATTGATATGATCATCATCGCACACTCCCTATACTTTCGGGATTAGTGTTGAAACCTAAATAAATGTTATTTGGTGTTTGCGTTGAGCATGAATATGATTTGATCACGATTATTACAATATGGTTATTCATTTAAAGTCAGAGAATAATTGTTGTTCTGTTTACATGAATAAAACCTTCGATGGTCATACATCCAATGAAAATAGTTTGTTGGATCTCGATCGTAGTGATACACATATTCATAATATTGAAGCCAAAAGATGCAAAGTTAATAATGATAGTGCAACTTATTTGTGGCACTGCCGTTTAGGTCATATAGGTATAAAGCGCATGAAGAAACTCCATACTGATGGGCTTTTGGAATCACTTGATTATGAATCACTTGGTGCTTGCGAACCATGCCTCTATTGGAAATATGCCCTAGAGGCAATAATAAATGGTTATTATTATATTTCTTTGTTCATGGTAATTGTCTATTATTCATGCTATAATTGTATTGTCCGGAAATCGTAATACATGTGTGAATACATAGACCACAACGTGTCCCTATTAAGCCTCTAGTTGACTAGCTCGTTGATCAACAGATAGTCATGGTTTCCTGACTATGGAAATTGGATGTCATTGATAACGGGATCACATCATTAGGAGAATGATGTGATGGACAAGACCCAATCCTAAGCATAGCATAAAAGATCGTGTAGTTTCGTTTGCTAGAGCTTTTCCAATGTCAAGTATCTTTTCCTTAGACCATGAGATCGTGCAACTCCCGGATACCGTAGGAGTGCTTTGGGTGTGCCAAACGTCACAACGTAACTGGGTGACTATAAAGGTGCACTACGGGCATCTCCGAAAGTATCTGTTGGGTTGGCACGGATCGAGACTGGGATTTGTCACTCCGTGCGACGGAGAGGTATCTCTGGGCCCACTCGGTAATGCATCATCATAATGAGCTCAATGTGACTAAGGCGTTAGTCACGGGATCATGCATTGCGGTACGAGTAAAGAGACTTGCCGGTAACGAGATTGAACAAGGTATTGGGATACCGACGATCGAATCTCGGGCAAGTAACATACCGATTGACAAAGGGAATTGTATACGGGATTGACTGAATCCTCGACATCGTGGTTCATCCGATGAGATCATCGTGGAACATGTGGGAGCCAACATGGGTATCCAGATCCCGCTATTGGTTATTGACCGGAGAGGCGTCTCGGTCATGTATGCATGTCTCCCGAACCCGTAGGGTCTACACACTTAAGGTTCAGTGACGCTAGGATTGTAGAGATATATGTATGCGGAAACCCGCAAGTTTTTCGGAGTCCCGGATGAGATCACGGACGTCACGAGAGGTTCCGGAATGGTCCGGAGGTGAAGAATTATATATAGGAAGTCCAGTTTCGGCCACCGGGAAAGTTTCGGGGGTTACCGGTATTGTACCGGGACCACCGGAAGGGTCCCGGGGGTCCATCGGGTGGGGCCACCTATCCCGGAGGGCCCCATGGGCTGAAAGTGGAAGGGAACCAGCCCCTAGTGGGCTGGGCGCCCCCCCATGCGCCTAGGGTTGGGAACCCTAGGGTGGGGGGACTTCCCCCTTGCCTTGGGGGGCAAGGCAACCCCTTCCCCCCCTTTTGGCCGCCCCCCCCTTGAGATCCCATCTCTAGGGCCGGCGCCCCCCCAGGGGGCCTATATAAAGGGGGGGAGGAAGGGCAGCAACCTACAGCCTTGGGCGCCTCCCTCCTCCCCTGCAACGCCTCTCTCTCTCTCGCAGAAGCTCGGCGAAGCCCTGCCGGAGACCCGCTACATCCATCACCACACCGTCGTGCTGCTGGATCTCCATCAACCTCTCCTTCCCCCTTGCTGGATCAAGAAGGAGGAGACGTCGCTGCACCGTACGTGTGTTGAACGCGGAGGTGCCGTCCGTTCGGCACTCGGTCATCGGTGATTTGGATCACGGCGAGTACGACTCCGTCATCCACGTTCATTGGAACGCTTCCGCTCGCGATCTACAAGGGTATGTAGATGCACTCCTTTCCCCTCGTTGCTAGTAGACTCCATAGATGCATCTTGGTGAGCGTAGGAAAATTTTAAATTATTCTACGATTCCCAACAGTGGCATCATGAGCCAGGCCTATGCGTAGTTACTATGCACGAGTAGAACACAAAGCAGTTGTGGGCGTTGAGTTTGCCAATTCTTCTTGCCGCTACTAGTCGTTTCTTGTTTCGGCGGCATTGTAGGATGAAGCGGCCCGGACCGACCTTACACGTACGCTTACGTGAGACAGGTTCCACCGACTGACATGCACTAGTTGCATAAGGTGGCTAGCGGGTGTCTGTCTCTCCTACTTTAGTCGGAACGGATTCGATGAAAAGGGTCCTTATGAAGGGTAAACAGAAATTGGCAAATCACGTTGTGGTCATACGTAGGTAAGAAAACGTTCTTGCTAGAAACCTACAAACCACGTAAAAACTTGCAACAACAATTAGAGGACGTCTAACTTGTTTTTGCAGCAAGTGCTATGTGATGTGATATGGCCAGAAGATGTGATGAATGATATATGTGATGTATGAGATTGATCATATTCTTGTAATAGGAATCACGACTTGCATGTCGATGAGCATGACAACCGGCAGGAGCCATAGGAGTTGTCTTTATTATTTTGTATGACCTGCGTGTCATTGAATAACGCCATGTAAATTACTTTACGTTGTTGCTACATGCGTTAGCCATAGAAGTAGAAATAATCGTTGGCGTGACGACTTCATGAAGACACAATGATGGAGATCATGATGATGGAGATCATGGTGTCATGCCGGTGACGAAGATGATCATGGTGCCCCGAAGATGAAGATCAAAGGAGCATAATGATATTGGCCATATCATGTCACTATTTGATTGCATGTGATGTTTATCATGTTTTTGCATCTTATTTGCTTAGAACGACGGTAGTAAGTAAGATGATCCCTTATAATAATTTCAAGAATGTGTTCACCCTAACTATGCACCGTTGCGAAGGTTCGTTGTTTCGAAGCACCACGTGATGATCGGGTGTGATAGATTCTAACGTTCGAATACAATGGGTGTTGACGAGCCTAGCATGTACAGACATGGCCTCAGAACACACGCAATACACATAGGTTGACTTGACGAGCCTAGCATGTACAGACATGGCCTCGGAACACGGAGGACCGAAAGGTCGAGCATGAGTCGTATAGAAGATACGATCAACATGGAGATGTTCACCGATCTTGACTAGTCCGTCTCACGTGATGATCGGACACGGCCTAGTTAACTCGGATCATGTTTCACTTAGATGACTAGAGGGATGTCTATCTGAGTGGGAGTTCATTAAATAATTTGATTAGATGAACTTAATTATCATGAACTTAGTCTAAAATCTTTACACCATGTCTTGTAGATCAAATGGCCAACGTTGTCCTCAATTTCAACGCGTTCCTAGAGAAAACCAAGCTGAAAGATGATGGCAGCAACTATACGGACTGGGTTCGGAACCTGAGGCTCATCCTCATAGTAGCCAAGAAAGATTATGTCTTAGAAGCACCGCTAGGTGAAGCACCAATCCCAGAGAACCAAGACATTATGAACGCTTGGCAATCACGTGCTGATGATTACTCCCTCGTTCAGTGCGGCATGCTTTACAGCTTAGAACCGGGTCTCCAAAAGCGTTTTGAGAAACATGGAGCATATGAGATGTTCGAGGAGCTGAAACTGGTTTTTCAAGCTCATGCCCGGGTCGAGAGATATGATGTCTCCGACAAGTTCTTCAGCTGTAAAATGGAGGAGAACAGTTCTGTTAGTGAGCACATACTCAGACTGTCTTGGTTGCACAACCGCTTGTCTCAGCTGGGAGTCAATCTCCCGGATGACGCGGTCATTGACAGAATCCTCCAGTCGCTTCCACCAAGCTACAAGAGCTTTGTGATGAACTACATTATGCAGGGGATGGAAAAGACCATTCCCGAGGTATATTCAATGCTGAAATCAGCGGAAGGGGAGATCAGAAAAGAACATCAAGTGTTGATGGTGAATAAAACCACTAAGTTCAAGAAGGGCAAGGGTAAGAAGAACTTCAAGAAGGACGGCAAGGGAGTTGCCGCGCCCGGTAAACCAGTTACTGGGAAGAAGTCAAAGAATGGACCCAAGCCTGAAACTGAGTGCTATTATTGCAAGGGAAGTGGTCACTGGAAGCGGAACTGCCCCAAATACTTAGCGGACAAGAAGAAGGCCGGCAACACCAAAGGTATATATGATATACATGTAATTGATGTGTACCTTACCAGTACTCGTAGTAGCTCCTAAGTATTTGATACCGGTGCGGTTGCTCATATTTGTAACTCAAAGCAGGAACTACGGAATAAACGGAGACAGGCGAAGGACGAGGTGACGATGCGCGTCGGGAATGGTTCCAAGGTCGATGTGATCGCCGTCGGCACGCTACCTCTGCATCTACCCACGGGATTAGTTTTAAACCTCAATAATTGCTATTTAGTGCCAGCTTTGAGCATGAACATTGTATCTGGATCTCGTTTAATTCGAGATGGCTACTCATTTAAATCCGAGAATAATGGTTGTTCTATTTATTTGAGAGATATGTTTTATGGTCATGCCCCGCTGGTCAATGGTTTATTCTTGATGAATCTCGAACGTGATGTTACACATGTTCATAATGTGAATACCAAAAGATGTAAAGTTGATAACGATAGTCCCACATATCTGTGGCACTGCCGCCTTGGTCACATTGGTGTCAAGCGCATGAAGAAGCTCCATGCAGATGGACTTTTGGAGTCTCTTGATTACGAATCATTTGACACGTGCGAACCATGCCTCATGGGTAAGATGACCAAGACTCCGTTCTCCGGAACAATGGAGCGAGCAACCAACTTATTGAAATCATACATACCGATGTGTGCGGTCCAATGAGTGTTGAGGCTCGCGGAGGATATCGTTATGTTCTTACTCTCATTGATGACTTAAGTAGATATGGGTATGTCTACCTATTGAAACACAAGTCTGAAACCTTTGAAAAGTTCAAGGAATTTCAGAGTGAGGTTGAGAATCAACGTGACAGGAAAATAAAATTCTTACGATCAGATCGTGGTGGAGAATATTTAAGTCACGAGTTTGGTGCACACTTAAGGAAATGTGGAATAGTTTCACAACTCACGCCGCCTGGAACACCTCAGAGAAATGGTGTGTCCGAACGTCGTAATCGCACTCTATTGGATATGGTGCGATCTATGATGTCTCTTACCGATTTACCGCTCTCATTTTGGGGTTATGCTTTAGAGACTGCCGCATTCACTTTAAATAGGGCTCCGTCGAAATCCGTTGAGACGACACCGTATGAATTATGGTTTGGGAAGAAACCTAAGCTGTCGTTTCTAAAAGTTTGGGGATGCGATGCTTATGTCAAGAAACTTCAACCTGAAAAGCTCGAACCCAAGTCGGAAAAATGCGTCTTCATAGGATACCCTAAGGAAACTATTGGGTATACCTTCTACCTCAGATCCGAAGGCAAGATCTTCGTTGCCAAGAACGGGTCCTTTCTGGAGAAGGAGTTTCTCTCGAAAGAATTGAGTGGGAGGAAAGTGGAACTTGATGAGGTGATAGTCACCCCTTCCGAACCGGAAAGTAGCGCAGCGCGGGAAAATGTTCCTGTGGTGCCTACACCGACTGGGGAGGAAGTTAATGATGATGATCATGAAGCTTCGGATCAAGTTACTGAACTTCGTAGGTCCACAAGGACACGTTCCGCACCAGAGTGGTACGGCAACCCTGTCCTGGAAATCATGTTGTTAGACAATGGTGAACCTTCGAACTATGAAGAAGCGATGGCGGGCCCGAATTCCGACAAATGGCTAGAAGCCATGAAATCCGAGATAGGATCCATGTATGGAAACGAAGTATGGACTTTGACTGACTTGCCCGATGATCGGCGAGCCATAGAAAACAAATGGATTTTTAAGAAGAAGACAGACGCGGATGGTAATGTGACCATCTATAAGGCTCGACTTGTCGCTAAGGGTTATCGACAAGTTCAACGGGTTGACTACGATGAGACTTTCTCACCCGTAGCGAAGCTGAAGTCAGTCCAAATCATGTTAGCAATTGCCGCATACTATGATTATGAGATATGGCAGATGGACGTCAAAACGGCATTCCTTAACGGCTTCCTTAAGGAAGAGTTGTATATGATGCAGCCGGAAGGTTTTGTCGATCCTAAGAATGCTAACAAAGTATGCAAGCTCCAGCGCTCAATCTATGGGCTGGTGCAAGCATCTCGGAGTTGGAACATTCGCTTTGATGAGATGATAAAAGCGTTTGGGTTTACACAGACTTATGGAGAAGCCTGTGTTTACAAGAAAGTGAGTGGGAGCTCTGTAGCATTTCTCTTATTATATGTGGATGACATATTATTGATGGGAAATGATATAGAATTCTTGGAAAGTATTAAGGCCTATTTGAATAAGTGTTTTTCAATGAAGGACCTTGGAGAAGCTGCTTATATATTAGGCATCAAGATCTATAGAGATAGATCAAGACGCCTCATTGGTCTTTCACAGAGTACATATCTTGACAAGATATTGAAGAAGTTCAGTATGGATCAGTCCAAGAAGGGGTTCTTGCCTGTATTGCAAGGTGTGCAATTGAGCACGGCTCAGTGCCCGACCACGGCAGAAGATATAGAAAAGATGAGTGTCATCCCCTATGCCTCGGCCATAGGGTCTATTATGTATGCCATGCTGTGTACCAGACCTGATGTAAACCTTGCCGTAAGTTTGGTAGGAAGATACCAAAGTAATACCGGCATGGAACACTGGACAGCGGTCAAGAATATCCTGAAGTACCTGAAGAGGACTAAGGATATGTTTCTCGTTTATGGAGGTGACGAAGAGCTCGTCGTAAAGGGTTACGTCGACGCTAGCTTCGACACAGATCTGGATGACTCGAAGTCACAAACCGGATACGTGTATATTTTGAATGGAGGAGCAGTAAGCTGGTGCAGTTGCAAGCAAAGCGTCGTGGCGGGATGTACATGTGATGCGGAGTACATGGCAGCCTCGGAGGCAGCGCAGGAAGCAGTCTGGATGAAGAAGTTCATTACCGACCTAGGGATGATTCCCAATGCGCCGGGCCCGATGACTCTCTTCTGTGACAACACTGGAGCCATTGCCCTTGCAAAGGAGCCCAGGTTTCACAGGAAGACCAGGCATATCAAGCGTCGCTTCAACTCCATTCGTGAAAGTGTTCAAAATGGAGACATAGATATTTCTAAAGTACACACGGACCTGAATGTAGCAGGTCCGTTGACTAAACCTCTCCCTAGGGCAAAACATGATCAACACCAGGACGCAATGGGTGTTCGATTCATCACAATGTAACTAGATTATTGACTCTAGTGCAAGTGCGAGACTGTTGGAAATATGCCCTAGAGGCAATAATAAATGGTTATTATTATATTTCTTTGTTCATGGTAATTGTCTATTATTCATGCTATAATTGTATTGTCCGGAAATCGTAATACATGTGTGAATACATAGACCACAACGTGTCCCTAGTAAGCCTCTAGTTGACTAGCTCGTTGATCAATAGATAGTCATGGTTTCCTGACTATGGACATTGGATGTCATTGATAACGGGATCACATCATTAAGAGAATGATGTGATGGACAAGACCCAATCCTAAGCATAGCATAAAAGATCGTGTAGTTTCGTTTGCTAGAGCTTTTCCAATGTCAAGTATCTTTTCCTTAGACCATGAGATCGTGCAACTCCCGGATACCGTAGGAGTGCTTTGGGTGTGCCAAACGTCACAACGTAACTGGGTGACTATAAAGGTGCACTACGGGCATCTCCGAAAGTGTTTGTTGGGTTGGCACGGATCGAGACTGGGATTTGTCACTTCGTGTGACGGAGAGGTATCTCTGGGCCCACTCGGTAATGCATCATCATAATGAGCTCAATGTGACTAAGGCGTTAGTCACAGGATCATGCATTGCGGTACGAGTAAAGAGACTTGTCGGTAACGAGATTGAACAAGGTATTGGGATACCGACGATCGAATCTCGGGCAAGTAACATACCGATTGACAAAGGGAATTGTATACGGGATTGACTGAATCCTCGACATCGTGGTTCACCCGATGAGATCATCGTGGAACATGTGGGAGCCAACATGGGTATCCAGATCCCGCTGTTGGTTATTGACCGGAGAGGCGTCTCGGTCATGTCTGCATGTCTCCCGAACCCGTAGGGTCTACACACTTAAGGTTCACTGACGCTAGGGTTGTAGAGATATATGTATGCGGAAACCCGAAAGTTGTTCGGAGTCCCGGATGAGATCCTGGACGTCACGAGAGGTTCCGGAATGGTCCGGAGGTGAAGAATTATATATAGGAAGTCCAGTTTCGGCCACCGGGAAAGTTTCGGGGGTTACCGGTATTGTACCGGGACCACCAGAAGGGTCCCGGGGGTCCACCGGGTGGGGCCACCTATCCCGGAGGGCCCCATGGGCTGAAAGTGGAAGGGAACCAGCCCCTAGTGGGCTGGGCGCCCCCCCATGGGCCTCCCCCCATGCGCCTAGGGTTGGGAACCCTAGGGTGGGGGGACTTCCCCCTTGCCTTGGGGGGCAAGGCAACCCCTTCCCCCCTTTTGGCCGCCGCCCCCCCCCCCCCCTTGAGATCCCATCTCTAGGGACGGCGCCCCCCCAGGGGGCCTATATAAAGGGGGGAGGGAGGGCAGCAACCTACAGCCTTGGGCGCCTCCCTCCTCCCCTACAACGCCTCTCTCTCTCTCGCAGAAGCTCGGCGAAGCCCTGCCGGAGACCCGCTACATCCACCACCACGCCGTCGTGCTGCTGGATCTCCATCAACCTCTCCTTCCCCCTTGCTGGATCAAGAAGGAGGAGACGTCGCTGCACCATATGTGTGTTGAACGCGGAGGTGCCGTCCGTTCGGCACTCGGTCATCGGTGATTTGGATCACGGGGAGTACGACTCCGTCATCCACGTTCATTGAACGCTTCCGCTCGCGATCTACAAGGGTATGTAGATGCACTCCTTTCCCCTCGTTGCTAGTAGACTCCATAGATGCATCTTGGTGAGCGTAGGAAAATTTTAAATTATGCTACGATTCCCAACAGCCTCATGGGTAAGATGACTAAAACTTTGTTCTCCGGAACAATGGAACGAGCTACTGACTTATTAGAAATAATACATACCGATGTATGTGGTCCAATGAGTATTGAGGCTCATGGTGGGTATCATTATTTTCTTACCTTCACAGATGATTTGAGCAGATATGGTTATATCTACATAATGAAGCATAAGTCTGAAACATTTGAAAAGTTCAAAGAATTTCAGAGTGAAATGGAAAATCATCGTAACATGAAAATAAAGTTTCTACGATCTGATCATGGAGGTGAATATTTGAGTTATGAGTTTGGTCTTCATTTGAAACAATGTGGAATAGTTTCACAACTCACGCCCCCTGGAACACCACAGCATAATAGTGTGTCCGAATGTCGTAATCGTACCTTATTAGATATGGTGCAATCTATGATGTCTCTTACCGATTTACCACTATCATTTTGGGGTTATGCATTAGAGACAGCTGCTTTCACGTTAAATAGGGCACCATCTAAATCCGTTGACACGGCACCGTATGAACTGTGGTTTGGCAAGAAACCTAACCTGTCGTTTCTTAAAGTTTGGGGCTATGATGCTTATGTGAAAAAGCTTCAACCTGATAAACTCGACCCAAGTCGAAAAAATGTGTCTTCATAGGATACCCAAAGGAGACTGTTGGGTACACCTTCTATCACATATCCAAAGGCAAGATATTCGTTGCTGAGAATGGATCCTTTCTAGAGAAGGAGTTTCTCTCGAAAGAAGTGAGTGGGAGGAAAGTAGAACTTGAAGAGGTAATTGTACCTTCTCTCGAATTGGAAAGTAGCTCACCACTAAAATCAGTTCCAGTGATGCCTACACAAATTAGTGAGCAAGTTAATGATGATGATCATGAAACTTCACATCAAGTTACTACCGAACCTCGTAGGTCAACCAGAGTACGATCCGCACCAGAGTGGTATGGTAACCCTGTTCTGGAAGTCATGTTAATAGACCATGATGAACCTATACGAACTATGAGGAAGCGATGATGAGCCCAGATTCTGCGAAATGTGTCGGAGTAATGGGCCACGGGTAGGCTAACCCGAGACCCAGAACCTTTCAAGACATCGGGGCTAGCTGCGCCCTTCAAGGCACCAAGAGGAACTGCCGCCTTCTGGTGGCCGGCACGAGGAATAGCCGGCTGCCCGTAGACGGCCGAGTTCCAGAAGCCGGCGTCAAGACAAGCCGACTCCTGGTGGGCGGCTTCCAGAGAAGCCGGCTCCTGGCAGTCGGCCCGCGGCGCAGGTGCCCTCATCAAGGAAGACAAGACGGGAAGTGGCTACAGCGTAGCCCATCCCCCCCCCCCCGATCTAGGGACGGGCGTGGCCACAGTGCACCGTACCGGCGGAGATCTCCGCCCGGCGCAGCACTGTTGCCACTCCACCCCTGACATCATCACAAGCAGGCGGAGCCCTGCTCCCACGACGGCCTGTCGGTACAGCCCAAGGACGACGGGCCCCACCGATCAGCGAGAGCCCGGAAGACGGCTAGAGCCCCACCAGTCGGACCCGAGGGAGGTCGGCCCCCAGCAGTCGGCCCGCCCCTTCCTCGGGACCCACGCGCCATTAACCAGACAAGACGGGGAGTGGCTACAGTTCGCCCGCCAGGCGGCGGGGCTGTAGCCACGCTCCCCAGACCGAGCCTGCGTCATTAGCATCACGGGTACAGTGATCAGCCGCCGACAAGACCCGTGAGCGGCGGAGGCGGCCTGTCGACCCCATACCAGACCAGTCGGCGGGGCCCACCAGGCGGCGGGCCCCAGCAGTCGGCGGAGAAGCCGGCAACCAGAGAGACTGACAGCCGGGTCCTACACCCGGCCGGATTACTATTGTACCCCTGGGGGGTAGGCCCATATAAACCCCCCAGGGCACCCATGCAAAGGGTTCCCAACCTGTTAGAACTAGACCGACCCATAGAGAAAGGAGAGAGCTAGCCTTGCTCTCTTCCACCTCTAGCAAACAGCTCAAGGAGCACCATTGTACCACTTGTGCCTTAGTGATCATGCGGAGACTCCGCAGAGCAGGACTAGGGGTGTTATATCCTAGGAGAGCTCTGAACCTGGGTAAAGTGCGCCGATGTTCGTGTCTACGCCTTATCCCGCTTCCAGGCACCGGCGACGTTCTACTCGCTCCCACCATGATCAGCCATCCATTGTCGCACCCAACCCCTGACATTTGGCGCCCACCGTGGGGCGAGGTGCACCACCGTCCGGAGACCTGTTCTGGACGGGAACCCTGTTCCTCCCTGGCGAGCGCAGCCAGCCCGGCACGCCATACGGAGTCTGCGCCGACGCGCTGCACGGCGCGGAGGTCGCCTGCGCGGCGACCTACCTCGCCGATCTTGTCGGCGAGGTTCAAATCTCCGACGAGCCCGCGTCTGATGCGGGCACCGATGGCCCCGAGAGCCGCCTCGTCAGCCTCCTCGATCAGCTCCACGTCCCCAGCGAGCCTGCTGCGGACTTGGAATCTGTAGGCTCCACTGACCCGATGCTTGTTGACTCCGACACTGCGTCGCTTGACGCGTTCCCCACCAACGTGGTGGTTTACGACGAGCCGCTTCCTCGCACGGAGAGCGGCGGAAGTGCCGTCACAGAGGTGCTGGTCATCGGCCACAGCGAGCACTCCGGCGGAGGTGCTCATGACCCGCTCGACGCGGCACTTCAAGACCTGACGGCGCCCATTCCAGAAGACGCCGATGCCGAGATGCTGGAAGTACGCCGCGCCCAGCTTGTCGAGGGCGCCAAGAAGCTGGCCAGCATGAGACGCCTATTGGAGGCCTACCAGCGCGAGATGGACCGCGCTGTGGGCGGCACGCCGGCTCTCGGTGGGCCTAGCCGCATCGGCATGGTCCGGCAACGCGGCGTGGCCATCGCCAGCCTGTTCGGGGCAGATCACCCCGTCTATGCCACGCCCGCAGAAAATATCCGAGCTGCCCAGGCGGCAGCAGAAGAGCTGGACAAGTTTGAGGGCGAAGATCGTCGCCAGATGGCGGAGCGCGTCTAGCGACTCCTCGACGCGGCTGCTGAGCAGCACGAGGCCGGCTGCCGCACTGAGGCGCCCCACCGGCAAAATGACGATCTGCCACCCCGCCGAGATCAAGGTGCGACATCCCGAACGCCGACTGGTGGCGTCCGCGGAAGAAGAGTCAAGGAGTCGGCTGCCAGCCGCAGCCGGACTCGCATCACCATCGAGCACGACCAAGACGGCCGCCCGAGAGCAGTGGAACGACGGGATGACTATCCGCCTCCTCCCCCTCGCAGGGAAAGGCGCGTCTCCCTGCCGCGTGTTGAACACCCGACACTCGGCGACCGCCTTGGCCGCTGAGAAGGAGTCGGAGATAACGATGCCCGCCACCGGATCGACCATCTCCACCGATCCCTAGCGCTAGAAGAGGAAGATGAGCTGGGTCCGCCTTGTTTTGGCCCCCGCATTCGAGATGAGCCCTTCCCCAAAGGTTTCATGCTCCCGAGAGATACGCCCAAATACACCGGCTCTGTGAAGCCGGAGGACTGGCTGGTCGACTACTCCACAGCCGTCAGCATCGCGAATGGCAACAAGCGCGTTGCTGTGAAGTACGTTCCGCTCATGCTTCAGGGCACGGCCCGGACATGGCTGAATAGCCTGAAGCCCCGCAGCATCAACAGCTGGGTTAACTTCACCGAAGCCTTCATCCGCAACTTCACCAGCACGTACAAGCGGCCGCCCAAGCCTCGGCAGCTCTCCTTGTGCGTCCAAGGCCCCAACGAATCGACTCGCGACTATCTCACGCGCTGGGCCGAGCTCCGCAACTCTTGCGAAGGCGTGCACGAGGTGCAGGCCATCGAGTACTTCACCGCTGGGTGCCGAGAGGGCACCCTTCTCAAGCATAGGCTACTCTGCGACGAGCCGGCGACCCTCGACGAGCTGCTGCTCATAGCAGACAAATACGCCACGGCCGACTCCTCCATGAAGGCAGAGATCCAAGTTGATGCATCTGGCAAAGTGGCCCCTCAAGCTCCTCGGAGCCTGGCTGGCGACACCAGTCGGCTCCAACAACCAAGCAACAAAAAGCGCAAGGCCATGCAGCCGGCTTCCACAAGACGGCAAGTGGCAACAGTCGAGGACCAGCAGCCGGAAGGGCAGCCTCCATCCAAGCGCCAGAAGGGCGTCAAGCCCAATTGGCTGTCCGCTTTCTCGTATGAGCAGACCCTTGATGCGCCCTGCAAATTTCACAGTGGTGCGAAGCCGTCCAACCACACCACTCGGAAGTGCCATTGGCTCACCAGGATCGCCAAGGGTGACGGCCTTCTGCCTCCTCCGCCTGCTGGGCAGCCGCCTCCTCCTCGCCCCCAGCAGTCGGCGGTTCGACCAGTCGGAGCCATACAAGACGAGTATCCTGAAGAGCACGGAGCTTATGTCGTGTTCACCAGCGTGGCCGACGACAAGCACAGCAGACGGCAACGACAGCAAGAAGTGAATGCGGTGGCATGAGAAACCCCCGAGTTCATGCATTGGTCCGAGAAGCCCATCAGCTGGAGCAGAGCTGACCACCCGGAAGTAATGCCCAATCCCGGCTCCTATGCCCTGGTTCTGGATGCCACTTTTGCCACAGATAGGTGAGCTGCTTGCTTTTCCCGAGTTCTGATAGATGGCGGCAGCAGCATCAACATCCTGTACAAGGATACCATGGAGAAGTTAGGAATCAAACAAAGGCAGCCCCAGTCCAGCCGGACCGTGTTCCATGGCATAGTTCCTGGCCTTTCCTGCTCACCAATCGGCAAGATCCAGATAGACGTCCTCTTCGGGGACAAAGATCATTTCCGCCGAGAGCCAGTCTGGTTTGAGGTGGTGGACCTTGAGAGCCCATACCATACACTACTTGGCCGGCCTGCTCTGGCCAAGTTCATGGCGGTCCCCCACTATGCTTACCTCAAGATGAAGATACCGAGTTCCAAGGGAATTCTGACCATAGTAGGGGATTACAAGAAGTCGTCCGCTTGCGCAGCAGATAGCAGCCGGCTGGCCGAGTCCCTTGTGATCGCGGCTCCTTGACCGAGTTGTGGCGATGGCAGGCAAGCAGCCGGAAATGCCACCCAACCCCAAGGAGTCGGAAGCCGAGGGCTCGTTCAAGCCGGCCAAAGAGACAAGGAAGAGGTACGCTGTCATAGGTGCAAACCTTGACAGCAAATAGGAAGGCGAGCTCGTCGATTTCCTCCATGAGAACCGGGACATCTTTGCATGGTCACCTAAAGACATGCCGGGTGTTCCGACGGATTTCGCCGAGCACAAGTTACATGTCCGGTCCGATGCCAAGCCAGTCAGGCAGCCCTTGCGCCGCCTGTCAGAAGAGAAGAGAAGAGTCGTTGGACAAGAGATAGCCCAGCTGCTGGCAGCCGGCTTCATCATGGAAGTGTTCTTTCCAGAGTGGCTGGCCAACCCAGTCCTTGTGCTGAAGAAAAACAAGTAGTGGCGCATGTGTATTGATTACACCAGCCTCAACAAAGCCTGCCCCAAAGACCCATTTGCTTTGCCGAGAATTGACCAAGTGATAGACTCCATAGCCGGATGCGAGCTGTTGAGTTTTTTGGACGCATACTCAGGGTATCACCAGATCAAGCTGAACCCGGCCGACAGGATGAAGACCGCCTTCATCACACCATTTGGAGCCTTCTGCTACTTGACCATGACGTTCGGCTTGAGGAATGTCGGCGCCACGTTTCAACGTTGCATGCAGAAGTGCCTCCTCAAGCAACTCGGCAGGAACGCCCACGTTTATGCGGACGATGTTGTGGTGAAGACGGAGAAGCGTGGAACGCTGCTAGAAGACCTCAAGGAGACCTTTGAGAACTTGCGCCGATTTCAAATCAAGCTCAACCCAGAGAAATGCGTCTTTGGAGTACCAGCCGGCCATCTTCTTGGCTTCCTGGTCTCAGAGCGCGGCATAGAGTGCAACCCTGTGAAGATCAAGGCCATCGAGAGGATGGAAGTGCCCACCCGACTGCTCGACGTGCAAAAGTTCACCGGCTGCTTGGCGTCCATCAGCCGCTTCATCAGTCGGCTGGGCGAGAAGGCTCTTCCCCTGTACCAGCTCATGAAGAAGACCACTTTTTTCGAGTGGAACGACAAGGAGGACGAAGCTTTTCTCCAGGTCAAGAAGATGTTGACTACTCCACCTGTCCTGGCAGCTCTGACTCCTAAGGAGCCCATGCTCCTCTACATCGCCGCCACCAGCCGAGTGGTCAGCACAGTCATGGTGGTAGAGCGCAAGGAGGAAGGCAAGGCACTACCAGTCCAGAGACCGGTGTATTACCTAAGTGAAGTATTGTCAGCCTCCAAGCAAAACTACCCCCACTATCAGAAGATGTGCTACGGCGTGCACTTTGCCGCCAAGAAATTGAAGCCGTATTTTCAAGAGCACCCAATCACTGTTGTCTGCACTGCTCCGCTTGCCGAGATCATTGGAAGCCGGGATGCCTCAGGCCGAGTGGCTAAATGGGCCATAGAGTTGGCCCCCTACACCATCTACTACCAGCCTCGCACCGCCATCAAGTCACAAGCACTGGCCGACTTCCTCGTCGACTGGGCCGAGACCCAGTACCTGCCGCCAGCGCCGGACTCCACCCATTGGCGGATGCACTTTGATGGCTCCAAGATGCGCACCGGTTTAGGAGCCGGCATCGTCCTCACCTCTCCCAAAGGCGACAAGCTCAGATATGTGCTGCAAATTCACTTTGCCGCCTCCAACAACGTCGCTAAATACGAAGCACTCATTCACGGGCTCCGGCTTGCCAAAGAACTCGGCATTCGCCGGATCCTGTGCAATGGTGACTCTGACTTGGTGGTCCAGCAGTCGTCGGGCGACTGGGACGCCAAAGATGCAAACATGGCGAGCTACCGCTTCCTCGTACAGCAACTCAGTGGATACTTTGAAGGGTGCGAGTTTCTCCACGTACCAAGGAATGACAATGAGCAAGCAGATGCCTTGGCACGAGTCGACTCCATCGGTCAAGCAATACAAACCGGCGTCGCCCTGCAACGCCTCCTCAAGCCGTCTATCAAGCTGTCGCCAGAATCGGATTCCATCTTCATGCCGGCCCCTCCTGAAGCAGTCGGATCCGACTTAAGAGCTCCAGCAGCCGGCACAGGAACTTCCGCAGGCGGCCCGGGGGCCACAGCAGTCGCACCCGGCCCGGGGACTTCAGAACCTAGCCCGGGGACTGCAGCGGCTAGCCCGGGGAGTTCAGAGCCCGACCCGAGGACTGCAGCAGTCGGCCCGGGGACTTCATCAACCCAGCAAGCGGTAGCCGACTCCAACCCGCCGCCTCCCGGCCCAACCGCCCTCGTCCAAGTTGCAGTCCTAGCAGTCGAAGAAATTACAGCACCTTCATGGGCCCAGCCCATCCTCAACTTCCTGGTAAAGAAAGAACTGTCGACTGATGAGATCTTGGCCCGGCAGGTGCAACGCCGGGCAGCAGCATACACCATAGTCAACAGAGAGCTTGTAAGGCGCAGTGTCACTGGTATCTACCAGCGCTGCATGGAGCCGGAGCAAGGCCAAGCAATCCTCAAATACATCCATCAAGGCGAGTGTGGTCACCACGCGGCTTCAAGAGCACTTGTTGCCAAAGCTTTCCGCCATGGTTTTTTTCTGGCCGACTGCTCTAGAAGACGCCAAAGACTTGGTCCAGAAATGCAAAGGATGCCAGAAATTCCGCTCCAAGCCACATCAGCCGGCTTCTGCACTCAAGACTATTCCCATTGCCTGGCCCTTTGCTGTCTGGGGCCTGGACATGGTGGGACCATTCAAGACTGCACGAGGCGGCATGACTCATCTGCTTGTCGCGGTGGACAAGTTCACCAAGTGGATAGAAGCAAAACCAATCAAGAAATTGAATGGTCCGACTGCTGTGACTTTCATCTCCGACATCACCGTCCGGTATGGCATACCGCACAGCATCATCACCGACAATGGCACAAACTTTGCCAAAGGTGCCTTGGCCCGTTTCTGCGCGACGCAGGGCCTCCGACTGGACTTAGCGTCTGTTGCCCATCTGCAATCAAACGGCCAAGTAGAGCGAGCAAAAGGCCTCATCTTGTCCGGCATCAAGCCCCGACTGGTCGAGCCTCTGGAGCGCTCGGCTGGCTGTTGGCTCGATGAGCTGTCGGCCGTCCTCTGGAGCCTGCGCACAACTCCAAACAAGTCAACCGGCTTCACGCCTTTCTTCCTCGTCTACGGTGCCGAAGCCGTCATCCCAACGGACATAGAATTCGACTCTCCTCGAGTCACCATGTACACCGAAGAGGAGGCAGAAGATGCGCGACAAGACGGCGTCGATCTGCTAGAAGAGGGCCGGCTATTGGCACTCAGCCGGTCCAGCATCTACCAGCAGAGCCTACGCCGATACTACAACTGGAAGGTCAAGCCGAGATCTTTCCAAGAGGGAGACCTTGTGCTTCGGCTGATCCAGCGAACAGCCGGCCAGCACAAGCTCTCAGCGCCTTGGGAAGGCCCCTTCATCATCAGCAAAGTGTTGGGCAACGAGTCCTACTACCTGATCGACGCTCAGAAGCCTCGAGCGCGCAAGAGGGACGACTCCGGCAAGGAGACGGAGTGGCCATGGAATGCAAATATCCTCCGAAGATTTTACAGTTGATGTAGTATGTACCATGCTACCTTTTGTATTAAAGTACGAAGACTCCGGGTCCCCCGAGAAGAGCTCGGGGCTGCCCTCTTTTATCTATATGATAAGAATTATGCCTATGAATGTGTCATTTTCTTTATGCCGCTTGGCACTGGGTCCGACTAGTCGGCCCAGGGACTCGCCGCCTTGTACTATGAAATGCTTCCTGCAGCCGGACAAGTAATGTGTTGGCACTTAAGCCGTCTCCTGCCAGAAGCCGCAGCTCGCAGAGTGACTGTCTGGTGGGCAGGAGTAAGGCAAAAAGGGTGCCCACATGAAAAATGGCTAAGGACCCAAAGCATGTGCATAGTTTAAGCCGGCTTCCCGCCTTCTACGACCGGCTGTTGAGCAGCCGGCCAGCCGGCTTCTACTTAACTTGCTAAAGAAGTCTAATCTGCTAAGTACTTGCCTTCCCGAAAGTAGCTAAGTACTTGACCCAGCCACAGTCCGCAAAGCGGCTGTTTGGCTGGCAAGACGGCAACTAAGGGAGGGCAGCAAAGGAAAAAACCAAAAGAGCAGAAAGCAAGGAAAGATAGAACTCGGAAAAATATTTTACATAGCAAAAGGCCCTTGGCCGATATTCAACGGAAGTTTGAGATACACCCCGCAGGTGGAATTGTGCAAAATTAACAAGTTCGTCGAGACTGATAGGCAGGTAAAGCAAAAGATAAACTAGCGGCCTAGGGGGCGGCAGACGGGTTCGGTGGATCGGAGGAGTCGGTGGCGCCGATTGGTGGAGTGGCCGGCTGGTCAGTCTCCGCTTGATCGCCTCCACTGGTAGCCGGCTCGCTTGGGCGCGGCTCGTTGCTGGAGGCGCGGTCGAGCTGAGGCTGGCCGTCCGCTCCAACCTCTGGCGCCTCCTCTTCGCCTTCCTCCTCCTCGTTGCCTTCTTCCTCGCCGCTGGACCCGATCACCTCGCCCGAGTCCTCGCCGTCCTCCGGGTTCAGCCTGAACCATTCTGGTGGCGCCTCGGCGCTGTTCTCAACCCGCTCCGGGATGAAGACGCTGGTGTCGGTGTACTCGGCGATTGTCACCGCGCGCTTGACAAGGTCATCTTCCACGACCGCCAACTCTTCCTGAGCCTCCAGCCGGAACGTGGCCAGCTGGGCTAGACTCAGCCCAGGGTACCACGCCTTGACGAATTCCAAGGCCCGGCGCGCTCCAGCCCGGGCCGAGGAGCCCTTCCAGGCCTCAAGACGGCCGGCCGCCACCTCCAGCCAGTCGGCAGTCCGACTGGGAGTGCGCGGTGCCGGCATGTCCGGCCACAGGGCAGCGATCGCCTGGGCGCCGACACGCTAAAGACGGCGCAGCATCCGGTGAGCCGGCCGAAGACGGGCCTCGATGCTCAGGAGCTGCTCGCTAAGGGTT
Organism: Aegilops tauschii subsp. strangulata; assembly: GCF_002575655.3. Classification (NCBI taxonomy): domain Eukaryota; kingdom Viridiplantae; phylum Streptophyta; class Magnoliopsida; order Poales; family Poaceae; genus Aegilops; species Aegilops tauschii. Next base: position 47,200,258 of record NC_053039.3, read on the forward strand.
TGGGGGGCGTCGACGGCAATCTGTGCGCCTTCCGCCCTCCGTCCTTCGCGATCAACCTCAATGGCCTGATTGGCGGCGTCCGAGTGGCCAGGGAAGAAGTCTGCCAAGACAGAAAGCAAAGAGCCAAAGATAGAGTCAAGAGGCCGGCACGACTAGCAGCCGGCAGCTCAAAGAAGGAAAAAGAGGGAAGCTCACCATCGACTATGTCTTCGATCTCGTGAAAGCCGGAAGTCAACATCGCCTCCTTGTCGGTCCAGGCGGAGCGTTCGGTCGCGAACTCAGCAAGGAGGCTGGTCTCCTTGTCCTCCGCCTCCTTCTGGGCCTTCTTGAGAAGCTCCGCCTACTCCGCCAATGCGCGACCAGCCGGTCACACTCTTCAGCCAGCTTGCTGCACTCCTCCTCCTTAGCGCGCAACACGGTGTTGGCTTCGCCCAGCTGCTGCTGCAAGGCGGCGTTGGCCTCTGCAGAAGAAAAGAAGAAGGGAAAGGTGTCAGTTGCCAACAGAGAAGAGGTAGAGTTGCCGTGGAGATCCAGCCCGACTGCTCAGCAGTCGGCCCGAATCTCGGGGACTACAGCCCGCGGGTGCGCCAGCGCGCCCCCGCAGAGAAAGAAGAGGACTTACTTCGGCTCTCCGACAAGTCTGCAGCACATTGATCCAACTCCCGGACCTTGGAGTTGAAGGCGGCAGCACGAAGGTTATGATAATCCTGCAGCAAGGATATTAGCACTCAGAGCCTACTAATTAAAAGTTCCAAGCCGCCTGCTCAGCAGCCGGCCCGAAACTCAGGGACTACACCTAGTGGGTGCGCTGACGCGCCCCCACGAAGCAATACGAGAGTCAAAAACGAAGAAGCGAGAAGCGTACCCGGATGGCCTCTCGCGATGCCAGGAATGTCTTGTTGCAGTGCTTGATGGCGTTAGCCTCGGCGCGGAGTTTGGCTTGACATCCAGGATAGCCTTGTTCAGAGGGCACGTCCCGCCTCCCCGCACCCACCCAGTGGGCGTGGCGCTGGTCGCCTCGGTGTCCGGGATCGAGGAGCTCGCGGCACCGATCTCCAGCGGGCGTGGCGCCGAAGCCGCCTTTGCAAGTCGACGGCGCGTCGGTGTGCCGACCTCAGGAGTCGGGCCAGTCACCACCTCGTTTCCGGTTGGGCGGCACCGGTGGATCCGCCAGCTGCTCGCCTTGCGCGCTCCCGGACGGCGGCGGAGGAGGCACGATCACGTCCGGCATGGCGATGTCGCCGCCGGCCCTCTCCATGATCGGGTGCTCGTCGTCGACTTCCCCAGTCTGCGCCATGAACTGGGGGCGGCGCAGAGTTCAGGGGAGTGATGAATATCGCCGACTGGCGGTGCGCGGTCTCCTCGGCCTGCTTCTTCGCCGCGTCGGCTGCCTCAGCCTCCGCCAGTTTCTTCAGGGCGGCGGCCTCCGCCTTCTCTGCTTCCGCCTTCTCCAGGCGGGCGGCTTCCTGCTCCTCGTGCGCTTCCTGCGGTTCTGCTCCCTCGCCTCCTGAAGGTCGGGGGCCGGATCGATCCGTCGAGTGGTGGTGGAGATCTCCGCCGACCCCACGATGGAGGCGGCGGCCGATTTCTCGAGAGAGAGCGGAGCCCTAGATCAAAGGAAACAAAACAAAGAAACTCAGACAAGATCGGCAAGGAAGGAGAAAGTACGAGATGAAGGCGGTACTTACGCAGAAACCAGCTGCGGCTCCTTCACCGCCTTGCAGAAGCGGATGGCCTTCGCGGCCGCTTCACCCCGCTTGGTCGCCGCGGCCGAGCCCTTGGGCTTCTTCGGTCGGCTGCCGAACAAGCTCGGCACGGCCCGGCGTTTCTTCGCGCCACCTTGGGCGTCCGGCGTGGCAGACGAGCTTGCGCCTGGCTGGCCGGACCCTGACTGGTGGCGCGGGCCGACTTCCCCCGTATCTTCGTCGAGCCAGTCCTCGAGGCTGGCTCCGAGCCTCGAGCCGCCTGCTTCGCCGCCTCCTCCCTCGGCGCCACGTGACATGCCCACAACGGGCGGCGTCCTGGAGGCTTAGCTAGCACGCCACTTGGTTCCCGCCGACGCGTTCGAAATTTGGATAAGTCAGACTGGGCAAGGCCGACTCCCGCCAGTCGGCTCGGCAGAAGTCGGACAAAGCTCCACCCCAAGCACTCGGAGAAAGAAACTGTTGAGACCCCTCGACTGCTCAGCCGCGGCACCTCACCAGCTTCGGGGACTACTGTCGGAGTAATGGGCCACGGGTAGGCTAACCCGAGACCCAGAACCTTTCAAGACATCGGGGCTAGCTGCGCCCCTCAAGGCACCAAGACAAAGTGCCGCCTTCTGGTGGCCGGCACGAGGAATAGCCGGCTTCCCATAGACGGCCGAGTTCCAGAAGCCGGCGTCAAGACAAGCCGACTCCTGGTGGGCGGCTTCCAGAGAAGCCGGCTCCTGGCAGTCGGCCCGCGGCGCCGGTGCCCTCATCAAGAAAGACAAGACAGGAAGTGGCTACAGCGTAGCCCATCCCCCCCCCCCCCCGGATCCAGGGATGGGCGTGGCCACAGTGCACCGTACCGGCCGAGATCTCCGCCCGGCGCAGCACTGTTGCCACTCCGCCCCTGACATCATCACAAACAGGCAGAGCCCTGCTCCCACGACGGCCTGTCGGTACGGCCCAAGGACGACGGGCCCCACCGATCAGCGAGAGCCCGGAAGACGGCTAGAGCCCCACAAGTCGGACCCGAGGGAGGTCGGCCCCCAGCAGTCGGCCCGCCCCTTCCTTGGGACCCATGCGCCATTAACCAGACGAGACGCGAAGTGGCTACAGTAATCGCCCGCCAGGCGGCGGGGCTGTAGCCACGCTCCCCAGACCGAGCCTGCGTCATTAGCATCACGGCTACAGTGATCAGCCGCCAACAAGACCCATGAGTGGAGGAGGCGGCATGTCGGCCCCGTACCAGACCAGTTGGCGGGGCCCACCAGGCGGCGGGCACCAGCAGTCGGCGGAGAAGCCGGCAACCAGAGAGACTGACAGCCGGGTCCTACACCCGGCCGGATTACTATTGTACCCCTGGGGGTAGGCCCATAAACCCCCAGGGCACCCATGCAAAGGGTTCCCAACCTGTTAGAACTAGACCGACCCATAGAGAAATGAGAGAGCTAGCCTTGCTCTCTTCCACCTCTAGCAAACAGCTCAAGGAGCACCATTGTACCACTTGTGCCTTAGTGATCCTGCGGAGACCCCGCAAAGCAGGACTAGGGGTGTTATCTCCTAGGAGAGCCCCGAACCTGGGTAAAGTGCGCCGACGTTCGTGTCTACGCCTTATCCCGCTTCCAGGCACCGGCGACGTTCTACTCGCTCCCACCATGATAAGCCATCCATTGGGATATGTCGCACCCAACCCCCGACAAAATGGCTTGAGGCCATAAAATCTGAGATGGGATCCATGTGTGAGAACAAAGTATGGACTTTGATTGACTTGTCCGATGATCGGCGAGCCAGTAAGAATAAATGGATATTCCAGAGGAAGACGGACGCTGATAGTAGTGTTACTATCTACAAAGCTCGAATTGTCGCAAAAAGTTTTTGACAAGTTCAAGGTGTTGACTACGATGAGATTTTCTCACTCGTAGCGATGCTTAAGTCTGCCCGAATCATGTTAGCAATTGCCACATTTGATGAAATCTGGAAAATGGATGTCAAAACTGCATTCCTTAATGGATTTCTTAAAGAAGAGTTGTATATGATACAACAAGAAGGTTTTGTCAATCCTAAAGGTGCTAACAAAGTGTGCAAGCTCTAGCGATCCATCTATGGACTGGTGTAAGCATCTCAGAGTTGGAATATACGCTTTGATAAGTTGATCAAAGCATATAGATTTATACAGACTTGCGGTGAAGCCTGTATTTACAAGAAAGTGAGTAGGAGCACTACAGTTTTCTGATAAGTATATGTGAAAGACATATTTTTTATCGGAAATGATGTAGAATTTTCTGGAAAGCATAAAGGAGTGTTTGAAAGGAGTTTTTCAAAGAAAGACCTCGGTAAAGCTGCTTACATATTGAGCATCAAAATCTATAGAGATAGATCAAAACGCTTGATAAGTTTTTTCAATGAGTACATGCCTTGACAAGATTTTGAAGTAGTTCAAATTGGAACAGTCAAAGGAGTTCTTGCCTGTATTGCAAGGTGTGAAGTTGAGTAAAACTCAAAGCCCGACCACGACAGAAGATAGAGAGAGAATGAAAGTCATTCCCTATGCCTCAGCCATAGGTTCTATAAAGTATGCCATGCTGTGTACCAGACCTATTGTATACCCTACCCTGAGTTTGGCAAGGGAGTACAATAGTGATCTAGGAGTAGATCACTGGACAGCGGTCAAAATTATCCTTAGAGAACTAAGGAAATATTTCTCGGTTATGGAGGTAATAAAGAGTTCGTCGTAAAGAGTTATGTCGATGCAAGCTTTGAGACCGATCTGGATGACTCTGAGTCTCGATCTAGATACATATTGAAAGTGGGAGCAATTAGCTAGAGTAGCTCCGTGCAGAGCATTGTAGACATAGAAATTTGCAAAATACATACAGATCTGAATGTTGCAGACCCGTAGACTAAAATTTATCTCACAAGCAAAACATGATCACACCTTAGTGCTCTTGGGTATTAATCACATAGCGATGTGAACTAGATTATTGACTCTAGTAAACCCTTTGAGTGTTGGTCACATGACGATGTGAACTATGGGTGTTAATCACATGGTGATGTGAACTATTGGTGTTAAATCACATGGCGATGTGAACTACATTATTGACTCTACTGAAAGTGGGAGACTAAAGGAAATATGCCCTATAGGCAATAATAAAGTTATTATTTATTTCCTTATTTCATGATAAATTTTTATTATTCATGTTAGAATTGTATTAACCGGAAACTTAGTACATGTGTGAATACATAGACAAAACATAAGTGTCCCTAGTATGCCTCTACTTGGCTAGCTCGTTTATCAAAGATGGTTATGTTTCCTAACCATAGACATGTGTTGTCATTTGATGAACGGGGTCACATCATTAGGAGAATGATGTGATGGACAAGACCCATCCGTTAGCTTAGCATTATGATCGTTAAGTTTTATTGCTATTGCTTTCTTCATGACTTATACATGTTCCTCTGATTATGAGATTATGCAACTCCCGAATACCGGAGGAACACCTTCTGTGCTATTAAACGTCACAACGCAACTGGGTGATTATAAAGATGCTCTACAGGTGTCTCCGAAGGTGTTTGTTGGGTTGGCATAGATCGAGATTAGGATTTGTCACTCCGTGTATCGGAGAGGTATCTCCGGGCCCTCTAGGTAATGCACATCACTATAAGCCTTGCAAGCAATGTGACTAATGAGTTAGTTGTGGGATGATGCATTATAGAACGAGTAAAGAGACTTGCCGGTAACGAGATTGAACTAGGTATGAGGATACCGACGATCGAATCTTGGGCAAGTAACATACCGATGACAAAGGGAAAAACGTATGTTGTTATGCGGTTTGACCGATAAAGATCTTCGTAGAATATGTAGGAGCCAATATGAGCATCTAGGTTCCGCTATTGGTTATTGACTGGAGATGTGTCTCGGTCATGTCTACATAGTTCTCGAACCTGTAGGGTCCGCACGCTTAACGCTCGATGACGATTTGAATTATGAGTTATGTGATTTGATGACCGAAGTTTGTTCGGAGTCCAAGATGAGATCAAGGACATGACGAGGAGTCTCGAAATGGTCGAGAGGTAAAGATTCATATATTGGAAGGCTATATTCGGACATCGGAAGTGTTTCGGGTGATACCGGGTCACCAGAAGGGGTTCCGGCCAAACCCCGGCAAAGATATGGGCTTTATGGGCCAAGTAAGGGAACACACCAACCCACAAGGGACTGGTGTGCCCCCTATAGGGCCAGCCATGTGGGGAGAAAGGGAAAGGAGAGGAGGAAAAGGAAAGTATGAAGTAGTACTCCTACTTCCTTCTCATCCCCCTCCTTCCTTTCCCCCTTGTCCAAATATGGCAAGGGGGGCGAATTGGACTAGGGGCCCAAGTAGGATTCCTCCTACTTGGGCGCTCCCTAGGCTGCCTCCCTCCCTCTCCCTCCTTTATATAAGTGGGGAGGGCACCCCTAGAACACACATCAATTGTTCCTAGCTGTGTGCGGCGCCCCCCTCCACAGTTAACACCTCAGTCATATCGTCGTAGTGCTTAGGCGAAGCCCTGCGCCGGTAACTTCATCATCACCGTCGCCACGCCGTCGTGCTGACGAAACTCTCCCTCGGCCTCAACTGGATCAAGAGTACGAGGGACGTCACCGAGCTGAACGTGTGCAGATCGCGGAGGTGCCGTGCATTCGGTACTTGATCGGTTGGATCGCGAAGACGTTTGACTAGATCAACCGCGTTACTTAACGCTTCCACTTTCGGTCTATGAGGGTACGTGGACACACTCTCCCCGCTCGTTGCTATGCATCTCCTAGATAGATCTTGCATGATCGTAGGAATTTGGGCACCCCATAGACCCACAAGTTGATTGTTTAGCTGTGTGCGGTGCCCCCCTCCACAGATTTCCACCTCGGTCATATCGTTGTAGTGCTTAGGCGAAGCCATGCCTCGGTAACTTCATCATCACCGTCATCACGCCGTCGTGCTGGCGAAGCTCTCCCTCGACACTCAGCTGGATCTAGAGTTCGTGGGACGTCATCGAGCTGAACGTGTGCAGATCGCGAAGGTGCCGTACTTTCGGTACTAGGATCGGTCGAATCGTGAAGACGTACGACTACATCAACCGCGTTGTCATAACGCTTCCGCTTTCGGTCTACGAGGGTACGTGGACAACACTCTCCCGCTCGTTGCTATGCATCACCTAGATGGATCTTGCGTGTGCGTAGGAATTTTTTTGAAATTACTGCGTTCCCCAACAAAAACATGATAATTTTTAGTCCACGGGTATATGGGCCCATGGTGGGCTAGGACGGAAATTATGGCCCATGGGAAGGAGAATTCCCTACATCATATGAAGGCTTTCCATTGGACTTGGGTTTCATTGCCTTCATCTTTGACCTTTTTTTACTTTTTGACCGAGGTGGACTGCTTGGGCCCATGAAATCTTGCTTGAACTTCTATTGACCATATTTGACTTGTGTTGACCGTCCATGTGGATGCCATGTAGGACTCAAGCGGGGCCCGAGTATAATTTAGCTATTCCCTCAACACACCCATCTTCAAATTATATAGTCTAGGCACCAAAAACTATCAAATTATTCGATCAAATGGTAGGCATAGCCCACATGATAGTATAATGTCATTAATACTAAATTTTGCATCATATAACAAGTAATGATGCCATTTTCACTTGTTATTTTACTTGTTTTGATCATATCTTATCAAGTATCCATTGTTTTAGTAGAATTACACTGGTCAGGCACTGCAATTACAGAAAAAAATTGTTAGGAAGTTTCAAAATATTCCAAAAAACATAAAAGTAATATGAAATACTGGCACAAGGTGGTGTCCTTGAAGGATAAGGGGGTTGCTAATTGGAGCATTTGGGTTGGTGGCATGAGGTGCCCATGTCGTGCAGCTCGCATAGGAGTTTGCCTTGGCTGCCATTTTTTACAATACGATCTCCCAACTCTCATGACATATCTTGATTTTTGACCGCAATGTTTGAGACAAAGCTCGAACGAAAGATCCTCATGGGAAGGCTGGAATCTTCCTCCTCCACCAGTTCTGTGTGGGTGGGGTGGGAGGCATTTGGTGTAACTATTATTGTCATCACTAAGACACTGAAGGGAGTGTCAGTGCCATCTACACAATTGTCTCCCTCGACTCCATTGACCAGTGTCGTGCAATCTTTGTACCCATACCCATTCAGAGTGTTGCTTCTTTTATACTAATTGATTGATACTTTACATGTGTTTTATTGGTGGGCTATATATTTGTCTATTCAAACCATGAACAAAATCATTATGCCCTAGCTGATAATTTTGTGTGTGGATTATGCATAGTTCATGTAGTCCTCAGAAACATGGGAGGACCCTAATTGACCCGCTTCATCAATTTGCAATTAATTACAGGTTGCTTTAACCCCTTGTGCTGTAATTCCTAATGATATTGTTACATCACTTGTATGTCATTACAACATATTTGGGCTTTGATGAGAGCACTATATCTTGAAGAGTTGAGGAGGGATGGCCGGAGTGGTAAGAGTTTGTTTTCCAAATCTTCCATTCATGTCATAAGGGGAAGATGAGGACCCTAGAACATAAAACTGTGATTAGATTTTACCTTATTATCTCCCATATAAGTTGGGTATGCTATTTTGGAGGTATAATCGTAGAGGTAAATATAATTGTAGACATGTGTATCGTGGTATGATAAGCTTTGCCTCCACCCACGCAAAAGCAAACGAATCATGTATGGAAATCAAACAAGTATGAAATCCATTAATTAGACATGTATTCCTACACCCTCGAGAACACTTGTACTCCCTCTGTAAAGAAATATAAGAGTGTTTAGTTCACTCATTAAAGTAGTGATCTAAACACTCATATATTTCTTTACGGAGGGAGTATTTCCTAAGTGCACTTTCTAGCTTGTTATTGAGTTGATCTTGAGTGCTAGCATATCTTTGATCGTTATTTATTTATTTGCAACTCTGCCTCAAGCAAAATAGTACTCATACAGTCTGAGCAATTGCAGTTCATTCCAAGCTATTTCTACACACCAATCCCCCCCCCCTCCTCAATGTGTTCAACGCTCATTGAAAAGACAAATGTACATCCTATACTTGTGGGTATCACTCATCTACGCGGAGACGACACCTCCATGTCGTCATCGCATTAATTTGTTGAGTAGTCGTATGCTATCTAATCTGACTCTCGAGTTAAGCTCTTCCTATGCTCACCAATGTGTGGGCGTCCTTTGATTCTGGATGAGGATAGGAGGTCCCCCTTGGCCACAGAGTTCGGCGACGGTACGACAATTGCACTAACATTGTCGTAGGCGATGAAGGCTTGTTCCCCTCTCCATGAACCAACCACTTTATCTTAAAACGACATTGTTTCTCCTCCTTTGTACCAGCGAGGTCATCGGCGAAGCTGCGCCTTTCTTCTTTTTGCTCGTTCATGTTAATGGACTGTAAGTTATATCTTTCACGGATTGAGGTTTAAAGAATTTACAGTTAGTGCTAGCAGTAATGCTCTATGTCCAAAGAGAGGTATATTGAGTTCAAGTAATGCTAGACACACGGGCTGATGAATGCGGATTCAACGGTCTCTGATTAGCTCGCATAGTTCGATTGGAGATTAAGGGGGAAGCAAGGCCCACCCCCGTGAAATTGGGGGGGGAGGGTTGAGGGGGAGGTTAATTAGTGTGAAGATCCCTGTAATCCACCCATGATTGTCCGTTTGTCACTGAACTTGAAAATCATGATTCTCAAAAAAAACTTGAAAACCGTGCAGCTTGGTCGCTGAACTTGGTAAATAAAATAACAAGGAAAAATTTAACGCCCACACGTGTACCATCTTGCACATCGCTCACACGCCTCCATTACCACTCATTTTGCCACATGTGAACAAATGACATCAGCAGGAATCTTTCTGGTTTTCGGCTTAAAAATGTTTTATCTTCTAATTAAAAAATCGAATTAAAAATACGTTTTTACCATTAAATCCGTCTCGACAAGATATTCAAAACTAGACCCCATGTTGATATGTTTCGACGAATTTTTTTTCCTCAAAAGTCGCCATGATGTTTACACTATAGTTGCCACAGTGCTTAAAGTAAAGTTGCCATGTGGCAATTTTAGTTTGTAGAGCATGGCAATTTTTAGTATTTTGATGATGGAAACTCCAGTACTTTGACCATGAAAATTAATTTTTATATGAACCATGGCAATTTTAAGTGCATGTATCATGGCAATTTTAGTTTATGGTTCATGGCAAGTCTAGTTTCTTAATTTCTCATTTTATAGATATCAAAATTTACTTTCAAATGTAAAAAAATAGCTAAAACATATCATGGCAACTTCAGTGTAAACACCATGTCAATTCAAGTGCAATATACATGGCAACTTTTAACCAAAAAAAATCGTCAAACTATATTAATATGAGATATAGTTTCGAAGATCTTGTCGCAAGGGATTTAATGGTGAAAACGGATCTTCAACCGGATTTTTCATTTAAGAGATAAAACATTTAAAAACTGAAAATCCAAAAAAATTCTCACATGCGTGCATACGGTGACGTGGCGCAGCCTGTGTGTTATAAAGCATGTGGGCGGGTTTCGCTCCCACCACACGTGTGGGCGTTACCGTTGTCCAAACAACAAATATGCCAAGTGGTATGATGCTACATGGCGTAGGAGTGCAAACCATAGGAAGCTTCCCCTCTGCGTTTCGTCCATTTTTTTTTGTGACCTTCTCATCGCCGGCCGTCTTCTTTCTGGGCCGTCGTTCCGTTGACCTCGGGACCAAGTGGATCGAGCGACGACTCACCCCGCGGGTAGGTGATCACCACTGGCCACCTAGTATATGCCTATATCTACTTCCGTACCACGACCATGCACAGGCAGAGCTGCGAATGCAATACAACTCAACACGGCCGATCTTGAGCGCCGGCGAGCGAGCTCTGCCCGTAGATGTCGATCTTCAAGCGCCTCCTCCAGTTCAGTGTCATCTCTGTTGCCATAGCTGTTGCCGTGCAGCCTCTGACGTCCTCGCTGCCGCCTCCGGTCGACCCTCACGCTAAGCTCGCCCGTGGCGGCGGGTGGGATGCGGCGCTCCTCGACCCGCTCGACGCCGGCCTCCGCGCGGAGATACTCAGGTACGGCGACCTCGCGCAGGCCACCTACGACGCCTTCGACGGCCGCCACTGGTCCAAGAACTGCGGCACCTGCCTCCACGGCCTCCGTCGCATGCTCCCGGCTCTCGGGCTCGCCGGCCACGGGTACGTCGCCACCGCGTTCATCTACACAACCTGCGACGTCGATATCCCCCGGTGGCTCATGGCGCGGCTCCACGCCGACGCCTGGGACGACCACGCCAACTGGGCCGGGTACGTCGCGGTCGCCGGCGCCGAGGAGGCCAGCCGCGTCGGGCACCGGGACGTCGTCGTCGTGTGGCGCGGCACGATGGCCGCGGAGGAGTGGTTCATGGACCTGAGGACGGGCCTCGTGCCGTTCCACGCCGCCGACGGCGACGGCGCCATGGTGGCCGAGGGGTTCCATACCTTGTACACGTCCAGCAACGCCGGGAACAAGTACGGCGCGCGCAGCGCACGTGATCAGGTCGCCGACGAGCTCAAGCGGCTGGTGGACCACTTCGGGAAGCGCGGCGAGGAGGTCCACGTCACCTTCACAGGGCACAGCCTCGGCGGCGCGCTGGCCCTGCTCTCCGCCAGGGACGCCGCGGCCGCGCACCCGGACGTCCCCGTCCGCGCCGTCACCTTCTCCGCGCCGCGCGTCGGCAACAGGGCCTTCTGCGACGGCCTCACGTCGCGCAACGTCAGCGTCCTGCGCGTCGTCGTCAAGACCGACCTCGTGCCGACCGTCCCCCGGACGGCGCTCGAGGCCTCCGTCTCCGGGGTGCTGGGCGGCCTGTGGGCGCTGGCTGGACTCCGGCAGGCGTTCGAGTACGTGCACGTCGGCCACGAGCTCGCGCTGAACGTCTCCAAGTCGCCGCACCTCAAGGACTCTCACGACCCGGTGGGCTCCCACAACCTGGAGCTGTGCCTGCACCTGCTGGACGGCCACGAGAGCGCCGCCGGCGCGTTCCGGCGGGAGGACGGTGCGCCGCGGCGTGACGTCGCGCTGGTGAACAAGCGTTCGGCGATGCTGCGCGACACGGAGGGCATTCCGGAGAAGTGGAGCCAGACGGCGAACAAGGGGCTCGAACGCGACGGGTCCGGCCGGTGGGTGCTGCCGGCGCGGGAGCGCGACGACATGCCGGCGAACGACGTGCTGCCGCTGTCGGAGCTGGACTAACGCGTCGGATGATCTGCCTGTGTGTGCTACTATGCCCAGAACCCTTTTCACTTCATGTCTTTACTACTGTGCCAATTTGCTTAGTGTGATCATGTGTAAGTAAGTTATTAGTTTGTTCGTAATTATGGTAAAACAATTATTTACTCTAAAAAACTAGAATTGCAATGGTTAGCATTAGTGAATCCACTGTTTTGATCATAATTAGAAAAACTGCAATTTAATCGATACACATTTATGGAGAGATGCCACTAGCGAAACTATGTGTAATCCCTATTACTTTCAATCTCGATCAACGTTCTTTTAATTTCATTTACAATCTGAATTTTAGTTACTTTTGTTGCAATTACTAAAGCATCGTATCATCCTAGTGCAAGAAGTAGGGGGATAGCATGGGGCATGGGTAAGACATGTTCAAGGGGGTTGTAAGTCTGGCCTTTAAGGTCAATAGCTTGGCAATGAGCAAGGTCCTTCAGGATGTTGTCGTAAGTAGCCTCTTAAACAATGTCGGTAGTGAACTTTATCGCGAAGAAGCAAAAGTACCGGCAATAAAGACAAAGGCATACGATTAGCAACAAGCATTGCAACTCAAGTGTGGATGATGCATGGCGTTTTAAAATGTTTGAGGTGATCCAAAACTAAGCTAGACATTTTTAAATGGAGGTGGAAATCCAAAGTGCAAAAGGATCCCAAGTGAAACCCCATCTCCATAGTAAGATTGTAATTGACTTACTCAGTCAATATGTTAGAGTTGTTTAAAAATGCAAGTAAATGTCATATTCAGATTCTTCATATTTTTCTGATGAAAATGCATATATTATTTACATGAATTCGAGTTAGGATGAAAAGGTTATGATTTATGCAAATTTAAAGGGCTTTTATGCAAAATAGTTAGTGCAGAAACTATAAAGTGCTCAAATAAGGAAGGTTATTATGACGAAAATTAGCATGATTTTCACCTAGGTGTTTTCCAATCAATTCCCAAAATATCCTTCTTTTTGAGAACCTGGGTGAAACAATAATTCTAGATCTACAGACCCTAATAGACATTTTACAGATCCTCTACACTAGACACTAGTTATCTCCTCCCCCATGAATTTCACGGGGACGCCCCCCTCCCCCCCCCCCCCACCCCCCCCCAACCCCCCTAATCTCCAACTAAAAAATGTCACGTACCATTACTTCGTAGAATGCGTAAAACTTTCTGTGGCTCTATTATTTAGAAATAAGGGATAAAACTGATGCAAAATAGACTCATCAACGACCTTGAAAGTTTCGGGCTATCTATAACAGTGAGACATCAATAAATTTGAGGACCTCTCTCATAGATTTTGGTTATGTTTGTGGGAGCATTTTTTGTGTGCGTATGTGCAGTTAATTCCCATGATACCTTCAAGGTGCACCCCCAGTTAGTAGTGCAGTTGATTAAGGGCATATATGCTCTTTCAACGGTCTTTGCACATCACCACTTTACCTCATACCTCATGACAGGCGGCAAACGCCCCCTCCTCCTTTGCATAGGCGGTGTTGAGTATCGTGATTATTAGGAAAGCTAGGATAGCGAAGGATATTATTCTACCTTGCCTTGTACTTCAAATAGATCATGTACTCCTATATATATATGCCCACGAGGCTTAAGCAATACATAACAACTATTCCATCAATCTCTCTCTCCCTTTCTAACATGGTATCAGCCTAATCACGATTCAAACCCTAGCCGCTGCCGCTTCCGCACCTGCGCGCCGCCCCCGGGACAGTCGGCCTCCATGACCGCCGCCGGGGGCCGCGCTGCCCGTACCTAGGGTTCGTCCGCCGGCCGTGTTGGTCGGCTGCCCTAGAGAGTCTTTTTCCCGAGCCCTTGCTCTGGGTTTTTTCGCTCTCTCGCCGGTCGTTTTGATCGGCGTTTTTCTTTTTGGTTTTACGATCTAATCTTGATCGGTTTGCGTCGCCCACCGCCGCCGTCGACCCCCGTGCGCCTCTACTCCAACCCCACCGTCGACCAGTCCGCGCGCCGGTTCACCCGTCGCCATGCGTCGGCCGTCACCGCACTGCTCTGACCAGGACACCTGCGTCGCCCCGATCCGGCGACCTCGCGCCATGCGACGGCCAATCATAGCCGTCGCTCGCGCGCCGGCCCGCCCATCGATCCACGTCACCCGCCTCCGTCGTGTCTGCCCGGCGGTCTACCTCACCGGCCTCGTCCTCGACTGCATCAGACTCGTCGGCTACCTCAGCTCGGGCCCCGCTGCTACGTTGGTCGCTCGGGCCTCGCTGCCCGGGCGCCGGCGCTGTTTTGGCAGCCCGGGTGCCGGTGCTGACAAGCTCGTCCGCATGACGTCCCACGCGGTCCGTCGTCGCTGGCCTCATCCCGGACTCCGCCGCCACCACTCCTCCACCGAGCGGCGTCCTCGACCTCGCGCGCGAATGGCTTGATCACCCGCTCGCCGCCGCGATCCGCCTCCTCTAGGCCGCGCGACCGACCTGGCCCGTTGGTGACGCGTGCCTCCGCAGGTCCCGTGAAGATCGTCCTGAGTATCGCGCGCCTCTCCGCCGATCGAGCACCGGGCTGCCGCTGCTTCGCCCCGTCGGGCCGCAGCGCCGCCGCCCCGTGGTTCTTCTCGCGCCTGCATCGACTCATGCGTCACCGCTGCGTCGCCCCTTCGGGCAGTAATGCCGCGATACGCGGTCCCCGCAGCCGCCCCGAGGCCGTCCCCGCGGCTGCACCGACTCGTGAACCGCAGTTGCGTCGCCCCTTCGGACCGCAGCGTCGCGGCCCGCGGTCCCCGCCGCCGCCCTGAGGTCTTCCCGCCGTCGCCCCGACCTGCCTGCCGCCGCTGCGTCACCCCTTCGGGTCGTAGCGGCGCGGCCCGCGGTCCACTCCGCCATCACCGCGCGTCGACCTCCCGTGGTATGCGCCGCGCCGTCTCCCTTGGCGTGGAAAAGCCACCGTCCGCGCCGGTCTTCGTCACGCTGTCAGGGTTCTTCGCCTCCTTCAAGCACCGCCGCCGCACTCCTAACCTAGCTGCCGCCGCCGTCAGGCCGCCACCGCCACTCTTCTTTGACCGCCGCCACCGCTACCTTCGTAGCCGCCGCCGCCCGTCCACCCCCTTCGTCTTCGTCCAAGCACCAGCCCGTTGCCAGCGTCGCCGTCATCTACCCCGACCACTTCGTCTACTCCGACCACCGTTGGTGACATCGGCCCCGCCCGATGGACGCCGCAATCGTCGTCGAGTTCTTCTCTGCTGGCCCCTCCGACTTCTCTGACATGGCGTACAGCTCGTGCAGGTCCCTCGTCTACGCATGCCCGGTGCTGGCAACACCGATGCGTGCCTTCATCCACGACGTGTCCCCGGGCCTCGCAAGCCTGGTCGGCACTTCGTCAACTTCGTCTTCGTCCGTCTATGCATGCCCGGTGCTGGCAACACCGGTGCGTGCCTTCGTCCACGATGTGTCCCCGGGCTTGGCAAACCCGCTGCGATGCGTCGTCAACAACATTTTCTTCCCGGCACACCCCTACTTCGACACCACTGCGCCCATGCTAACTCGGCGCCCCCTTGCGCCCGCGGCTCCACGGCGACTTCCTCGACACCGGCCACCCCGACTCGACATCGACCACGGCATTCTTCGCACGGCTACCTCGACCACGACTCCACCACCCACGCTCTTGGCTACATCGAAAAAGGCACAAAAGGCTACCGCCTGCTTGAGCAACCTCGTTGGTTTCCACTCCAGCCATGACTCCGCGATGTGTCGACCGTTACGACTGTGTGTGCGGGGGGGGGGGGGGGGGGGGGGGGGGGGGTCCGTCGGCTTGACGTCGGATTCTTCTCCAGTCTCACCGTCTGTGTCGTTACCGTTGTGACTGCGGGGGGATGTTGAGTATCGTGATTATTAGAAAAGCTAGGATAGCGTAGGATATTATTCTACCTTGCCTTGTACTCAAAGTAGATCATGTACTCCTATATATATGCCCACGAGGCTCAAGCAATACATAACAACTATTCCATCAATCCCTCTCTCTCCCTTCTAACAGGCGGCATGATGATTAGCACGCCACTCTGAGCAGGTCTACGAGGATTGAAGAGCGGAGCGCACCCATCCCCCTTCCTTGCTTTGGCAGCCACACAAGCGGCACACGCCTCTTCTCCCTTGGCGGCTACGACCTCCTGTGCATGGCGGCAACATGGACACTATCTGATGGGGAGGGCGGGATGTTGTGTCAGTTGTGATGGGAGATGCCGATGGAGATATGACCAATTGAGCTTGCATGAGGAGATGGGGAGGACATGGCGATAGGGCGAGTGTGGCGGTGACATGGATGTGATAAGATGAAGAAATGAGTGGTTTAGGGTTTTGGGGGATGTTGTTGCAGATTACCGGCGATCACGAAGGAGAGTCAGAGAGAGAGAGAGATGGAAGACTGAGACTTGCGCTGCGAACTGCCTCTACAGCTTTTCGGGGTTTCTGTTATTTAGCAAACTCTAATGTGAGCTGCTGGAAAAGAGGAGGAAATGGTCGCCCACGAACGAGCCTACAGATCGCGCCATCCCACGATGCTCGTCGTGCTTGAACCCTACATGCTCGCCACAACCTGCGTGATCCATGCCATCCCATGGTGCTGCATCGGGCGAGCTACAAAGTCGCTAACTACTTAACTGAAAAACTACTGCATATGTACGTGCACACACACACGCTGACAGACTGAACTTTATTCAGCTAACTAACTGAACTAACTGAAACTTTCTGAACTTTGTTGGTGCAGCTGATTATCTGACAAATCAGCCCCTAATCTGCTGCACCTGCATGATCCCAAGCCTGCTTCGTAGCTCACTGAACTGAGTCCTGCCCAGTGACTTGGTGAGAATATCAGCGATCTGATCACCTGTTCTCACATGCTCAACATCCACTCTGCCCAGCTCAACACACTCTCCAATATAGTGATACCTGATATCTATGTGTTTACTTCGCTCATGATGGACTGGGTTTTTGCTGAGCTCAATAGCTGACTTATTGTCGATCTTCAGCTTAACTTTCTGAACTCCTTCGCCGAGCATCTCCGCAAGCAGTCTGCTCAACCACACAGCCTGTGTAGCTGCTGTTCCTCCTGCTATGTATTCTGCCTCACAAGATGACAGTGCCACAATCTTCTGTTTCTGAGATGTCCAAGTGATCACTCCCGATCCAAGGAAGAAAGCAACTCGAGTGGTGCTCTTGCGATCATTGAGATCACCAGCATGGTCACTGTCACTGTAACCTGTTAACACATCCTTCTCCCCTTTCCTGAAGAAACAACCGAAGCCAGGTGTACCTTTTATGTAGCGCAGAAGTTGCTTCACAGCAATCCAGTGTTCCTTCCCAGGTGATTCCATGAACCTGCTGAGAATCCCTACCGCATATGATATGTCAGGCCTGGTATTTACCAGATATCTCAGGCTCCCAATCAAGCTGCGATACTCTGTTGAGTCTACTGTTTGACCAGTGTTTTTCTTCAGTTTCAGACGGTTTTCCATCGGCGTGCTGCTCGAGTTGCAGTCGCTCATACCTGCATCCTCCAGAATCTTTGTCGCATAGCTTGACTGACACACCGTGATCCCATCATTCTCTTGCTTCACCTCAATTCCCAGGTAATAGCTGAGGAGACCCAGACCAGTCATCTGAAAAAGCTCTTGCATCTATTTCTTGAAGTGTTCAATAGCTTCTGTCTCTGTTCCAGTGATTATCAGATCATCCACATACACTCCAACCAGCAAAAATCCATCTTTTTCCTCCCGCCTGTACAACGCATGATCGAGCTGGCAGCGCTTGAAACCAAGTGCATGAAGTGTGGTGTCCAGCTTTGCATTCCATGCGCGAGGGGCCTGACGAAGACCATACAGAGCTTTCTGAAGCTTGAGCACGCAGTGTGTGTTGTTGCTGTCGACAAAACCTGCGGGCTGGTGAACATACACCTCTTCCTGGAGATCTCCATTGAGAAACGCGGAGCGCACATCCATGTGATGTACACCCCAGCTCCGGTGAGCCGCCACGGCTAGCAGTAGCCGCACCGTCTCCAGACGAGCGACAGGTGCAAAGACCTCATCAAAATCCACTCCCTGCCGCTGTGCATATCCCTTCGCAACCAAACGGGCCTTGTGCTTTATGATCTTGCCGTCCGGATCACGCTTGACCTTGAAAACCCACTTCAGTCCAATGGCGCGGTGGCCGGCGGGCAGCATGGCCGGGACCCAGGTGTCGTTGGAGCGAATCGACTCCATCTCAGCCTCCATTGCGCTCCGCCAGCAGGTTCGTCAAGTGCCTCCTGGACAGACGCGGGCTCCTCTGCTGCTGAGAGACAGAGCCCGCTGTACTCCAGAGTGCTTGCCGGCGCGTGGTCGATGACGTATTCCATCGACTTGAAGCGGACGGGCACCCCCTCGCTGTCGAAATCCTCGCCGGTGGGCGGCGTCACCCACCCGTCATCTGAGTCGTAGAGAGTAGCTGGTGTGGACGGGCTTGAGCCCGCCGAGGCTGAAGTGTTTGACGCGCTCTGCGTGTCCGCAGCGGATCCACCACACGAGGGCGTCCGCGGCGTGCCTGGAGTAAACGGTAATCCTGGCGCAGCTGGTGTGGTCGGGGTGCTAGGAGGCGTCGCCGGGTCCGGCGATACGGAGTAGGTCGTGGTTGTGGGCACGCCCGCGTCGGAGTACACGACCGTGAACTCGTGGGCGCGCTCCGAGTCGCCACCGTCCTTGCTCCAGTCCCAGCGCCGGTCTTCTTCGAAGCGCACATCGCGCGTGATGTACAGGCGCTTGCCGATCGGGTCGTACACCCGATAGCCCTTGGTGCCCGCCTCGTAGCCCAGGAATATGCCCGGCCGTGATCTTTCCGCCAGCTTGGTCACGCCGGGGCCGACGAGCTTGACGTGCGCCACGCACCCGAAAGTGCGGAAGTAGTCGACGGTCGGCTTCTTCTTGCGCCAGGCCTCATAGGGTGTCATGCCCTGCAGACTCCTTGTCGGCGAGCGGTTGAGGATGTGCACCGCCGTGCGCACCGCCTCGCCCCAGAACGTGCTCGGCACGCCCATGCTTTTCATTAGGCTGCGCGCCATCTCGACCACGGATTGGTTGCGGCGCTCGATGACTCCATTCTGTTGTGGAGAATACGGAGTTGTCGTGTTCCTTAGAATGCCGAGCTCCTCGCAGTACGCGGTGAACTCGTTCGAGTTGAACTCCCCGCCGCGGTCGGTGCGGAACGCTCTGAGCTTTGCGCCACACTGCGTCTCCGCGGCCGCCTTGATCTTTCTGAAGAATTTGGACGCCTCGTCCTTGCTCCTGAGTACTTCCAACCACATGTATCTACTGTGATCATCAACGATGAGCAGAAAGTACTTGTTACCGGACGTGGTCGCCGGTGTGATGGGCCCGCAGAGATCGCCGTGGACAGGCTCGAGCCCCTGCTCCGCGCGGTCCGCTGACGCACGCGGGAACGACGTGCAGTGCATTTTCCCGACTGTGCAGCCCTCGCAGAACTGTTCGACATGCTAGATCGCCGGCATGCCTCGCACCATCCCCTTCGCGCCAAGATCGTGCAGCGCCCTGAAGTGGAGGTGGCCGAAACGTCCATGCCAGCGCCATGCTTTGTCGCCGCCGTGCGCCAGGAGGCACACGGGCGCAGCCAAGTTCAGAGCCACGGCGTAGAGCCGGTTGCTCGTCTGCTGCACCCGTGCCAAAAGCACGCGCTGTTGGGAATCGTAGCATAATTTTAAATTTTTCCTACGCTCACCAAGATGCATCTATGGAGTCTACTAGCAATGAGGGGAAAGGAGTGCATCTACATACCCTTGTAGATCGCGAGCGGAAGCGTTCCAATGAACGTGGATGACGGAGTCGTACTCGCCGTGATCCAAATCACCGATGACCGAGTGCCGAACGGACGGCACCTCCGCGTTCAACACACGTACGGTGCAGCGACGTCTCCTCCTTCTTGATCCAGCAAGGGGGAAGGAGAGGTTGATGGAGATCCAGCAGCACGACGGCGTGGTGGTGGATGTAGCGGGTCTCCGGCAGGGCTTCGCCGAGCTTCTGCGAGAGAGAGAGAGGTGTAGCAGGGAGGAGGGAGGCGCCCAAGGCTGTAGGTTGCTGCCCTCCCTCCCCCCCTTTATATAGGCCCCCTGGGGGGCGCCGGCCCTAGAGATGAGATCTCATGGGGGGCGGCGGCCAAAGGGGGGGAAGGGGTTGCCTTGCCCCCCAAGGCAAGGGGGAAGCCCCCCACCCTAGGGTTCCCAACCCTAGGCGCATGGGGGAGGCCCATGGGGGGGGCGCCCAGCCCACTAGGGGCTGGTTCCCTTCCACTTTCAGCCCATGGGGCCCTCCGGGATAGGTGGCCCCACCCGGTGGACCCCCGGGACCCTTCCGGTGGTCCCGGTACAATACCGGTAACCCCCGAAACTTTCCCGGTGGCCGAAACTTGACTTCCTATATATAATTCTTCACCTCCGGACCATTCCGGAACCTCTCGTGACGTCCGGTATCTCATCCGGGACTCCGAACAACTTTCGGGTTTCTGCATACACATATCTCTACAACCCTAGCGTCACCGAACCTTAAGTGTGTAGACCCTACGGGTTCGGGAGACATGCAGACATGACCGAGACGCCTCTCCGGTCAATAACCAACAGCGGGATCTGGATACCCATGTTGGTTCCCACATGTTCCACGATGATCTCATCGGATGAACCACGATGTCGAGGATTCAGTCAATCCCGTATACAATTCCCTTTGTCAATCGGTATGTTACTTTCCCGAGATTCGATCATCGGTATCCCAATACCTTGTTCAATCTCGTTACCGGCAAATCTCTTTACTCGTACCGCAATGCATGATCCCGTGACTAACGCCTTAGTCACATTGAGCTCATTATGATGATGCATTACTGAGTGGGCCCAGAGATACCTCTCCGTCACATGGAGTGACAAATCCCAGTCTCGATCCGTGCCAACCCAACAGACACTTTCGGAGATACCCGTAGTGCACCTTTATAGTCACCCAGTTACGTTGTGACGTTTGGCACACCCAAAGCACTCCTACGGTATCCGGGAGTTGCACGATCTCATGGTCTAAGGAAAAGATACTTGACATTGGAAAAGCTCTAGCAAACGAAACTACACGATCTTTTATGCTATGCTTAGGATTGGGTCTTGTCCATCACATCATTCTCCTAATGATGTGATCCCGTTATCAATGACATCCAATGTCCATAGTCAGGAAACCATGACTATCTGTTGATCAACGAGCTAGTCAACTAGAGGCTTACTAGGGACACGTTGTGGTCTATGTATTCACACATGTATTATGATTTCCGGACAATACAATTATAGCATGAATAATAGACAATTACCATGAACAAAGAAATATAATAATAACCATTTATTATTGCCTCTAGGGCATATTTCCAACAGTCTCCCACTTGCACTAGAGTCAATAATCTAGTTACATTGTGATGAATCGAACACCCATTGTGTCCTGGTGTTGATCATGTTTTGCCCTAGGGAGAGGTTTAGTCAACGGATCTGCTACATTCAGGTCCGTGTGTACTTTACAAATATCTATGTCTCCATTTTGAACACTTTTACGAATGGAGTTGAAGCGACGCTTGATATGTCTGGTCTTCCTGTGAAACCTGGGCTCCTTCGCAAGGGCAATGGCTCCAGTGTTGTCACAGAAGAGAGTCATCGGGCCCGACGCATTGCGAATCACCCCTAGGTCGGTAATGAACTCCTTCATCCAGACTGCTTCCTGTGCTGCCTCCGAGGCTGCCATGTACTCCGCTTCACATGTAGATCCCGCCACGACGCTTTGCTTGCAACTGCACCAGCTTACTGCTCCTCCATTCAAAATATACACGCATCCGGTTTGTGACTTCGAGTCATCCAGATCTGTGTCGAAGCTAGCGTCGACGTAACCCTTTACGACGAGCTCTTCGTCACCTCTATAAACGAGAAACATATCCTTAGTCCTTTTCAGGTACTTCAGGATATTCTTGACCGCTGTCCAGTGTTCCATGCCGGGATTACTTTGGTACCTTCCTACCAAACTTACAGCAAGGTTTACATCAGGTCTGGTACACAGCATGGCATACATAATAGACCCTATGGCCGAGGCATAGGGGATGACACTCATCTTTTCTATATCTTCTGCCGTGGTCGGGCATTGAGCCGTGCTCAATTGCACACCTTGCAATATAGGCAAGAACCCCTTCTTGGACTGATCCATACTGAACTTCTTCAATATCTTGTCAAGGTATGTACTCTGTGAAAGACCAATGAGGCGTCTTGATCTATCTCTATAGATCTTGATGCCTAATATATAAGCAGCTTCTCCAAGGTCCTTCATTGAAAAACACTTATTCAAATAGGCCTTAATACTTTCCAAGAATTCTATATCATTTCCCATCAATAATATGTCATCCACATATAATAAGAGAAATGCTACAGAGCTCCCACTCACTTTGTTGTAAACACAGGCTTCTCCATAAGTCTGTGTAAACCCAAACGCTTTGATCATCTCATCAAAGCGAATGTTCCAACTCCGAGATGCTTGCACCAGCCCATAGATTGAGCGCTGGAGCTTGCATACTTTGTTAGCATTCTTAGGATCGACAAAACCTTTCGGCTGCATCATATACAACTCTTCCTTAAGGAAGCCGTTAAGGAATGCCGTTTTGACGTCCATCTGCCATATCTCATAATCATAGTATGCGGCAATTGCTAACATGATTCGGACTGACTTCAGCTTCGCTGCGGGTGAGAAAGTCTCATCGTAGTCAACCCCTTGAACTTGTCGATAACCCTTAGCGACAAGTCGAGCCTTATAGATGGTCACATTACCATCCGCGTCTGTCTTCTTCTTAAAGATCCATTTGTTTTCTATGGCTCACCGCTCATCGGGCAAGTCAGTCAAAGTCCATACTTTGTTTTCATACATGGATTCTATCTCGGATTTCATGGCTTCTAGCCATTTGTCGGAATCCGGGCCCGCCATCGCTTCTTCATAGTTCGAAGGTTCACCATTGTCTAACAACATGATTTCCAGGACAGGGTTGCCGTACCACTCTGGTGCGGAACGTGTCCTTGTGGACCTACGAGGTTCAGTAGTAACTTGATCCGAAGCTTCATGATCATCATCATTAACTTCCTCCCCAGTTGGTGCAGGCACCGCAGGAACATCTTCCCGCGCTGCGCTACTTTCCGGTTCAGAAGGGGTGACTATCACCTCATCAAGTTCCACTTTCCTCCCACTCAATTCTTTCGAGAGAAACTCCTTCTCCAGAAAGGACCCGTTCTTGGCAACGAAGATCTTGCCTTCGGATCTGAGGTAGAAGGTATACCCAATAGTTTCCTTAGGGTATCCTATGAAGACGCATTTTTCCGATTTGGGTTCGAGCTTTTCAGGTTGAAGTTTCTTGACATAAGCATCGGATCCCCAAACTTTTAGAAACGACAGCTTAGGTTTCTTCCCAAACCATAATTCATACGGTGTCGTCTCAACGGATTTCGACGGAGCCCTATTTAAAGTGAATGCGGCAGTCTCTAAAGCATAGCCCCAAAATGAGAGCGGTAAATCGGTAAGAGACATCATAGATCGCACCATATCCAATAGAGTGCGATTACGACGTTCGGACACACCATTTCTCTGAGGTGTTCCAGGCGGTGTGAGTTGTGAAACTATTCCACATTTCCTTAAGTGTGTACCAAATTCGTGACTTAAATATTCTCCACCACGATCTGATCGTAAGAATTTTATTTTCCTGTCACGTTGATTCTCAACTTCACTCTGAAATTCCTTGAACTTTTCAAAGGTTTCAGACTTGTGTTTCATTAGGTAGACATACCCATATCTACTTAAATCATCAGTGAGAGTGAGAACATAACGATATCCTCCGCGAGCCTCAACACTCATTGGACCACACACATCGGTATGTATGATTTCCAATAAGTTGGTTGCTCGCTCCATTGTTCCGGAGAACGGAGTCTTGGTCATCTTACCCATGAGGCATGGTTCGCACGTGTCAAATGATTCGTAATCAAGAGACTCCAAAAGTCCATCTGCATGGAGCTTCTTCATGCGCTTGACACCAATGTGACCAAGGCGGCAGTGCCACAAGTATGTGGGACTATCGTTATCAACTTTACATCTTTTGGTATTCACACTATGAACATGTGTAACATCACGTTCGAGATTCACCAAAAATAAACCATTGACCAGCGGGGCATGACCATAAAACATATCTCTCAAATAAATAGAACAACCATTATTCTCGGATTTAAATGAGTAGCCATCTCGAATTAAACGAGATCCAGATACAATGTTCATGCTCAAAGCTGGCACTAAATAACAATTATTGAGGTTTAAAACTAATCCCGTGGGTAGATGCAGAGGTAGCGTGCCGACGGCGATCACATCGACCTTGGAACCATTCCCGACGCGCATCGTCACCTCGTCCTTCGCCAGTCTCCGTTTATTCCGTAGTTCCTGTTTTGAGTTACAAATATCAGCAACCGCACCGGTATCAAATACCCAGGAGCTACTACAAGTACTGGTAAGGTACACATCAATTACATGTATATCACATATACCTTTGGTGTTGCCGGCCTTCTTCTTGTCCGCTAAGTATTTCGGGCAGTTCCGCTTCCAGTGACCACTTCCCTTGCAATAAAAGCACTCAGTTTCAGGCTTGGGTCCATTCTTCGACTTCTTCCCAGTAACTGGCTTACCGGGCGCGGCAACTGCCTTGCCGTCCTTCTTGAAGTTCTTCTTACCCTTGCCCTTCTTGAACTTAGTGGTTTTATTCACCATCAACACTTGATGTTCTTTTCTGATCTCCACCTCCGCTGATTTTAGCATTGAATATACCTCAGGGATGGTCTTTTCCATCCCCTGCATATTGAAGTTCATCACAAAGCTTTTGTAGCTTGGTGGAAGCGACTGGAGGATTCTGTCAATGACCGCGCCATCCGGGAGATTAACTCCCAGCTGAGTCAAGCGGTTGTGCAACCCAGACATTCTGAGTATGTGCTCACTAACAGAACTGTTCTCCTCCATCTTACAGCTGAAGAACTTGTCGGAGACATCATATCTCTCGACCCGGGCATGAGCTTGGAAAACCATTTTCAGCTCCTCGAACATCTCATATGCTCCATGTTTCTCAAAACGCTTTTGGAGACCCGGTTCTAAGCTGTAAAGCATGCCGCACTAAACGAGGGAGTAATCATCAGCACGTGTCTGCCAAGCGTTCATAACGTCTTGGTTCTCTGGGATTGGTGTAGGGAATCGTAGCATAATTTAAAATTTTCCTACGCTCACCAAGATGCATCTATGGAGTCTACTAGCAACGAGGGGAAAGGAGTGCATCTACATACCCTTGTAGATCGCGAGCGGAAGCGTTCCAATGAACGTGGATGACGGAGTCGTACTCGCCGTGATCCAAATCACCGATGACCGAGTGCCGAACGTACGGCACCTCCGCGTTCAACACACGTACGGTGCAGTGACGTCTCCTCCTTCTTGATCCAGCAAGGGGGGAGGAGAGGTTGATGGAGATCCAACAGCACGACGACGTGGTGGTGGATGTAGCGGGTCTCCGGCAGGGCTTCGCAAGCTTCTGCGAGAGAGAGAGAGAGGTGTTGCAGGGGAGGAGGGAGGCGCCCAAGGCTTAGATCTTGCTGCCCTCCCTTCCCCCCCACTATATATAGGGCCAAGGGAGAGGGGGGGCGCAGCCTTGCCCCTTCCTCCAAGGAAGGGTGCGGCCAGGGGGAGTCCTTCCCCCCCAAGGCACCTCGGAGGTGCCTTCCCCCTTTAGGACTCTCCCCTTTTTCTTATCTCTTGCGCATGGGCCTCTTGGGGCTGGTGCCCTTGGCCCATATAGGCCAAGGCGCACCCCTTACAGCCCATTTGCCCCCCGGGGCTGGTGGACCCCCTTGGTGGATCCCCGGACCCCTTTCGGCACTCCCGGTACAATACCGATAAAGCGCGAAACCTTTCCGGCGACCAAAATAAGACTTCCCATATATAAATCTTTACCTCCGGACCATTCTGGAACCTCTCGTGACGTCCGAGATCTCATCCGGGACTCCGAACAACTTTCGGGTTTCCGCATATATATATCTCTACAACCCTAGCGTCACCGGACCTTAAGTGTGTAGACCCTACGGGTTCGGGAGACATGCAGACATGACCGAGACGCCTCTCCGGTCAATAACCAACAGCGGGATCTGGATACCCATGTTGGCTCCCACATGTTCCATGATGATATCATCGGATGAACCACGGTGTCGAGGATTCAATCAATCCGTATGCAATTCCCTTTGTCAAACGGTATGTTACTTGCCCGAGATTCGATCGTCGGTATCCCAATACCTTGTTCAATCTCGTTACCGGCAAGTCTCTTTACTCGTACCGCAATGCATGATCCCGTGACTAACGCCTTAGTCACATTGAGCTCATTATGATGATGCATTACCGAGTGGGCCCAGAGATACCTCTTCATTTACACGGAGTGACAAATCCCAGTCTCGATCCGTGCCAACCCAACAGACACTTTCGGAGATACCCGTAATGCACCTTTATAGTCACCCAGTTACGTTGTGACGTTTGGCACACCCAAAGCACTCCTACGGTATCCGGGAGTTGCACGATCTCATGGTCTAAGGAAAAGATACTTGACATTGGAAAAGCTCTAGCAAACGAAACTACACGATCTTTTATGCTATGCTTAAGTTGGGTCTTGTCCATCACATCATTCTCCTAATGATGTGATCCCGTTATCAATGACATCCAATGTCCATAGTCAGGAACCATGACTATCTGTTGATCAACGAGCTAGTCAACTAGAGGCTTACTAGGGACAGGTTGTTGTCTATGTATTCACACATGTATTACGATTTCCGGACAATACAATTATAGCATGAATAATAGACAATTACCATGAACAAAGAAATATAATAATAACCATTTATTATTGCCTCTAGGGCATATTTCCAACAGTCTCCCACTTGCACTAGAGTCAATAATCTAGTTCACATCACCATGTGATTAACACTCACTGGTCACATCACCATGTGACCAACATCTAAAGAGTTTACTAGAGTCATCAATCTAGTTCACATCATTATGTGATTATCACTCAATGTGTTCTGGTCTGGTCATGTTATGCTTGTGAGAGAGGTTATTAGTCAACGGGTCTGAACCTTTCAGAACCGTGTGCTTTACGAATATCTATGTCATCTTGTGGATGCTACCACGCGCTATTTGGAGCCATTTCAAATAATTGCTCTACTATACGAATCCGGTTTACTACTCAGAGTTATCCGGATTAGTGTCAAAGTTCGCATCGACGTAACCCTTTACGACGAACTCCTTTCCACCTCCATAATCGAGAAAATTCCTTAATCCACTAGGTACTAAGGATAAGTTCGACCGCTGTCATGAGATCCTTTCCGGATCACCATTGTACCCCCTTGACCAACTCATGGCAAGGCACACTACATGTGCGGTACACAGCATAGCATACTATAGAGCCTACGTCTAAAGCATAGGGGACGACCTTCGTCCTTTCTCTATCTTCTGCTGTAGTCAGGTCTTGAGTCTCACTCAATACTCACACCTTGTAACACAGCCAAGAACTCCTTCTTTGCTGATCTATTTTGAACTCTTTCAAAATCATGTCAAGGTGTGCTGTCTTTTGAAAGTATCATCAGGCGTCTTGATCTATCTCTATGGATATTGATGCCCAATATGTAAGCAGCTTTATCCAGGTCTTCCTTTGAAAAACTCCTTTCAAACAACCCTTTATGCTTTCCAGAAATTTTACATCATTTCGGATCAACAATATGTCATTCACATATACTTATCAGAAATGTTGTAGCGCTCCCACTCACTTTATTGTAAATACAAGTTTCTAACAAACTTTGTATAAACCCAAAAACTTTGATCACCCCATCAAAGCGTATATTCTGACTCCGAGATGCTTGCTCTAATCCATGGAAGGATCGCTGGAGCTAGCATACCTTTTAGCATCCTTAGGATCGACAAAACCTTTCTGATTGTATCACATACAACCTTTCCTTACGAAAACTGGTAAGGAAACTTGTTTTGACATCCATCTGCCAGATTTCATAAATGTAGCTAATGCTAACATGATTCCGACGGACCTAAGCATCGCTACGGATGAGAAAAACTCATCGTAGTCAACTCCTTGAACTTGTGAAAATACTCTTTGCCACAAGTCGAGCTTCATAGAAGGTAACATTACCGTCCATGTCCGTCTTCTTCTTAAAGATCCATTTATCTCAATGGCTTGCCGATCATCGGGCAAGTTCACCAAAGTCCATGCTTTGTTCTGATACATGGATTCTATCTCGGATTTCATGGCCTCGAGCCATTCGTCGGAATATGGGCCCACCACCGCTTCTCCATAGCTCGTAGGTTCATTGTTGTCTAGCAACATGACTTCCAAGACAGGATCACGCATTACTCTGAAGTAGTGCGCATCCTCGTCGTCCTACGAGGTTTGGTAGTGACTTGATCCGAAGTTTCATGATCACTATCATAAGCTTCCACTTCAATTGGTGTAGGTGCCACAGGAACAACTTCCTGTGCCCTGCTACACACTAGTTGAAGCGACGGTTCAATAACCTTATCAAGTCTCCACCATCCTCCCACTCAATTCTTTCGAGAGAAACTTTTCCTCGAGAAAGGACTCGTTTCTAGAAGCAATTACTTTTGCTTCCAGATCTGAAATAGGAGGTATACCCAACTGTTTTTGGGTATTCTATGAAGATGCATTTATCCGCTTTGGGTTCGAGCTTATCACCTGAAACTTTTTCACATAAGCATCGCAGCCCCAAACTTTTAAGAAACGACAACTTAGGTTTCTATAAACGGTGTCGTCTCAACGGAATTGCGTGGTGCCCCTTTTAAAGTGAATGCGGTTGTCTCTAATGCCTAACCCATAAACGATAGTGGTAATTTGATAAGAAACATCATGGTATGCACCATATCCAATA
The DNA here is from genome assembly GCF_002575655.3 of Aegilops tauschii subsp. strangulata. Classification (NCBI taxonomy): domain Eukaryota; kingdom Viridiplantae; phylum Streptophyta; class Magnoliopsida; order Poales; family Poaceae; genus Aegilops; species Aegilops tauschii. The sequence continues at coordinate 47,229,294 of NC_053039.3, forward strand.
GGGTGCAGTTATGATGTTCGGACACACCATCACACTATGGTGTTCCAGGCGGTATTAATTGTGAAACACTTTCCACAATGTCTCAATTGTGTGCCAAACTCGTAACTCAGATACTCATCTCTATGATCATATCACAGACATTTTATCCTCTTGTCACGATGATCTTCAACTTCACTCTGAAATTACTTGAACATTTCAATAATTCAGACTTGTGTTTCATCAAGTAAATACACTCAGCATCTACTCAAATCATCTGTGAAGTAAGAACACAACGATATCCACTGCATGCCTCAGCACTCATTGGACTGCATACATCAAAATGTATTACTTCCAATAAGTTGCTCTCTTGTTCCATCTTACTGAAAACGAGGCCTTTCAGTCATCTTGCCCATGTGGTATGATTTGCATGTCTCAAGTGATTCAAAATCAAGTGAGTCCAAACGATCCATCTGCATGGAGTTTCTTCATGCATATATACCAATAGACATGGTTCGCATGTCTCAATCTTTTCAAAAACGACTGAGTCCAAAGATCCATCTACATGGAGCTTCTTCATGCGTTCTATACCAATATGACTCAAATTGCAGTGCCACAAGTATGTGGTACTATCATTACTATTTTATATCTTTTGGCACGAACATGTGTATCAATACGATCGAGATTCATTTTAGGTGCAAGACCATTGAAGGTATTATTCAAATAAACAGAGTAACCATTATTCTCCTTAAATGAATAACCATTTTGCGGTAAACATAATCCAATCATGTTCAACGCAAACACCAAATCTCGATGGTAGAGGGAGCATGCGATGCTTGATCACATCAACCTTGGAAACACTTCCAACACATATCGTCATCTCACCTTTAGCTAGTCTCCATTTATTCCGCAGCTTTTATTTCGAGTTACTAACACTTAGCAACCGAGCCAGTATCTAATACCCTGGTGCTGCTAGGAGTACTAGTAAAGTACACATTCATATAACGTATATCCAATATACTTCTGTCGACCTTGCCTGCCTTCTCATCTACCAAGTATCTAGGGTAGTACTGCTTTAGTGACCGTTCCTCTCATTACAGAAGCACTTAGTCTCGGGTTTGGGTTCAACCTTGGGATTCTTCACTAGAGCAGCAAACGACTTGCTATTTCATGAAGTATCCCTTTTTCCCTTGCCCTTCTTAAACTAGTGGTTTTACTAACCATCAACAATTGATGCTCCTTCTTGATTTCTACTCTCGCGGTGTCAAACATCGCGGATAGCTCAAGGATCATCATAATTGTCCTTGATATGTTATAGTTCATCACGAAGCTCTACTAGCTTGGTGGCAGTGACTATGGAGAACTATCACTATCTCATCTGGGAGATTAACTCCCACTCGATTCAAGCGATTGTGGCACTCAGGCAATCTGAGCACGCGCTCAACGATTGAGCTTTTCTCCCTTAGTTTACAGGCTTAAGAAACTTGTCAGAGGTCTCATACCTCTTGACGTGGGCACTAGTCTGAAATCCCAATTTCAGTATTCGGAACATCTCTCATGTTCTGGGACGTTTCAAAAACTCTTTGGTGCCACAATTCTAAACCGCACTGAACTATCACGTAGTCATGAAAACGTGTATGTCAGATGTTTCGTAACATCTACAGACGACACTGAGGTTCAGCACACCGAGCGGTGCATTAAGGACATAAGCCTTCTGTGCAGTAATGAGGACAATCCTCAGTTTACGGACCCAGTCCGCATAATTGCTACTACCAACTTTCAACTAAATTTTCTCTAGGAACATATCTTAACCAGTAGAACTAAAGCGCAAGCTATGACATAATTTGCAAATACCTTTTTTTTGACTATGTTCATGATAATGAAGTTCATCTGATTATGAACTCCCACTCAGATAGACATCCCTCTAGTCATCTAAGTGAAACATGATCCGAGTTTAACTAGGTCGTGTCCGATCATCACGTGAGACGGACTAGTCAAGATCGGTGAACATCTCCATGTTGATCGTATCTTCTATACGACTCATGCTCGACCTTTCGGTCCTCCGTGTTCCGAGGCCATGTCTGTACATGCTAGGCTCGTCAAGTCAACCTAAGTGTATTGCGTGTGTGCCGAGGCCATGTCTGTACATGCTAGGCTCGTCAACACCCGTTGTATTCGAACGTAAGAATCTATCACACCCGATCATCACGTGGTGCTTCGAAACGACGAACCTTCGCAACGGTGCACAGTTAGGGTGAACACTTTCTTGAAATTATTATAAGGGATCATCCTACTTGCTACCGTCATTCTAAGCAAATAAGATGCAAAAACATGATAAACATCACATGCAATCAAATAGTGACATGATATGGCCAATATCATTATGCTCCTTTGATCTCCATCTTCGGGGCACCATGATCATCTTTGTCACCGGCATGACACCATGATCTCCATCATCATGACCTCCATCATTGTGTCTTCATGAAGTCGTCACGCCAACGATTACTTCTACTTCTATGGCTAACTCGTTTAGCAACAAGTAAAGTAATTTACATGGCGTTATTCAATGACACGCAGGTCATGCAAAATAATAAAGACAACTCCTATGGCTCCTGCCGGTTGTCATACTCATCGACATGCAGGTCGTGATTCTTATTACAAGAATATGATCAATCTCATACATCACATATATCATTCATCACATCTTCTGGCCATATCACATCACATAGCACTTGCTGCAAAAACAAGTTAGACGTCCTCTAATTGTTGTTGCAAGTTTTTACGTGGTTTGTAGGTTTCTAGCAAGAACGTTTCTTACCTACGTATGACCACAACGTGATTTGCCAATTTCTATTTACCCTTCATAAGGACCCTTTTCATCGAATCCGTTCCGACTAAAGTAGGAGAGACAGACACCCGCTAGCCACCTTATGCAACTTGTGCATGTTAGTCGGTGGAACCTGTCTCACGTAAGAGTACGTGTAAGGTCGGTCCGGGCCGCTTCATCCTACAATGCCGCCGAAACAAGAAAAGACTAGTAGCGGCAAGAAGAATTGGCAAACTCAACGCCCACAACTACTTTGTGTTCTACTCGTGCATAGTAACTACGCATAGACCTGGCTCTGCTACCACTGTAGGGAATCGTAGCATAATTTAAAATTTTCCTACGTTCACCAAGATGCATCTATGGAGTCTACTAGCAACGAGGGGAAAGGAGTGCATCTACATACCCTTGTAGATCGCGAGCGGAAGCGTTCCAATGAACGTGGATGACGGAGTCGTACTCGCCGTGATCCAAATCACCGATGACCGAGTGCCGAACGTACGGCACCTCCGCGTTCAACACACGTACGGTGCAGCGACGTCTCCTCCTTCTTGATCCAGCAAGGGGGGAGGAGAGGTTGATGGAGATCCAACAGCACGACGACGTGGTGGTGGATGTAGCGGGTCTCCGGCAGGGCTTCGCAAGCTTCTGCGAGAGAGAGAGAGGTGTTGCAGGGGAGGAGGGAGGCGCCCAAGGCTTAGATCTTGCTGCCCTCCCTTCCCCCCCACTATATATAGGGCCAAGGGAGAGGGGGGCGCAGCCTTGCCCCTTCCTCCAAGGAAGGGTGCGGCCAGGGGGAGTCCTTCCCCCCCCAAGGCACCTCGGAGGTGCCTTCCCCCTTTAGGACTCTCCCCTTTTTCTTATCTCTTGCGCATGGGCCTCTTGGGGCTGGTGCCCTTGGCCCATATAGGCCAAGGCGCACCCCTTACAGCCCATGTGGCCCCCCGGGGCTGGTGGACCCCCTTGGTGGATCCCCGGACCCCTTTCGGCACTCCCGGTACAATACCGATAAAGCGCGAAACCTTTCCGGCGACCAAAATAAGACTTCCCATATATAAATCTTTACCTCCGGACCATTCTGGAACCTCTCGTGACGTCCGGGATCTCATCCGGGACTCCGAACAACTTTCGGGTTTCCGCATATATATATCTCTACAACCCTAGCGTCACCGGACCTTAAGTGTGTAGACCCTACGGGTTCGGGAGACATGCAGACATGACCGAGACGCCTCTCCGGTCAATAACCAACAGCGAGATCTGGATACCCATGTTGGCTCCCACATGTTCCATGATGATATCATCGGATGAACCACGGTGTCGAGGATTCAATCAATCCGTATGCAATTCCCTTTGTCAAACGGTATGTTACTTGCCCGAGATTCGATCGTCGGTATCCCAATACCTTGTTCAATCTCGTTACCGGCAAGTCTCTTTACTCGTACCGCAATGCATGATCCCGTGACTAACGCCTTAGTCACATTGAGCTCATTATGATGATGCATTACCGAGTGGGCCCAGAGATACCTCTCCGTTTACACGGAGTGACAAATCCCAGTCTCGATCCGTGCCAACCCAACAGACACTTTCGGAGATACCCGTAATGCACCTTTATAGTCACCCAGTTACGTTGTGACGTTTGGCACACCCAAAGCACTCCTACGGTATCCGGGAGTTGCACGATCTCATGGTCTAAGGAAAAGATACTTGACATTGGAAAAGCTCTAGCAAACGAAACTACACGATCTTTTATGCTATGCTTAAGTTGGGTCTTGTCCATCACATCATTCTCCTAATGATGTGATCCCGTTATCAATGACATCCAATGTCCATAGTCAGGAAACCATGACTATCTGTTGATCAACGAGCTAGTCAACTAGAGGCTTACTAGGGACACGTTGTGGTCTATGTATTCACACATGTATTACGATTTCCGGACAATACAATTATAGCATGAATAATAGACAATTACCATGAACAAAGAAATATAATAATAACCATTTATTATTGCCTCTAGGGCATATTTCCAACAATTGGTGCTTCACCTAGCGGTGCTTCTAAGACATAATCTTTCTTGGCTACTATGAGGATGAGCCTCAGGTTCCGGACCCAGTCCGTATAATTGCTGCCATCATCTTTCAGCTTGGTTTTCTCTAGGAACGCATTGAAATTGAGGACAACGTTGGCCATTTGATCTACAAGACATAGTGTAAAGATTTTAGACTAAGTTCATGATAATTAAGCTCATATAATCAAATTATTTAATGAACTCCCACTCAGATAGACATCCCTCTAGTCATCTAAGTGAAACATGATCCGAGTTAACTAGGTCGTGTCCGATCATCACGTGAGACGGACTAGTCAAGATCGGTGAACATCTCCATGTTGATCGTATCTTCTATACGACTCATGCTGGACCTTTCGGTCCTCCGTGTTCCGAGGCCATGTCTGTACATGCTAGGCTCGTCAAGTCAACCTAAGTGTATTGCGTATGTTCCGAGGCCATGTCTGTACATGCTAGGCTCGTCAACACCCGTTGTATTCGAACGTTAGAATCTATCACACCCGATCATCACGTGGTGCTTCGAAACAACGAACCTTCGCAACGGTGCACAGTTAGGGGGAACACTTTCCTTGAAATTATTATAAGGGATCATCTTACTTACTACCGTCGTTCTAAGCAAATAAGATGCAAAAACATGATAAACATCACATGCAATCAAATAGTGACATGATATGGCCAATATCATTTTGCTCCTTTGATCTCCATCTTCGGGGCACCATGATCATCTTCGTCACCGGCATGACACCATGATCTCCATCATCATGATCTCCATCATTGTGTCTTCATGAAGTCGTCACGCCAATGATTACTTCTACTTCTATGGCTAACGCCTTTAGCAACAAAGTAAAGTAATTTACATGGCGTTATTTAATGACACGCAGGTCAGACAAAATAATAAAGACAACTCCTATGGCTCCTGCCGGTAGTCATACTCATCGACATGCAAGTCGTGATTCCTATTACAAGAATATGATCAATCTCATACATCACATATATCATTCATCACATCTTCTGGCCATATCACATCACATAGCACTTGCTGCAAAAACAAGTTAGACGTCCTCTAATTGTTGTTGCAAGTTTTTACGTGGTTTGTAGGTTTCTAGCAAGAACGTTTTCTTACCTACGTATGACCACAACGTGATTTGCCAATTTCTATTTACCCTTCATAAGGACCCTTTTCATTGAATCCGTTCCGACTAAAGTAGGAGAGACAGACACCCGCTAGCCACCTTATGCAACTAGTGCATGTCAGTCGGTGGAACCTGTCTCACGTAAGCGTACGTGTAAGGTCGGTCCGGGCCGCTTCATCCTACAATGCCGCCGAAACAAGGAAAGACTAGTAGCGGCAAGAAGAATTGGCAAACTCAACGCCCACAACTACTTTGTGTTCTACTCGTGCATAGTAACTACGCATAGGCCTGGCTCATGATGCCACTGTTGGGAATCGTAGCATAATTTTAAAATTTTCCTACGCTCACCAAGATGCATCTATGGAGTCTACTAGCAACGAGGGGAAAGGAGTGCATCTACATACCCTTGTAGATCGCGAGCGGAAGCGTTCCAATGAACGTGGATGACGGAGTCGTACTCGCCGTGATCCAAATCACCGATGACCGAGTGCCGAACGTACGGCACCTCCGCGTTCAACACACGTACGGTGCAGCGACGTCTCCTCCTTCTTGATCCAGCAAGGGGGGAGGAGAGGTTGATGGAGATCCAACAGCACGACGACGTGGTCGTGGATGTAGCGGGTCTCCGGCAGGGCTTCGCAAGCTTCTGCGAGAGAGAGAGAGAGGTGTTGCAGGGGAGGAGGGAGGCGCCCAAGGCTGTAGGTTGCTGCCCTCCCTCCCCCCCTTTATATAGGCCCCCTGGGGGGGCGCCGGCCCTAGAGATGAGATCTCATGGGGGGCGGCGGCCAAAGGGGGGGAAGGGGTTGCCTTGCCCCCCAAGGCAAGGGGAAGCCCCCCCTCCCTAGGGTTCCCAACCCTAGGCGCATGGGGGGAGGCCCATGGGGGGGCGCCCAGCCCACTAGGGGCTGGTTCCCTTCCACTTTCAGCCCATGGGGCCCTCCGGGATAGGTGGCCCCACCCGGTGGACCCCCGGGACCCTTCCGGTGGTCCCGGTACAATACCGGTAACCCCCGAAACTTTCCCGGTGGCCGAAACATGACTTCCTATATATAATTCTTCACCTCCGGACCATTCCGGAACCTCTCGTGACGTCCGGGATCTCATCCGGGACTCCGAACAACTTTCGGGTTTCCGCATACACATATCTCTACAACCCTAGCGTCACCGAACCTTAAGTGTGTAGACCCTACGGGTCCGGGAGACATGCAGACATGACCGAGACGCCTCTCCGGTCAATAACCAACAGCGGGATCTGGATACCCATGTTGGCTCCCACATGTTCCACGGTGATCTCATCGGATGAACCACGATGTCGAGGATTCAGTCAATCCCGTATACAATTCCCTTTGTCAATCGGTATGTTACTTGCCCGAGATTCGATCGTCGGTATCCCAATACCTTGTTCAATCTCGTTACCGGCAAATCTCTTTACTCGTACCGCAATGCATGATCCCGTGACTAACGCCTTAGTCACATTGAGCTCATTATGATGATGCATTACCGAGTGGGCCCAGAGATACCTCTCCGTCACACGGAGTGACAAATCCCAGTCTCGATCCGTGCCAACCCAACAGACACTTTCGGAGATACCCGTAGTGCACCTTTATAGTCACCCAGTTACGTTGTGACGTTTGGCACACCCAAAGCACTCCTACGGTATCCGGGAGTTGCACGATCTCATGGTCTAAGGAAAAGATACTTGACATTGGAAAAGCTCTAGCAAACGAAACTACACGATCTTTTATGCTATGCTTAGGATTGGGTCTTGTCCATTACATCATTCTCCTAATGATGTGATCCCGTTATCAATGACATCCAATGTCCATAGTCAGGAAACCATGACTATCTGTTGATCAACGAGCTAGTCAACTAGAGGCTTACTAGGGACACGTTGTGGTCTATGTATTCACACATGTATTACGATTTCCGGACAATACAATTATAGCATGAATAATAGACAATTACCATGAACAAAGAAATATAATAATAACCATTTATTATTGCCTCTAGGGCATATTTCCAACACGCGCTGCCTGTCATAAAGGCAGAGCACGCCGTCCTCGATCACGGACTTGCACCCGTGCTTGTCGAGCTGCCCGAGGCTCACGATGCTCGTCCGCAGTTGGGGGATGTAGTAGACATCCGATAGCGCGCGATGCTCGCCGTTCTTACAGGAGAACATCACCACGCCGCGTCCGCTGATCTGCACGACGGAGCCGTAGCCAAAACGCACCGAGCCGCGAACGGACTCGTCCACCTGCGACAACATGTCACGCCGCCCTGTCATGTGATTGCTAGCACCAGTATCCAAATACCAGCGGTCGTCGTTTGTGGCGACCGGCACCACGCGAGCTACGTTGAGGAAGATGTCCGTGGTATGCTCTCGTATGCCGCCCACCATGCTCGCCGCGTTCACCCCCGCGCAGGTGGCGAGGAGCAAGCCAGGCTGCTCAACCTCGACCTGGGCGACGTTCGCCTGCTGATCCTGCTGCTCGCGCTGGTCCCGCTCCTTCTTGCGGCACTCTTTCGCCCAGTGTCCTGGGATGCCACAGTAGCGGCAGTTTCCCTTCCGCTTGGGTGTCGCCGGCCCGCCATTGCCGCGCCCAGTGCTCTGGGCACGACTGCCCCCGCCTTGGAAGTTCTTTGGCTTGCCGTTTCCGCGCCCGCGCCTTGCTCCAGAGCCCGAGGGCGTGTTGCTCTGGTCGAACAGCTTCTCATGCGCACGCCACTGGTCGATCGTGTACAGCAACTGCGCGCCGGGTGCCGGTGTCTCCTCGCGCTCACGCTCCTCGACGACAAGGAGCCGGCCGCAAAGTTCCTCGAGGGAGAGCTGCTTGGTGTCGACGAGCGACTCGATCGCCACGGCCATCTCGCGGTATGGGCGTGGTACCGTCCGGAGCACCTTGAGGACAGCCTTGTGTTCGTCCACCGGGTCGCCGAGCGCCTGCAGTTCGTCGATGATCGTCCTGAGCCGCATCACATACGACTCGATCCCCTCGCCGTCCTTGTACCGGAGTGACTCATACTCCGAGCGGCGGGTCTGTGCCTTGGCTTCGCGCACGCGCTCGACACCAACGCGCATGGTCTTCAGGGTGTCCCACGCCTCCTTGGTCGTTGCCTTGGCGCCCAGGATCCGCATGAGCTCCGGAGGCACCCCCTTAAGGAGGGCGATCATGGCGCGCCGGTCGTCGCGATCCGAGCCTTTTCCCGTATCCACCACGCGCCAGAGCTCGTCCGCCTGCAGATGCAGTTTCGTGATCATGGCCCAGTCGGAGTAGTTTGTGCGCGTGAGCATCATCGGGGGCCCGCCGCCGCCGCCGCTGTGCACGACGCGCTCAACGATGCGCACCCCCGAGCTTTCCTCGGTGGAGAGACGAGCCAGGGACTTCCCAAGCTCCGAGGCCTCCGCCTTGGCCTTTTCCTCCTCTAGCTTCTTCTGAGCCTTCTCCTCGTCGCTTCCGGCCATCTCTCCGACGGATCAAACACCGTCGGCGCCCAGGATGGATCGAACACCACCGAGGCTCTGATACCACTTGTTGTTGCAGATTACCGGCGATCACGAAGGAGAGTCAGAGAGAGAGAGATGGAAGACTGAGACTTGCGCTGCGAACTGCCTCTACAGCTTTTCGGGGTTTCTGTTATTTAGCAAACTCTAATGTGAGCTGCTGGAAAAGAGGAGGAAATGGTCGCCCACGAACGAGCCTACAGATCGCGCCATCCCACGATGCTCGTCGTGCTTGAACCCTACATGCTCGCCACGACCTGCGTGATCCATGCCATCCAATGGTGCTGCATCGGGCGAGCTACAAAGTCGCTAACTACTTAACTGAAAAACTACTGCATCTGTACGTGCACACACACGCTGACAGACTGAACTTTATTCAGCTAACTAACTGAACTAACTGAAACTTTCTGAACTTTGTTGGTGCAGCTGATTATCTGATAGGGGAGGGGGCGCCGACAGGATTTAGAGCATGTTCGGAGCCCGTGACCAGGTCGCCGACGAGCTCAAGCGGCTGGTGGAGCACTTCGGGAAGCGCGGCGAGAAGGTCCACGCCACCTTCACGGGGCATAGCCTCGGCGGCGCGCTGGCCCAGCTCTCCGCCAGGGACGTCGCGGCGGCGCACCCGGACGTCCCCGTCCGCGCCGTCACCTTCTCCGCGCCGCGCGTCGGCAACAGGGCCTTCTGCGACGGCCTCACGTCGCGCAGCATCAGCGTCCTGCACGTCGTCGTCAAGACCGACCTCGTGCCGACCGTCCCCCGGCGGTGCTCGAGGCCTCCGTCTCCGGAGTGCTGGGCGGCCTGTGGGCACTGGCCGGCCTCGGGCGGGCATTCAAGTACGTGCACGTCAGCCACGAGCTCGCCCTGAACATCTCCAAGTCACCGTACCTCAAGGATTCTCATGACCTGGTGGGGTCACACAACCTGGAGATGTGCCTGCACCTGCTGGTCAGGGTGGACACGGTCCGGGCCGGTCCGGGCCCAGTCCGAGCCGCCGTTTGGACCGGACGCCGGCGGTCCGGGCTGGACCGGACCGAGCAGTGCAGCACGGCGCGAGGCAGAGGCGTAGTGGCGCGAGGGAAAGAGGGGGAGCAGCAGCGCGAGGGGACGACGGCGAGAGGCAGAGGTGCGGCAGCGCGAGGTTGTGCCGGGGAGAGGGAGGCGAGAAGAGGGGCGGCACATGCGAGGAAGAGGACGGCAGTGGCAGTTCGAGTACGGCTCTTCTAATTAACTTTAATTGGGCTGGGCCTTCGGTCCTCCGAGCCGGACCGAGCTTTAACCGGACCGGACCGACCGAATTTCGGTCTCGTTTTTACAGACCGGACCGACCATATTATCTAGCGAGCCAGGACCGTACGGTCCGGTCCATAACGGGCCGCGGTCCGGGCCAGAAGCCCGCTCGTCCCGTCCACCCTAACCTGCTGGACGGCCACGAGACCGCCGCCGGCTAATTCTGGCAGGAGGACGGTGCGCCGCCGCGTGACGTGGCGCTGGTGAACAAGTGATCCGCGATGCTGCGCGACATTGAGCTCATTCCGGAGAAGTGGAGCCAGACGGCGAACAAGGGGCTCCAGCGCGGCGGGTCCGGCAGGTGGGTGATGCCGGAGCGAGAGCGCGATGACATGCCGGCAAACGACGTGCTGCCGCTGTCAGAGCTGGACGAACGCGTCCGAGGATCTTCCTGTGTGTGCTACTACGCCCATTCATTTCATGCCTTTGCACGTGCCCTCAGTATCAGCTTGCTTAGTGTGATGATGTGTTCAAGTAAGTAGGGTTTGTTTAGTAAAATGTACATTTGCTGCATTCGGCAGCAGTGAATTCCACGGTTTCTCCATTACAGAAAAGAAAAGATGTGACTAGGTCTTAGTCGACTGTGATTTAATCAAATCTTAATCAGATGACATAACATGCAAAAGAGAAAAGGTAAAAACTGATATAATATCGACGAGACTCGACAGAGATTTAGCAAGACCAGACGATGATTCGTTTCTAACATTGATATACAGCATTACATAAAAAAAATGTGTAACGTGCCTCTTGAGTATTCTACCGGTTTCCTTTCTATTTTATTTACCATTTTCGTGTTTATTTTTCCTTTTATTTGACAAAAGAGTGAATTCCAGTTTTTACCTTCTATTTTGACATTTTTTACACTAATTACCTCATATAGCAGGATTTCATCCGGTTAACCCATTTAGCAAGTGTCGCCACAATGTACCCTATTTAAAATTTTGTGTGTTCTGACCGGCTAGTCCCAATTGTCAGGTCCAGCTGGCATGCCACATCGACGGGTTTTTCCCTGCCTATTTTTGTTACTGATATAATTTAAAATTATGTATGTTTTTCTTCAGCATTATCATATAGGACCTTAAGTATGATTACCCTGGATCAGATTAAAAGTGGTGTAAATATACTACTTCCTCTGTAAACTAATATAAGAGCGTTTATAATATTAAAGTAATGTTCTAAACGCTCTTATATTAGTTTACGGAAGTACTTTACTATCTCTGATGCATCTACATATCTAAATATTTGGACGGTGATGCAATCGATTAGGAGTGAGCAACGCAAGCTAGAAGCGACTGGAGGTGAGCGTCGGGCGAGGCTGACTCAGGCGTTGTGACGTGACGTGCATGACCTCCATCGGCCCTGGCCGTTCGGGAGATGCTGCGAGGACCGATTCATCAAAGAAAAAAATAGGCAGGGGAAATCTGTTGATGTGGCATGCGAGTTGCACTTGACAATTGGGACATGCTGGTCAGAACGCATATAAAATTTTAACAGGGTAAATTCTAGCAAAACTTTTGTTAAATAAGGTAAAACAGATGAAATTTCGCTAAATTAGGTAATTAGTGTAAGAAATGTCAAAATCAGGGGTAAAAAGTGGAACTCACTCTTGACAAAATTTTGATAATATACATAACTTATGTATTAATAATTCTTGTTGTTTTTCTTACTTTTTTAAAAATGGGAAAGTTAAAAAGGAAAAATAGAAACGTACTTGAAAATTAAAGAATAAGCAAACAGTATTTGGGCGTACAATTGGATAAAAATATAACCATGCTGAACATTATCCAAAATACATGCTGTCAATTTATTTTAAATAGTTTTATATTTAAAAAATATAGTGAAGATACCCAATAAATGTCCGTGCTTGTGGTCCTGAATGAAGATAGATAAATTTTCCTACATTGTTTTTGTTAAATCCACATAATTTTATAAGTTCATGTTTATACCTCTTCAAGGCACAAAATAATAAGAATATAATACATATTTAAAACGCACTATAACTGGATTTTTTTATATGAAAAGGAAAAATAATACAAACTTCGTAAAATAAAATAATACGGAAATAGGATAAGCATCAGGAAAATTGCTTGAAGATATTAAAACAAGTATGCCACGCTAATGGGCTGGCTTAATTACATCTCTTACGCGCCAAATACAAGGTTATTTACATTCCTATTTACAACTGGCGCACACCCAGGGAGCAACTAGTTAACGAGCACTTCTTCGGGAGCCTCGCAATAATCAGCGCCACTTGGCGCGCTCTCAGCCATTCGCCGTGTGTCGCGCTTTGGGCGCTCCCTCCGGATTTTATTTTATTTTATTTTTCCGCACGCGTTTCGGCTTTTTAAACGTTTTTTCCGGTTTTTCGACGTTTTGGTTTTTCACCGGTCTTCCTTAGCTTTTCAATCAAAAAAAATTTGCACAAAAAACGCGTTTTTTTCCTTTCGCGAGAGTCACGGTTTGCTTCCGCGAGAGGCACGGTTTTGCTTTCGCGAGAGTCACGGCCGTGCCTCTCGAAAATGAAAAAAAACGCGTTTTCTATTTTTTGGCTTTCGCGAGAGTCACGGTTTTGCTTCCGCGAGAGGCACAGGTGTGAGAGTCACGGCCGTGCCTCTCGGAAACAGAAAAAATGCGTTTTCTGTTTTTTTTCTTTCACGAGAGTCACGGTTTTGCTTCCGCGAGAGGCACGGTTGTGCTTTCGCGAGAGTCACGACGGTGCCTCTCGGAAAGGGAAAAAACATGTTTTCTGTTTTTTCCTTTCGCGAGAGTCACGGTTTTGCTTCCACAAGAGGCATGGTTGTGCTTTCACGAGAGTCACGGCCGTGCCTCCTCGAAAACGAAAAAAAAACGCGTTTTCTCTTTTTTTTCCCTTCTGCGAGGGTCACGGTTTTGCTTTCGCGAGAGGCACGGTTGTGATTTCGTGAGAGGCATGGGTTTGCCTCTTACAGAAAGGGAAAAAAACCCGTGCTCCCGGTTCGGTTTTTTCGTCTGGTTTTTTTCGTCCGGTTTTTTCATAAAAAAAGTTCGTCAAAACCTATCAATATGGGATCTAGTTTTGAAGATCACGACGCGAGGAATCCAACGGTGAAAGCGGTTCGAGATTTGGACGCGCAGTTTAAGAGATAAAATGTTTTGAATAAACGGATCTACGAAAAAAGGGTAAACTCCCAGGTTGCGACAAGTGGTGCGCTGCATGTGCGCCACTTGTCCCAACCAGGGGAATTGGAGTGGAGTGATCTTTTGAAACGAGTACTCCTCAATTAGTGATTTCGGCACACCCACCTGGCTCCCAGTCGTAGATAACGGGCCGGCCCATATAAGATACTTCGAGTTCAGGTTTTTAAGAAGCCCTTCCGATTTTGGAAAGTTTCCAGAAGCTTCTCAACAGGTTTTTCTTTTTATGTGTTTTTGGTTTTTTGGTTTCTTTTTGTTTCACTCAGTTTTCTCTAGTTTTTCTTTGTTTATAATTTTTTCCTTTTGGTTATCTTCTTTATATTTCTTTTTTTCAATTTTTCCAAATACATGCACTTTTTCAAATCCATATTTTTTTGCAATTCGTAAGCACTTCTTAAATCATGAACCTTTTTAAAATTTCGTGGGATTCTACCAAAATTATGATTTTTTTTTAATTCTTGTGAACTTTTTAAAAATTCCTGAACTTTTTTCATTTTTGTGAATTTTTTTTAAATTATGAACCATTTCAAGTCTTGAACTTTTTTTCCCTTTCCGTGATTTTTTTCAAATTTATGAACCTTATTGAATTCAGAAACTTTTTTAATATTTTTAACATTTTTTAATGCATGGACTTCTTAAAAATGGTGATTATTTCAATTTTTTGACTTTGAACTTCATGCACCTTTTTCAAATTCACAAACTCTTTTTGTTGGAAATATGCCCTAGAGGCAATAATAAAATTGTTATTATTATATTTCCTTGTTCATGATAATTGTCTATTGATCATGCTATAATTGTGTTATCCGGAAATCGTAATACATGTGTGAATACATAGACCACAACATGTCCCTAGTGAGCCTCTAGTTGACTAGCTCGTTGATCAACAGATAGTCATGGTTTCCTGACTATGGACATTGGATGTCATTGATAACGGGATCACATCATTAGGAGAATGATGTGATGGACAAGACCCAATCCTAAGCATAGCACAAAGATCGTGTAGTTCATTTGCTAGAGCTTTTCCAATGTCAAGTATCATTTCCTTAGACCATGAGATCGTGTAACTCCCGGATACCGTAGGAGTGCTTTGGGTGTACCAAACGTCACAACGTAACTGGGTGACTATAAAGGTACACTACAGGTATCTCTGAAAGTGTCTGTTGGGTTGACACGGATCGAGACTGGGATTTGTCACTCCGTATGACGGAGAGGTATCTCTGGGCCCACTCGGTAATGCATCATCATAATGAGCTCAAAGTGACCAAGTGGTTGGTCACGGGATCATGCATTACGGTACGAGTAAAGTGACTTGCCGGTAATTGGATTGAACAAGGTATTGGGATACCGACGATTGAATCTCGGGCAAGTAACGTACCGATTGACAAAGGGAATTGTATACGGGATTGATTGAATCCTCGACATCGTGGTTCATCCGGTGAGATCATCGTGGAACATGTGGGAGCCAACATGGGTATCCAGATCCCGCTGTTGGTTATTGACCGGAGAGTCGTCTCGGTCATGTCTGCATGTCTCCCGAACCCGTAGGGTCTACACACTTAAGGTTCGGTGGCGCTAGGGTTGTAGAGATATTAGTATGCGGTAACCCGAAAGTTGTTAGGAGTCCGGGATGAGATCCCGGACGTCACGAGGAGTTCCGGAATGGTCCGGAGGTGAAGAATTATATATAGGAAGTCCAATTTCGGCCACCGGAAAAGTTTCGGGGGTCACCGGTATTGTACCGGGACCACCGGAAGGGTCCCGGGGGTCCACCGGGTGGGGCCACCTATCCCGGAGGGCCCCATGGGCTGAAGTGGGAGGGGAACCAGCCCCTGGTGGGCTGGTGCGCCCCCCTTGGGCCTCCCCCTGCGCCTAGGGTTGGAAACCCTAGGGGTGGGGGCGCCCCACTTGGCTTGGGGGGGAAGCCACCCCCCTTGGCCGCCGCCCCCCTGGAGATTGCATCTCCCAGGGCCGGCGCCCCCAGGAGCCCTATATATAGTGGGGGGAGGGAGGGCAACCGTACCACAACCCCTGGCGCCTCCCTCTCCCTCCCGTGACACCTCTACCTCCCGCTTGCGCTTGGTGAAGCCCTGCCGGGATCCTGCTACTTCCACCACCACGCCGTCGTGCTGCTGGATCTCCATCAACCTCTCCTTCCCCCTTGCTGGATCAAGAAGGAGGAGACGTCGCTGCTCCGTACGTGTGTTGAACGCGGAGGTGCCGTCCGTTCGACGCTTGGTCATCGGTGATTTGGATCACGACGAGTACGACTCCATCAACCCTGTTCACTTGAACGCTTCCGCTCGCGATCTACAAGGGTATGTAGATGCACTCCTCTCTCTCGTTGCTAGATGACTCCATAGATTGATCTTGGTGATGCGTAGAAATTTTTTAATTTCTGCTACCATAACCCAACAGTGGCATCATGAGCTAGCTCTATGCGTAGTTTCGATGCACGAGTAGAACACAAAGCAGTTGTGGGCATAGATCATGTCAATTTACTTGCCGCTACTAGTCTTACCTTGATTCGGCGGCATTGTGGGATGAAGCGGCCCGGACCAACCTTACACGTACGCTCGTGAGACAGGTTCAACCGACTGACATGCACTAGTTGCATAAGGTGGCTAGCGGGTGTCTGTCTCTCCCACTTTAGTCAGATCGGATTCGATGAAAAGGGTCCTTATGAAGGGTAAATAGAAATTGGCATATCACGTTGTGGTTTTACGTAGGTAAGAAACGTTCTTGCTAGAAACCTATAGAAGCCACGTAAAAACATGCAACAACAATTAGAGGACGTCTAACTTGTTTTTGCAGCATATGCCTTGTGATGTGATATGGCCAAAAAGAATGTGATGAATGATATATGTGATGTATGAGATTGATCATGTTCTTGTAATAGGAATCACGACTTGCATGTCGATGAGTATGACAACCGGCAGGAGCCATAGGAGTTGTCTTTATTTTTTGTATGACCTGCGTGTCATTGAATAACGCCATGTAAATTACTTTACTTTATTGCTAAACACGTTAGCCATAGAAGTAGAAGTAATCGTTGGCGTGACAACTTCATGAAGACACGATGATGGTGATCATGGTGTCATGCCGGTGACGAAGATGATCGTGGCGCCCCGAAGATGGAGATCAAAAGGAGCAAAATGATATTGGCCATATCATGTCACTATTTGATTGCATGTGATGTTTATCATGTTTTGCATCTTATTTGCTTAGTACGACGGTAGTAAGTAAGATGATCCCTTATAATAATTTCAAGAAAGTGTTCCCCCTAACTGTGCACCGTTGCGAAGGTTCATTGTTTCGAAGCACCACGTGATGATCGGGTGTGATAGATTCTAACGTTCGAATACAACGGGTGTAAGCCAGATTTACACACGCAATACACTTAGGTTGATTTGACGACTAGCATGTACAGACATGGCCTCGGAACACGGAAGACCGAAAGGTCGAGCATGAGTCGTATAGAAGATAGGCTCAACATGAAGATGTTCACCAATGTTGACTAGTCCGTCTCACGTGATGATCGGACACGGCCTAGTTGACTCGGATCATGTTTCACTTAGATGACTAGAGGGATGTCTATCTGAGTGGGAGTTCATTGAATAATTTGATTAGATGGACTTAATTATCATGAACTTAGTCTAAAATCTTTACAATATGTCTTGTAGATCAAATGGCCCACGTTGCCCTCAACTTCAACGCGTTCCTAGAGAAAGCCAAGCTGAAAGATGATGGCAGCAACTATACGGACTGGGTCCGGAACCTGAGGATCATCCTCATAGCTGCCAAGAAAGATTATGTCCTAGAAGCACCGCTAGGTGACGCACCCATCCCAGAGAACCAAGACGTTATGAACGCTTGGCATTCACGTGCTGATGATTACTCCCTCGTTCAGTGCGGCATGCTTTACAGCTTAGAACCGGGGCTCCAAAAGTGTTTTGAGCAACACGGAGCATATGAGATGTTCGAAGAGCTGAAAATGGTTTTCCAAGCTCATGCCCGGGTCGAGAGATATGAAGTCTCCGACAAGTTCTTCAGTTGTAAGATGGAGGAAAACAGTTCTGTCAGTGAGCACATACTCAAAATATCTGGGTTGCACAACCGCTTGACTCAGCTGGGAGTTAATCTCCCGGATGACGCGGTCATTGACAGAATCCTTCAGTCGCTTCCACCAAGCTACAAGAGCTTTGTGATGAACTTCAATATGCAGGGGATGGAAAAGACCATTCCTGAGGTATATTCAATGCTGAAATCAGCGGAGGTGGAGATTAGAAAGGAACATCAAGTGTTGATGGTGAATAAAACCACTAAGTTCAAGAAAGGCAAGGGTAAGAAGAACTTCAAGAAGGACGGCAAGGGAGTTGCCGCGCCCGGTAAGCCAGTTGCCGGGAAGAAGCCAAAGAATGGACCCAAGCCTGAGACTGAGTGCTTTTATTGCAAGGGAAGTGGTCACTGGAAGCGGAACTGCCCCAAATACTTAGCGGACAAGAAGGCCGGCAACAACAAAGGTATATGTGATATACATGTAATTGATGTGTACCTTACCAGTACTCGTAGTAGCTCCTGGGTATTTGGTATCGGTGCGGTTGCTCATATTTATAACTCAAAACAGGAGCTGCGGAATAAGCGGAGACTGGTGAAGGACGAGGTGACGATGCGCGTCGGGAATGGTTCCAAGGTCGATGTGATCGCCGTCGGCACGCTACCTCTACATTTACCTACGGGATTAGTTTTAAACCTCAATAATTGTTATTTGGTGCCAGCTTTGAGCATGAACATTGTATCTGGATCTCGTTTAATTCGAGATGGCTACTCATTTAAATCCGAGAATAATGGTTGTTCTATTTATATGAGAGATATGTTTTATGGTCATGCCCCGCTGGTTAATGGTTTATTCTTGATGAATTTCGAACGTAGTGTTACACATATTCATAGTGTGAATACCAAAAGATGTAAGGTTGATAATGATAGTCCCACATACTTGTGGCACTGCCGTCTTGGTCACATTGGTGTCAAGCGCATGAAGAAGTTCCATGCAGATGGACTTTTGGACTCTCTTGATTACGAATCATTTGACACGTGCGAACCATGCCTCATGGGTAAGATGACCAAGACTCCGTTCTCCGGAACAATGGAGCGAGCAACCAACTTATTGGAAATCATACATACTGATGTGTGCGGTCCAATGAGTGTTGAGACTCGCGGTGGCTATCGTTATGTTCTCACTCTCACTGATGACTTGAGTAGATATGGGTATGTCTACCTAATGAAACACAAGTCTGAGACCTTTGAAAAGTTCAAGGAATTTCAGAGTGAGGTTGAGAATCAACGTGACAGGAAAATAAAGTTCTTACGATCAGATCGTGGAGGAGAATATTTAAGTCACGAATTTGGTACGCACTTAAGGAAATGTGGAATCGTTTCACAACTCACGCCGCCTGGAACACCTCAGCGTAACGGTGTGTCCGAACGTCATAATCGCACTCTATTGGATATGGTGCGATCTATGATGTCACTCACCGATTTACCGCTATCATTTTGGGGATACGCTCTAGAGACAGCTGCATTCACTTTAAATAGGGCACCGTCTAAACCCATTGAGACGACACCGTATGAATTATGGTTTGGGAAGAAACCTAAGCTGTCGTTTCTAAAAGTTTGGGGATGCGATGCTTATGTCAAGAAACTTCAACCTGAAAAGCTCGAACCCAAGTCGGAAAAATGCGTCTTCATAGAATACCCCAAGGAAACCATTGGGGTATACCTTCTACCTCAGATCCGAGGGCAAGATCTTTGTTGCCAAGAACGGGTCCTTTCTGGAGAAAGAGTTTCTCTCGAAAGAAATAAGTGGGAGGAAAGTGGAACTTGATGAAGTACTACCTCTTGAACTGGAAAGTAGCGTAGCTCAGGAAGATGTTCCCGTGGTGCCTGCACTGACTAGAGAGGAAGCTAATGATGATGATCAAGGTACTTCGGATCAAGTTACTACTGAACTTCGTAGGTCCACGAGGACACGTTCCGCGCCAGAGTGGTACGGCAACCCTGTCCTGGAAATCATGTTGTTAGACAACGGTGAACCTTCGAACTATGAAGAAGCAATGGCGGGCCCAGATTCCGACAAATGGCTAGAAGCCATGAAATCCGAGATAGGATCCATGTATGAAAACGAAGTATGGACTTTGACTGACTTGCCCGATGATCGGCGAGCCATAGAAAATAAATGGATCTTTAAGAAGAAGACAGACGCGGATGGTAATGTGACCATCTATAAGGCTCGACTTGTCGCTAAGGGTTATCGACAAGTTCAAGGGGTTGACTACGATGAGACTTTCTCACCCGTAGCGAAGCTGAAGTCCGTCCGAATCATGTTAGCAATTGCCGCATTCTATGATTATGAGATATGGCAAATGGACGTCAAAACGGCATTCCTTAACGGCTTTCTTAAGGAAGAATTGTATATGATGCAGCCGGAAGGTTTTGTCGATCCTAAGAATGCTAACAAGGTATGCAAGCTCCAGCGCTCCATCTATGGGCTGGTGCAAGCATCTCGGAGTTGGAACATTCGATTTGATGAGATGATCAAAGCGTTTGGGTTTACACAGACTTATGGAGAAGCCTATGTTTACAAGAAAGTGAGTGGGAGCTCTGTAGCATTTCTCATATTATATGTGGATGACATACTGTTGATGGGAAATGATATAGAATTCTTGGAAAGTATAAAGGCCTATTTGAACAAGTGCTTTTCAATGAAGGACCTTGGAGAAGCTGCTTATATATTAGGCATCAAGATCTATAGAGATAGATCAAGACGCCTCATTGGTCTTTCACAGAGTACGTACCTTGACAAGATATTGAAGAAGTTCGATATGGATCAGTCCAAGAAGGGGTTCTTGCCTGTATTGCAAGGTGTGCAATTGAGCACGGCTCAATGCCCGACCACGGCAGAAGATAGAGAAAAGATGAGTGTCGTCCCCTATGCCTCAGCCATAGGGTCTATTATGTATGCCATACTGTGTACCAGACCTGATGTAAACCTTGCCGTAAGTTTGGTAGGAAGGTACCAAAGTAATCCCGGCATGGAACACTGGACAGCGGTCAAGAATATCCTGAAGTACCTGAAAAGGACTAAGGACATGTTTCTCATATATGGAGGTGACGAAGAGCTCGTCGTAAAGGGTTACGTCGATGCTAGCTTCGACACAGATCTGGATGACTCTAAGTCACAAACCGGATACGTGTATATTTTGAATGGTGGGGCAGTAAGCTGGTGCAGTTGCAAGCAAAGCGTCGTGGCGGGATCTACATGTGAAGCGGAGTACATGGCGGCCTCAGAGGCAGCACAAGAAGCAATCTGGATGAAGGAGTTCATTACCGAACTAGGGGTGATTCCCAATGCGTCGGGCCCGATGACTCTCTTCTGTGACAACACTGGAGCTATTGCCATTGCAAAGGAGCCCAGGTTTCACAGGAAGACCAGGCATATCAAGCGTCGCTTCAACTCCATTCGTGAAAGTGTTCAAAATGGAGACATAGATATTTGTAAAGTACATACGGACCTGAATGTAGCAGATCCGTTGACTAAACCTCTCCCTAGAGCAAAACATGATCAACACCAGAACTCTATGGGTGTTCGATTCATCACAATGTAACTAGATTATTGACTCTAGTGCAAGTGGGAGACTGTTGGAAATATGCCCTAGAGGCAATAATAAAATGGTTATTATTATATTTCCTTGTTCATGATAATTGTCTATTGATCATGCTATAATTGTGTTATCCGGAAATCGTAATACATGTGTGAATACATAGACCACAACATGTCCCTAGTGAGCCTCTAGTTGACTAGCTCGTTGATCAACAGATAGTCATGGTTTCCTGACTATGGACATTGGATGTCATTGATAACGGGATCACATCATTAGGAGAATGATGTGATGGACAAGACCCAATCCTAAGCATAGCACAAAGATCGTGTAGTTCGTTTGCTAGAGCTTTTCCAATGTCAAGTATCATTTCCTTAGACCATGAGATCGTGTAACTCCCGGATACCGTAGGAGTGCTTTGGGTGTACCAAACGTCACAACGTAACTGGGTGACTATAAAGGTACACTACAGGTATCTCTGAAAGTGTCTGTTGGGTTGACACGGATCGAGACTGGGATTTGTCACTCCGTATGACGGAGAGGTATCTCTGGGCCCACTCGGTAATGCATCATCATAATGAGCTCAAAGTGACCAAGTGGCTAGTCACGGGATCATGCATTACGGTACGAGTAAAGTGACTTGCCGGTAACGAGATTGAACAAGGTATTGGGATACCGACGATCGAATCTCGGGCAAGTAACGTACCGATTGACAAAAGGAATTGTATACGGGATTGATTGAATCCTCGACATCGTGGTTTATCCGATGAGATCATCGTGGAACATGTGGGAGCTAACATGGGTATCCAGATCCCGCTGTTGGTTATTGACCGGAGAGTCGTCTCGGTCATGTCTGCATGTCTCCCGAACCCGTAGGGTCTACACACTTAAGGTTCGGTGACGCTAGGGTTGTAGAGATATTAGTATGCGGTAACCCGAAAGTTGTTCGGAGTCCCGGATGAGATCCCGGACGTCACGAGGAGTTCCGGAATGGTCCGGAGGTGAAGAATTATATATAGGAAGTCCAGTTTCGGCCACCGGGAAAGTTTCGGGGGTCACCGGTATTGTACCGGGACCACCGGAAGGGTCCCGGGGGTCCATCGGGTGGGGCCACCTATCCCGGAGGGCCCCATGGGCTGAAGTGGGAGGAGAACCAGCCCCTTGTGGGCTGGTGCGCCCCCCTTGGGCCTCCCCCTGCGCCTAGGTTTGGAAACCCTAGGGGTGGGGGGCGCCCCACTTGGCTTGGGGGGGAAGCCACCCCCCCTTGGCCGTCGCCTCCCCTGGAGATTGCATCTCCCAGGGCCGGCGCCCCCCAGGAGCCATATATATAGTGGGGGGGAGGGAGGGCAGCCGTACCACAGCCCCTGGCGCCTCCCTCTCCCTCCCGTGACACCTCTACCTCCCGCTTGCGCTTGGCGAAGCCCTGCCGGGATCCCGCTACTTCCACCACCACGCCGTCGTGCTGCTGGATCTCCATCAACCTCTCCTTCCCCCTTGCTGGATCAAGAAGGAGGAGACGTCGCTGCTCCGTACGTGTGTTGAACGCGGAGGTGTCGTCCGTTCGGCGCTCGGTCATCGGTGATTTGGATCACGACGAGTACGACTCCATCAACCCCGTTCACTTGAACGCTTCCGCTCGCGATCTACAAGGGTATGTAGATGCACTCCTCTCTCTCGTTGCTAGATGACTCCATAGATTGATCTTGGTGATGCGTAGAAATTTTTTAATTTCTGCTACCATAACCCAACACTTTTCAAATTACCAAAATATGTTCATAAACTATTTTCAAAATCTCTAACCATTTTCTGAGCCCGCTGGATTTTTCTAATTCATGAGTTCGTAAACTCAATGGTCAACTCTCACCCGTAACTGTCAGTCCACAAGCGAAGCATGCGCGCTCTATGAGCGCGGCCTATTAGAGCATCTCCAATAGGTGCCCTATAATAAGGCGGGACCCCGTTTTGGACCAAAATAGTGCTCCAATAGGTGCCATATATGCAAGAAACTTTACTCCAAATTTGCAACACCGCCAAATTAGGGCACCAAGTGTTGCAACACTTGGGCGGCTGGAGGAAAACAAATTTGCATCGCGCATGAGCCGCCAACCTTTCACCCGGCCATCGCATAAGGGGGAAATGAGGACCCTATAACATAAAGCTATGATAAAATTCAGTAATTCACCTTACTATCTCCCATGGAAGTTGGGTATGCCATTGGAGGTATAATCATAAGTAGCATACTAGACTTGTTATTGGTATATGCTAAGCTTTGGCTCCACCCACGTGAAAGCAAGCGAATCAAGTATGGAAATCAATAAGTATGACACCCCTTAACTAGACATGTATCCCTCCACCCTCGAGAAGACCAAGATTTCATAGGTGCACGTTCCAGCCTGTTATTGAGTTGATCTGGAGTGTTGGTATATCTTTGGTCGTTATTAACCTTTATCATTATTTATTAACTTACAACCCTACCTCAAACAAATACTATTGACACCATCTTTCTAGCAACTGCAGATCATTCCATGCTATTTCTACACACCAATTATTTCTTCCTCCTCATTGGGCTCAACACTTATATATTGAAAGACTCTTGTGAATATCACTTAGCTTGGCGGAAACAACATCTCCTTGCTGCCATCTCATTAATTTTTTGGGTATTCATATGCTATCCAATCAGACTTTCGAGCGAGCTCTTCCTACATTTGTCAATGTGTGACGTCCTTAGATTCAGGATGGGGTAAGGAGCCCCCCCCCCCAGGTGGTAGGGTTAGGCGATGGTACGACAATGGCACTAACATTATCGTAGGCGACAAAGGCTAGCTTGTTTCTCCACCTTTGTGCCAATGAGGTCATTGGAGAAGTTCTGCCTTTCTTCATTTTTGTTCTTTTTGCCTGATCATGTTAATTGCTTGTAAGCTGATTTCTTTACATCTTGTATCTTTAGCGGATTGAGATATGAAGAATTTAAGGCTAGTGCTCGCAATATTATCTCTCGCATAGGTGTCGATCATTAGGTCAATCCGTAGGTGTAGCATCCCTCACATGATATTGCTATTACCTTGGGCACGGATTACCTGAGCTCGAGCTGATGTGATCTTCTTTTGTGCCAAACTTTGACAAATGTTTTCATTGCTTGCATAGTTTCATAATAGAATTAATGTCAAAGTCGTGGCAAAAAAAACGATGCTCCAAAAAAAATTCTGAATGTTTTTATTTTATTTTACTGTTCACCCCAGTTCATACGAGCTCACCCTCCATATCGAAATATGAGACTTTTTTAATGCTAAACTAGCTTACAAAGATGTTTTATATTTTATTAACAGAGGTAGTATATGATACTTGGCTACTTGCACCGGAGGTGTCAAATATTGCACTCACGGTCACGTATTAGCTCGCACGTTCAATGTGCTACCGAACTTGTGTTAAAAAAACAAGTGTTGCCACCGAACTTGAAAATCGTGCAGCTTGGTCACTGAACTTGGCAAAACGACACGACAAATATCGCTACTTACATGACGTACGAGTGCAAAAACCGTAGGAAGCTTCGTCTCTTCGTTTCGTTCACTATTTTTTGACCGACGTGATCGCCGGCCGTCGTCCCGTTGACATCGAGACCAAGTGGACAGGACAATTCACTCCGCTCGCCGTGCCACCTACTGAAGTTGGTGATCGCCTCTGGCCATCTATATGTACACTTCCGTACCACGGCCGTGCAGAGGCAGAGCTGCAATAACACTCGTCAATCTCGGCGCCGGCGAACGAGCTGTGCCCGTCGATGTCGATCGCCGGTCGTAGCCTGCCCGCCGTCTTCAAGCGCCTCCTCCAGCTCAGTGTCAACTCTGCCGCACAGCCTCTGACGTCGTCTCGGCCGCCTCCGGTCAATCCGCACGCAAAGTTCGCCCGCCGCGGCGGGTGGGATGCAGCGCTCCTCGACCCGCTCGACGCCGGCCTCCGCGCGGAGATACTCAGGCACGGGGACCTCGCGCAGGCGACCTACGACGCCTTCGATGGCCGCTACTGGTCCCCGAACTGCGGCACCTCCCTCCACGGCCTCCGTCGCATGCTCCCTGCGCTCGGGCTGGCCGGCCACGGGTACGTCGCCACCGCGTTCATCTACGCGACCTGCGACGTCGATATCCCCCGGTGGCTCATGACGCGGCTCCACGCTGACGCCTGGGACGACCACGCCAACTGGGCCGGGTACGTTGCGGTCGCCGGCGCGGAGGAGGCCAGCCGCGTGGGGCACCGGGACGTCGTCGTCGTGTGGCGCGGCACGATGTCGGCGGAGGAGTGGTTCATGAACCTGAGGACGGGCCTCGTGCCGTTCGACGCCGCCGCCGAGGGCGACGGCGCCATGGTGGCCGAGGGGTTCCACACCTTGTACACGTCCAGCAACGCCGGGAACAAGTACGGCGCGCGCAGCGCCCGTGACCAGGTCGCCGACGAGCTCAAGCGGCTGGTGGACCACTTCGGGAAGCGCGGCGAGGAGGTCCACGTCACCTTCACGGGGCACAGCCTCGGCGGCGCGCTGGCCCTGCTCTCGGCCAGGGACGCCGCGGCGGCGCACCCGGACGTCCCCGTCCGCGCCGTCACCTTCTCCGCGCCGCGCGTCGGCAACAGGGCCTTCTCCGGCGGCCTCACGTCGCGCAACGTCAGCGTCCTGCGCGTCGTCGTCAAGACCGACCTCGTGCCGACCGTCCCCCGGACGGCGCTCGAGGCCTCCGTCTCCGGAGTGCTGGGCGGCCTGTGGGCGCTGGCCGGCCTCCGGCAGGCGTTCGAGTACGTGCACGTCGGCCACGAGCTCGCGCTGAACGTCTCCAAGTCGCCGCACCTCAAGGACTCTCACGACCCGGTGGGGTCTCACAACCTGGAGCTGTGCTTGCACCTGCTGGACGGCCACGAGAGCGCCGCCGGCGCGTTCCGGCGGGAGGACGGTGCTCCGCGGCGTGACGTCGCGCTGGTGAACAAGCGTTCGGCGATGCTGCGCGACACGGAGGGCATTCCGGAGAAGTGGTGCCAGACGGCGAACAAGGGGCTCGAACGCAACGGGTCCGGCCGGTGGGTGCTGCCGGCGCGGGAGCGCGACGACATGCCCGCGAACGACGTGCTGCCGCTGTCGGAGCTGGACTAACGCGTCAGATGATTTGGCCATGTAGCATTACTCATGCACTAGTAGTATGCCCAGAACTCTTTTCGTTTCATGTCTTTGCATGTGCGCCCAGTCACTGGGCCCCAGTGTCAGCTTGCTTAGTTTGTTGATAAGTTGTACATTTGCAAGTTTCTTAATTGCAGTTCAACAAAAAAACAAAATTGTTACAATTATCATTAGCCCTCACATTAATCCTAAGAGATAAGAACGTAAGCCACCAGATCCAGCTTAAGTGAAAATTATGGGTATTCACAAGTCGCATGACTATTTTTTCTGGTGTAAGTCACTTTTTTCTTCGTTCTGTACTCCTATTTTTTACGAGTTAAATACACTGGAGTTGCTAAACTTATCTGTGTAGTCATTTTGGTGTCTAAAGTTACAAAAGACTGGTGCTTAAACTTGTCCGACCGTGTACATACAGTGTCTCGTTCCTTATTCGGACGTACACCCTGCCGCGTGGCATGGCCCACATGTCAGTGGCTAAGAGCAGGGGAGGCGCAGGGTGCCCCACACGCGAGGATTTTTTCACAGAAACCAGCCTCATATTTTATTTAATACGTACGAAACCCTCAAATACAATGTAAATAATAACATGAAAAAAAAACTTGGAGGAGGGGTTTCGAAACTGCCACCTGGTTAACTACCTGCACAATTTGGCCACCCGACAGAACTATGCTTTGCGCAAAATTCTTTTAGCTTGAAAGCTATGTAGTTCCATCGTATCGCTCTGCAATTTTTCTAATGCATTGCCTACCTGTTTTATTTTTATTTTTCTCCAAATTCCTGTTTAGTCTCATGACACATAAGTTATCCCATATGAAAAATACAATAATTATCAATATGCAATTATTGTGTATTTGAAATCTTTTTCTATTTTCATTATTGTGTACTTTGAAGAGGTAAATCGAAAAATTTAAGTGGATTTAAATGCTTCAACCTCTATAAATTATTGCATAAATTGATGTATCTTCGTCTGGACCACAAGCAAATACAATCATTGTATATCTTCCTTGTTTTTCTAAAATGCACAGTTACTAAATATTGGTAACAATATATTTTGTAAACTATTCAACATGCACTAAAAATTATTGCGTAACAATATTAAATTCTAGAAATGTGTAAAAACACATTCAACCATGTTTGTAGAAATGTAAAGATAATTTTACACAACAAATTTTTTAATACACTCCGAACATTTTCTAAAAACATCTTGAACAGTTTTTTTAATACAATTGTCAATTATTTGAATGCATGATGAACATTTTTCAAAAACATGTTATAATTTTTAATACATGTGAAATATTTTCCAAAAACATGTTCAGCATTTTTCAAACGCACCAACACTTTCTTTAAGTTTATGGTTGTTGTAATTCTTTCTTACATTTCTTTTTTCAAATGGTAAAATAACATTAGAACTAAAAATAAACATGGACTTGAAAAAAGGAAAAGAAAACTAATGCAGGTACATTGGAGCGCCATCTATAAAAAATTTGCTTGAAGAGATACATAGCAACCAAAGTTGATTATTGAAGCACATCGTCACAAATGCTATTTAGTTGAGAAGCTTAAGAAGATATATGATCACTGTTTGGAGCCAGATGAGGGAGAGGAAAGATGTCATATCTCTGACAAGCCTAGACCACAAGCACTTGGTTATGTGAGTATGCCAGGCAGGCCTAAGAAAAATGACAAGAAGAGGGAAGAGGGGGGAGCACCAAAAGGCAAGAAAAAGTCAAAGCATGGCATTAAGATTACTTGGAGCATGTGTGGCCACAAAGGAGCACAACAAGACATGCTGCAACAAGAATCCTGAAAAAGGGAAGAAGAAAAATGCATTCCTGAAGAAAACAAGAAAGAAAATTAAGGCAACCAAGGTAAATACTTGTTCACTTTCCATTTACTTGTGCATTATTTAAATTGCTTGTGTATTGTTTGAGATTCTTATGTACTGTTATTTCTTACACCAGGAAGCAAAAATTGATGCTCAGATCAGAGTAAGCCAGGAGGCTAAGAGCAAAGGAAAAGATCAAGCAGAAGCAGGAACAAGTGGATCGAAGCGGAAAGCTACCAGAAATTTTTTTTGTCTAAGCCAAGGAAAACAAATCAAAGAATTGAGCCTGCTTGACTGGTGTTTCTATGGTATTATTAGTATGTTAAAAGAGATTTCAATACTATTGGACTTTTGGTTATGTCCTTTTGATTTAAATTCTTATGTCGGCATGGTCATGTACCAGTGTTTATCATTTTGGTTTGTATAGACTCTAGACGAACAGTTTATGTCACTGTGACTTGATGCTATTTGCGTGATACTTATGTGGAAAATGGGTGCGAAATGGCACCGTCAAATCTCTGCTGCTTACTTGCCATGTATGTTAGAATTTGCTGTTATTCGCAAAAAAAATCTTAGAATTTGCTGTCTGGTGCAACTACCATGTACCTGCTGTTATGTTTTGTTGGTTGCTATCAAATGCACTGATCTTATAAGTAGTTGTCAAATGCATCAAAAGTTCACTGATCTTATAAATTGCCATGCTGTCAGTGTTATGTCTACTAGTTGATCTTGCAAAAGGGTGTCAAATGCAACGCAAACTAGCTAATTCAGTGTTACAAAATCTCACATTACATTCACTGTTATATGGCACCAGGCCGTTACATTCACTGATCTTGCTAATTACCTACTCCCTCCGTTTCTAAATATTAGTCTTTTAGAGATTTTAAATGGAGAACCACATACGGATGTATATAAACATATTTTAGAATGTAAATTCACTCATTTTTTGCTTTATATGTAGTCACTTGTTGAAATCTGTAAAAAGACAAATATTTAGGGAGGGAGGGAGTAGCACATTTGCTGCAACTACACCTAGAAGGAACATCATCAAGCCATGGAACACACTCTTATATCCGAGAGCTTAGTGTGCCAGTTTCAGGGATTTCGAGTTCAAAGTTCGACTCAAACTTGAAGTACGAGGTCAAAGGGTTTTTTTTCAGACTTTTCCATGCAAATATGATCCCTAAATAAACTACTCGTAATTAAATGCAATATCAGTCACACACAATAGGAGACGTAGCAGAAGTGCAGAACTCCACGAGAGGACAACACCTATACCTGGGCATATCTCGGGTCGGGCCAGGCCAAAAAAGCCCGGTGCTAAAAACCCAGGATCGAGCCCGGCCTGGCCCGGCCACTAGGCCTAAAAAATCGGGCCCGAGCCCCACCCGAGCCCGAGAAAGCCCGACATGACCCGGTCGGCCCGGCCCGACTACGGCTAAAAACTCGCTTTGTGCAGGCCCAAGCCCGGCCCGGCCACGGGCCTACAAAATCAGGCCTGAGCCCAGCCCAAGCTCGAGAAAGCCCGACACGGCCCGGTCCAACTACGGCTAAAAACTCGCTTTGTGCAGTCCCGAGCCCGGCCCGACGGCAAACTCGGGCTCAGCCCGGCCCGGGATTTTCGGGCCGTCCAGTAAGGGCTGCCCATGGCCAGGTCTGTGGACAACACCACACGGCAGCAGATGGACGCCCCGCACGGCCGCCACGCCTCTCCCTCCACGCGCCCCTCGAGCGCCTTCCCTCTGCTGTCATCCCGCAGCAATAGCAGCAGATGTGGCGGCCGATCGAGCGGGTGTGTCAGCACTAGCACCACCGACGGGGGTTGCAGTTGCAGGAGAGTCCGATTCTCCTCGCGTCGTCGCCGGCTAGCCCTCCAGATCCAGCGCGGGGCCGATTCCGGAGACCGGAGTGCGGTCGGTCGGGTAACCATCTTCCTCCCCCTCGCGTCCTCTGCCCGAGCTCTGGCGGCGTTGTCCTTGTTGTGTGGTAGCCTCGCGATGCGAGCCAGCAACAACATGAAGAAGGAGAGTGGAGCGACTACGAGGCACGGCGGCGCGCGAGGAGGTTTGGAGACTGATGTTTTCTGCCGAGCGGGATGGTTATTACTTCATTGGAGGGAGTCTTTCGCCGGCAATTTGGTCAATGCCGGCGGGCTGCCGGCTTCGCTGGACCATCGTGGAAACTTCCTTTGACTGTGACTGCCTAACGGTGCCATGTTTTGTTTATGGAACAATAGCAATCGAAATTTCGGTTTAAACACCACATGTCCCCTACTCCAGCACCAGGGTGAGCAGAATTTATCATTTGCTCATTGGTGGCTCTCATCTCACACGAACACACACACACGAACACACAGAGAGAAAACCATCCATCCATGGACATACCTGTCTCTGCTCCACTCGCTTTTGCAGGAAAGTATGTGGCCACTCCGGCTATATCTTTCTTGGTCAGCAAGGCTTTCAGCTACATCAATGAATACTTCAAATCCGAAGACATGGATGAGTTGAAGAACCGGCTCCTGCTGGCCATGCCACACATCCAAGCGGTGTTTGATGTCGTCAAGCCGGAACTTGTCAGGGAGCAAAGCAGCGCCCTAGAGGCATGGCTCTGGCAGCTCAGGGATGTAGTCGAGGCTGCAGAAGACGCCATCGACGAGCTTGAATACTACGAGCTCGAGGCCAAGGCCAAGGACCGAAAGGTTAGTGAGTGGGGTTCTCCTTTTGATAAGATGAACCACAAGCTTGTTAGATCCGTTCAGATTGGACCTGTCTTCAACAAGACTCACAAGAAATCTACTCATGGTGACACCGTCAAGAGATTGATGAAATTTGTGCATGAATTAGACAAGGCCGCTGCAGGTGTGGTCAGTTTCCTCACTCTCACAGACCATCTCAGTGGGCGCTCTTCTAGCACCAGCAGCCAACAACAAGTGCCGAAGCTGGTGAAAAATGATCGCCAGACGGGTTCGACATTAAGTGCAACCAAATTTGTTGGACGAGAAAAGGAGAAAGAAAAGATTATTGGATGGTTGATGAACACGCCAGTTCAATTAGCAGAAACTGAGACTGGGGTGACAATGATCAACAATATTCCCATTATTTCAGTGGTCGGTCATGGTGGCATGGGGAAGACTACTTTGGCTCAGAGTATATGCGAACAAGATGAGGTACGGAAGCATCTTAAGATCATTTGGATTACTGTGTCTGCTAGCTTTGATGCGACATCAGTGACAAGTAAAATACTGGAATGTGTTACAGGCGCAAAACCAAACACTGATAATTTGGAACCACTACAACAGTATCTCAAAGAGAAACTCAAGTCTATTAAGTTTTTGCTAGTTTTGGATGACGTTTGGGAAGATAAGAAAAGAGATGAATGGGAGAAGTTATTTGCTCCTATGAGAAAACTGAACACCGCTGGGAGCAAAATTTTGTTGACAACCCGAATGCAATCTGTAGCGTACATGGCAGCAATAGTGATGGGAGTCAAAATGGATCAGTGTTTGACATTAAAAGGATTGGAAGAAGATGAAAATCTTGAGCTCTTCATTCATCATGCTTTTTCCAGGTTGAATGCGGGAGACCATGTATATGCAAAATTAATTGGAGAACGAATTTCAAAGAAACTAAGAGGATGTCCATTGGTAACAAAGGTTGTCGGGGAGCATTTGCAAGATAACATATCACTTGAATACTGGAGCAGATTCTTGCATCAAGGACTGGAACATTTCAAAGGAGCCGAAGAAGACATTATGAAGGTTCTTAGATTAAGCTACTACCACCTGCCAACAGAGCTACAAATTTGCTTTCGATATTGTTGCATCTTTCCGCGAGACTATGAATTTGAAAAGAAAGAACTAGTGCAATTGTGGATTGGTTCAGGATTGATCTCAGAGTTTGCAAGTGACACTCAAACTTTGGAGGTTACTGCAGAATTGTTCTTGTCTCAGCTAACTAGAAAGTCATTTTTTGATCTGAAATCCAAATCTAGTGCGTTGAAACAAGAAAGTTATGTAATGCATGATTTGATGCATGAATTAGCAAAGAATGTGTCCATTGGTGAATGTGCAAAAATAGATGATCCTGTCCAGCTTAAAGATGAAAAGGATACACTCCGTCACCTATGCATTGTCAATATTCATAGTTTCTCTGCTGATGAGATCAAAAGATTCTCGCATTTTAAGAATCTGCGCACTATTATCATTTATAATGAATGCGAGGTTGGAAATGACGTTGTTTGTGCTGTTGAAATGGTTGTTGAGAGCTCAAAATCTTTGCGTCTATTTCATTCAGAATTGAGAAACACATTCTCTTTTGCTGACAAGTTTGCTAGCCTGAAACATCTTCGTTATATCTACTTGCATCAAATATCACCAGACACAATATGTGGGGTTGCCAAACTATATCACTTGATGGTACTTCGATGTGGTATGGGTTTGGAGACTGAAACATATGAAGTGAGATACTTAGGGAACCTTGAACGCTTGAGATATGTATCATATGGAGTGCATGGATTTGGTTGTTTCGGCATAAGCAGGCTCACTTCTCTTCAGGAATTACATGACTACCAGGTAGGAGGAAGAATATGCAATGAAATAAGTGCAATTGGGAGCTTAAGAGATCTCCGTGAATTGGGTGTTCAGGGTCTTGAGAATGTTAGGAATTATGAAGAAGCTAAGAATGCCAAGTTGAAGGAGAAACAACATCTTGACGAGTTATGTCTAGAGTGGTCGAAATCTGAGCAAATCATGACAGATGGCTTGATTCTTGACCACCTTGAGCCACATGCTAATATAAAGGTATTGCAAATTCAGGGTTATGAGGGTCCCAGGGTTCCATTTTGGATTGAGAATCGCTCTGTCAAAAACCTGGTATCTCTCAGGTTGATAAGCTGTATAAATTGGGAATACCTTCCCTCTCTCGGTGAGTTAGAATTGTTGAAGCTTCTAATGTTGGACCACCTTCCTAAGCTACGGCAGATTGGTCGACCATCTGATATGTCCAGTAACTCCATGGAGTTGTTGTTACCTCAGAGCCTTGATACTTTGGTAGTAATTGAGTGCCGAAAATTGAGGGAATTACCTATTCTACCTCCAAGCCTAGTATCATTGCAAATACGACATGTTTGGCTGACCAAACTTCCTATGATTGGCAAGATATCAAGTGAGAGCATTGAGTCCAAATCATCTAAGTTGACAGAGATAATTATCACCGGCTGTCCATGTTTAACTTCGCTGGAAGGGAGCCTTTTGGAGCAAAAACTGTACATGGGAGCTCTCCGTGTCCTAAAAGTTGATGATTGTATACAGCTGGAGTCTGCGTCCATACCATTTGAAGAAATGAAAGAACTTAAGGAGCTGAAAGTAAAGACATGTCCAAAGTTGAGGACGACGAGAGATGCAAGAGATAAGCTCGTGCCATTGTCACTCCGGGAATTAACAATTGCCCAGTGTGGTGATCTGGAACTTTCACTACTTGGGTCACTACAGCTGCTCACCAACTTATCTCGGCTCGAGCTGGAGAACTGCTCGAGCCTGGTATCTCTCCCCTCCATGGATGTGTTCAAGAGTCTCGGATCCCTGCGGATCATTTACATAGATGGATGCGAGAACCTCTCATCCCTGGGAGGACTCGGATCACTTCCATTTCTCATCTGGTTAAGTATCGTCGGGTGCAGTAAACTCACGGAGGCTGTTGGGACCTCACTAACTCGAGTTGCATCTGGTTTTGGTTCTGGTGGTGAGGAAGAGCAACTGGTGGAGACCGGCAGCTCACTGCAGATATGTTCTCTTAAAATTGATTTGCCGTCCTTGCTGCTTCTTGAGCCGCTCAAGAGTCTGTGCCACACTGAATATTTAGACATTAGTAATGGGTCAGAGATGGAGAGCTTACCTGAGCGATGGCTGCTACAGAACCGCACATCCCTCCAAGGCCTGGATATAACCAAAGCAGATTCCTTGAGATCGCTCCCACCGAGCATGCAAGACCTCTGCTCTCTCAAGGAACTATGGCTATTTGGTGCTGGGCAACTCCGGTCACTTCCATATCTGCCCTCCTCCTTGAAAAAGCTGAACATTACGGGATGTCATCCGGAGCTGGAGAAGGAGATCATAACACATGGAAGCCCTGAATGGAACAAGATCTCCCACATCCCTTATGCGACAATAGGTAGCTCCACTTTCCACTCTCCCGTCCTCAATTGCTTAATTTACTGCTTGGATCTCTGTACTGCGGGAACCTACTGATATCTTACTGCAAACCAATGATAGGAGATTGGTATTTCGTCATGGACAAGAAATTCAGGGAAGGGGCTTTGATCACATCCAACTAAGGTAATTAACAATCTCATGAGAAAGATAGTCGACGCTTCCTCTTTCTTCCCCTGAATAATGGTTAGTGTGTAAAAGGAATATGGATATAAGTTTGACCTGTTTCTCTGAATAATGTTGCTTCTTGATATCATCTCTATGTCTTGCCTTAATAAATATGAAGTCTGTTTTGCTTGAATGCATGAACAATGTGCACTGTCAAAGTCTTTTTTTTTTTGTTTCTTTTTTCCAAACTGTGTAACCCATTTTTCATTAGTTTTTCACTGCAAACTATATAAGACAATGAAAAAGAGTCGGGGCGGGGGGGGGGGGGGGGGGGGGCGAAAATATGATTGATCCACCCGAACATATCCATGTACAGTGTCCAACACGTAGGAAAACCTTTGAGCACCATTTTTATTGCCACAGCAATCACGCTGCTGAAGTGTACCCATCCTTATTTCTATCTTTGGATATGGTTACATTTATACGCCCTCCGCTTTAGTAATCCAAACGCTCTTATATTTCTTTATGGAGAGAGTAGTACGTAACACTCCAACTGCGTGTTATTGTTAAAATACAAGTTATGTTCCTTTGTCGCAAAGAAATACTCGTATCTTTGTTCCTGAAAACTGAAACTTCTTTTTTTGGTTATCAGTGACAGTGACCACAACAGACTTGTGTCCGAGTCATGGCTGCACTAGTGGAAGAAACGGTTCTATCTCCCAAGCCTGTTGTTGCTAAAAAAAAATGCTGACAAGAAGCTTCAGACAGTGCCATCTGAAAGGTTTTTCAGACTCTTAATTTACTTCAAGTTGTCTCCTTGTTCATCAGACATTTCGGCTTGTCTTTCTGACAAGATCACGGCATGCCATGTTTTGCCGGATGATACTCACTGAATGCAAGGATACGAGGGAAAGAGAAACTGACGTCGAGCTCAGTTCAGTTATGCGTGTACAAAATGGAGCCAAGACGAAGTTGAAATTTGGAGTTTGTAAAAGGAACATGGTAGAATTTATGTTGGGCTCTTGTACCCGGGGAGTCTCTTGATTAGAGGTTTGCGCGTCAGTCGTCTGAATGGTAGTAAACTTGCGTGCTGTGACAACTCTTGTAGTTAACCTGGGTGAGCTGATTGATGAGCAACTACAAGAGTTGTGTGCATGGGTATGCTACCTACTGAGACAGATATATTGTTTGTGACGTGTAATAGTGTTTGTAAATTTACAAAATGTTCACAAATATTTAAAGAAAATCACGGGTTTTTGTAAAATGCTCACAATTTTGAAGAAACATTTGACCTGAAAAAATGTTTAAGAGTTAAAATTATGTTTCTCAATTTCACAAATATTCATAAATTTGAAAAATATTCATGAATTGCAAAATAAAAATAAAACAAATATAAAAACAGACAGGAAAATGAAACATGAAAAAAATAGATAGAGAAAAAAAAAGAAAAAGAAACGAAGCATTCCCAAAATCGTAAGGACCAACCAAATACCGCCCACCCCTAAAAAAACAATCAAATGCCACACTTGGGGTCCGTGTTTGCTCACCCGTCTTCGCAATACACACGGAATGTGAATTACAATAATAAGCTTTGAGAGAAAAAACAGAATAAATTCCAAAACCAAACTATGGCGCAACAAAGCGTGAGTCATCCTCTAGTTGTTGACTTGTTGTACATGGCTGATGGCCCCCTGGAGTGCATTCGCGATGATATATTTCATAGTGACCGACTTTAGCTGGCCAGTTTGGCCTAAAAAAAAGACTATAGCTGGCCAGTTGGGTCGAATCTCACGAGCCGGGCCCTTAGTACACATGCTTGACCCGTGATATGTCTGGCTCGGCACGCGGCTGAACGGGTCGTGCCTGGTCCATGACACGCATGGGCTATGCTTGGACTCCTGGGCGAGACCCACATTCCGCGTGCCAGCACAACACAATCTGTTTGTTTTTGTAATTGGTTTTTTATTTTTGTTGATATATAGATCCAAAAAACAAACCAAATTCTTAAAAACAGCCCAAATTGATCTAAAAGCACGCGTGTTGGGTCAGGCGGACACATTTACCTTATGTGATGTGTCGGCCTTGAGCGGAGCACGCAGGGCTATCACGACACGACGTGTAAATGTGTCGTGGTGGGCCATGTCGTCGCATGCACGTTTAAGCGTGCGTCAGGCTTTGTTGTGTCGTCCCAGATGTCCAGGTCTATAACAACCAACCCTATTCAGCGTGCAGGTTGATGGTTAGCGACCTAGAGTGTACCCCCCCCCCCCTCCTCCCCACCCCACTCCTGCGCGCTCTCCTACAAAGTACACATTTTGGGCCAACCCAACTAGCTCATTTTCGTTTTTTTTCTTTTTTCTTTTTGTTATTTTCTTCCTTTTTAAATTTATTCTCTTTCTGTTTTTCATGTTAGTTTTTCTACTTTATTGTTCAATTTCCTTTCCTTTTTTCCCTTTTCTTTTTCTTTACATTTCATTTTTCTGTTTTCCATTTTGCATACATATTTCCAAATTCGTTAACTTTTCTGGAACTTGTGAACATTTTTTAATTTCGCAAACATTTTTTATGAAATTGTGAACATTTTTTACAAATTCGCCAACATTTACCTAATTGTTAACATTTTTTAAAACTCGTGAACATCTTTTACATCAACGAACATTTTCTGAATCAAAGATCATTTTTTAAAATCTAGGCACAATTTTTTAAATTCATGAGCATTTTTTCTTTGACAAACATTTTCTCAAAATGCATGAATATTTTGTTTGAATTCATGAACTTGTTCTGAAGTTCACAATCATTAGTTGATTTGTATGAACTTTTTTCA
The DNA here is from genome assembly GCF_002575655.3 of Aegilops tauschii subsp. strangulata. NCBI lineage: Eukaryota > Viridiplantae > Streptophyta > Magnoliopsida > Poales > Poaceae > Aegilops > Aegilops tauschii. Next base: position 47,267,030 of record NC_053039.3, read on the forward strand.
AAATTAATGAATACTTTTTGAATTCGTTAATATTTTGATCAAGTTCATGAGAATGTTTAATGCAACCTTTTTTTAAATCACAAACATTTTTTGAAGCCACGAATATTTTATGATTTCTTGAACATTTTTCAAAACTCAATTTTTTAAAAATTGAGATTTTTTGAAATCATGCATTGTTTTAAAGAAGAAAAAACAAAAACAGAAAATAAAAAATAGTAAAACGAAATGGAAAAAACAGGGTGCGTCATGCCCCGCGTATTGGCTGCCCCAAAAGGGCGTGCTGACAATGCGCATCAAATAGGAGCTCGGTCCATTTCATTCGGATGATTTCTTGCTCGCGTAAGCCATCTGTTGTGTGCGCCTCCTCCTCCAACCTTATCTTCCGGCACATCTCTCTACTCCACACGGCTTTTCTCTTTTCTCCTTTTCCTCATTCGTCAGTACTAGAGGAGAGGCCTAGGGTCCCATGGGGAGCACCACGACCACACTAGGAATAGTGAGGGGCGCTGTCGACGACAGATGACGCTACTCTATCCCAAGACCATCAATGTTGCAATGATAGGGGTGAACAGCCGCCGTTGTTTGCACCCTCACCATGGCCGCTATTGTTGCATTCTCGCCATGCCCCGGAGAGGGGGCGACACCGACACCGGAATGATGCGGTTGCAGCAAGGTTGGGGGGAGGGCGACTCCGAGCACCACACATGAAAGGCTCACGCTCGCCACTATCACTCCCACGCTGCAACCCATGCGTTTTGCAGCAACACCATTGTTGTGACGGGGCACCTCCCTCAACTCCGGTTGCAATGGAGCTTCACTCACGTGCCGACGGTGCTGCATTGGAGCTTCGTCACGCTGTCGGGGCTGCAATGAAGTGTCACCCGAGCTGCAATGGAGCGTCAGTGGTGCTTCAATTGGAGCTTCGCCGACGCATCACCCATACACCTCCCTCGGCTTTGGTTGCAATGGAGCTTCACCGGCGTGCCATTGGTGCTGCGTTGGAGCTTCACCGCGCTGTCGGAGCTGCAATGAGGGTCGCTCGAGGCTGCAATGGAGCGTTGGTTGTGCTTCAATAGAGCTTAGTCGGCACATCGCCGGATCGTTAGGCTACAATGGAGCTCCGCCAGTGCGGCATTGGAGCGTCGTTGGTACTGCAATGAAGCTTCACCGACACCGTCGGTGCTACGTTGCAGCTTTGTCTCGCAGCTGGGGTTGCAATGGAGCTTCATCGGGGAGGACGGGGTGTGGGCGGCTGCCCTCTATGTTGCCGTGGACAGCACCCCACGGCTTCCCCATCCCCGTGCTGCGCCAAATTGTACGGCTGGCTAGGTGGATGATCAAATCCCGCCTGTGACATGAGCACCGGGTGGGGGACCCACCGGTCAGCTAACCTTAGCTCCCCCTAGGCCCCACTCGGCCCTGTTGGCACGGGAAATCGCCGCGCAACACCAAGATAACCGTCGTACTTTTGTGACGACGAACGATTGCTTTCCGAGCAAAGCAACAAAGATCCCTCGCTTTCGTAGAGGAGAGACGGCCGCTTTTCAGCGCAAAATGGCAAAGTTGAACCAAACCGTAGGGCCGCTAGGGCTCAGCAGAAAAAGAACAATAGATAAAACGTACGTAAAAAAGTAGTGTTTGTATTGATAAATCGATTGTTGGGGGCGTTTCCAATCGGCCATGGCCTTATATATAAGGCACGCTGGACTTGGACGTATACAAGGCAGGACTTGGCGTACACGAGTTGAATTCCAAAATCAAACCGATTAGAATCTAATCAGGTCATCCTAATTGGGCTACCATGTATAGTACTTGACGTTTTACATTAGGCTAACCTGCATGGCGATCCCTTCTGACCGTATACACACCTTGCCTTATCAATTAAATATTCCGGCCACGTCGCTCTCACCAGATAATATAGTAGCCCAAGTTCTAAGCATACTCGTACAAATACCTTGAACCTTCAAAAAAACATAATAAAATACTCCGGCAATGTCGCAAATCAACGTGGATAATAGCCATCAACACTAAGCATACTTCTCCGCACACGTAGATATATAGACCATGCACTCCACGCCCATTGTTTAGCTTAGCATCCGATCCTTCTTAGAACTTGCATCTTCGTTGTCCATGAAAATTCCTGTTGCAATACTTAAAAAATGCATCAACCGATCAGCTTGATAAATCATTGAATCAATTTGGCTGTTCATATATTAACTAGCCAAATTATACCATCAACAGGCCCACGCGCTCTTCGCATCCATTCTCAAGTCCTGACACTATTCCGGCGGCCGCGCCCGCCGCCGTCAGGTGTACGGAGCCCGGGGTGTGGATGCGCGTTGGCTTGGCTCTAGCAAAAACCGAAGGGCTCGAGCGATTAGCACCGAGCGAGGGACCCACCGGTCAGTTTTCCCATCTAGCTTAACAGTCCACGTGCTCCTCGCACCGCAAGTTCTCCCACGATTCCGGCGGCCGCGAGACGCCGGCGCAGTCTTCGGCTGCTGGCGCCCCCAATGTGTACGACGAGCGGCTCTCCCTCTGCGGTGATGGTGGCGAGGCAGGGTCGCCGTCTGCGCGAGGCCCGGGAAGAGACCGGCGACGCGGGGGCGACGCTGGGCTGGTGGATGCGCGAGCGCCTCCTCCGTCCAGCAGGGGTGGCTCTGGGCCGACGAACTCGGCGGCCTCTCCGCCGATTGGCTGCACCGACGAACCATCCGGAGAGAGCGGAAGACCGAGGAGGCCGCCGGCAGCGCGCAGGCAAGTAATCAGTTAATAAACCGTTCGATCCATTTTTTTTGTTTTCGATTCGGCATTGACCAATCGAGCTCAAATGCGAACAATGTACGCAGGAGTCGCTCGCTGGCGACGGCGAAGATGGCGGATCTCGCCGGAAACGGAGGGGGTGGAGCGGGAGAGGTCACGTCGGAGGGGATGAGGTATGTGCCGGAGCTGCCTTTCTCCTATGTTTGACTGACATCAGAAGAAGAGAAGAGGAAAACAAATGTCGCCATCAGTTGATCAGAATGTTGCTGCCCATTAAGTGGACACGAGAAAGGATGGGAGGAGAGGATCCAACAGAGGATAGATAGGGCGGGCTCCCCCCTCCACACAAGCCAAGACAATCTCTAGCACTCATTTTTCATTCTTATTAGCACGCACCGAGCCACAAGTTTCAGACAAGGGATATACTGCCGCCATCCTGGACAGGCAAACAAAGCCCTCTCCTCTTGTTTGCACTTCATCTTTTTAGTAGCACAAGCTCAGGGAGAGGGGAGACAGAAGGGAAGAGAAATGGCGGCGGCGAGTGTCTCCCTGAAGAGCAGCCTCTTCCTATCTTCCCCTCTTTCCGACTTCGGCGGCGCAGCCATCTCCATCTCAGCCCAGGTGATCAATAGAACACACGAGCTTTCTTTGATTCGAGGATAAGATGATCAAACTAAAAATGGCTGGTGAGTTTTCTCTTTGGCAGAATAGGAGAAGGTCATGGCAGCCAAGGGGGGCGAGAATGCAGGTGGCAGCAGCTGCAGACTCCAAGAACATTCTGATCATGGGGGGCACCAGGTTCATCGGTCTCTTCCTCTCCAGGAAACTTGTCCAGGAGGGACACCAGGTCAGTCTGTGCATACATTTCTGATCCAAAGAATGGCTCCTTAGGCTAATTATTTTATTATTATGACATGTAATGTTTTGAGGGTACCAGCACATCAATTTTAAGAATCTGCATGCATGAAGTGAAAAGATGAATTTTGTCAGGTCACATTGTTCACCAGAGGAAAGGCACCCATAACCCAGCAGTTGCCAGGTGAATCAGATGCAGAGTATGCAGAGTTCTCTTCCAAGGTATGGCGTTTCCTACTATCCTGTCCTTGTGTCACTTGTTCAGCCTTATTTGCATTACACTCATGATATTTAGGATGGTTTTTGCGTATAGGTGCTGCATTTGAAAGGTGATAGGAAAGACTTTGATTTCGTCAAGACCAGCCTTTCTGCTAAGGGCTTCAATGTCGTCTATGATATTAATGGTAAACCGGAGAGCTACAATATACTCTTTTTATGAACACAGCAGCACCGTATTTCATTGATTAAGCAGGGAAGTTAAATTACATGGAGTAGTTACAAGCATGTAAGGATCAGCAGTAGGGGTCTGCGATGGAGAAATTGGATCGACAATCTGTTATCCTCGGCGAGCACTGAAAACCTGGTTAACGGATCCTTCTCGGAGTACATCATTCATAGGAGGGACCTTCGGCAAGGATATCCCCTCCTGCCTCTCCTTTTCATACTCATCATGGATTTGCTTTGCTCGCCGGTCTGAAGGCATCCTTGTTCCCTTTGGTTCGTGGATGGTTAAGCATAGAACTTTGCTCTATGCCGATGATGCTGTGATTTTTATCCTCCCTGATATTGAAGATGTCAGCGTGGTCAACAGTCTCCTAGATCCCTTTGGCTAGGCAACTGGTCCTTCAACCACCAAGAGCAGCTTTTTGCTGATTAGATGCGATCACATTGACCTGAATGCTGTCAGGCTACAACATACTAAATAGATCTTTCGGGTACCACACTAATGTTTGTTCATAACTACTAACCAGGTGCAAATAAGCCTGTCAATTAGTACTATAACACTGGAAGATTGCTTCTGAAATGCAAAATGGCACTTCCCCAACTGAAACTATCATCTGATATCTCCCAAATGTTGTAACTCTTTTGTGTCATGGTGTTTCAGGGCGTGAGGCCACCGAAGTATCCCCCATACTAGAAGCGTTGCCGAACCTGGAACAGTAAGCTAGTTACTTGATCGGATGCAAAGCAAAACGTTTGCAAATTTCTGTGCCCTGAACTATCTAGCATTCTGGTTCTATTTTCAGGTTTATCTATTGCTCATCGGCAGGAGTCTACCTTAAATCAGACCTGCTCCCACACTTTGAGGTAATTCCATACCACTCACATGAATGTGAACATAAAGTCGTCACCATTACTGACTCGTGGCAAGCGTGCCCATCCCCATCCATCTGGTAGACCGACGCCGTGGACCCGAAAAGCCGGCATAAGGGAAAGCTGGAGACAGAGAGCCTTCTAGAGACGAGCGGCGTGAACTGGACGTCCATCAGGCCGGTCTACATCTACGGCCCTCTCAACTACAACCCCGTGGAGGAGTGGTTCTTCCACCGGCTCAAGGCTGGTCGCCCGATCCCCATCCCTAACGCTGGGAACCAGATCACCCAGCTCGGCCACGTCAAGGTCGTTGCATTGACATGCGGTGAATTGCTGCTATCGGGTTTGCTGCCTTAAGCCATCTTCTGTATCTTGAGCTTGGTTTTGCAACAGGATTTGGCGACGGCGTTCATCAAGGTCCTCGGCAACCCCAAGGCGAGCAAGCAGGTGTACAACATCTCCGGCAGCAAGTACGTCACCTTCGACGGGCTAGCACGGGCATGCGCTAAGGTCATTAACAAACTGTTCCTCGTTTGCAATGCAAACCACTCTATATCCATGGGTTATTCGCCTAGTTTCTAACTATACATCATTTTCCGCATGGTGCTTGATATGCAATGCAGGCTGGAGGGTTCCCTGAGCCGGAGATCATCCACTACAACCCCAAGGACTTCGATTTCGGCAAGAAGAAGGCCTTCCCCTTCAGAGACCAGGTATTTCTTCTACATCATGCCCTGAAAAAGTACAGCTATTACAGTGTTGCTGACTGACACTGAACGATGCAACGATGGCAGCATTTCTTCGCGTCGGTGGAGAAGGCCAGCAAGGACCTCGGGGTTACGCCGGAGTACGACCTCCTCGACGGCTTGACGGACTCGTACAACCTTGACTTCGGCCGCGGGACCTTCAGGAAGGAGGCCGACTTCACCACGGACGACATGATCCTCGGCAAGAAGCTCGTGAGCGTGTGAGCCGACCTGAGGCGTGCATGGTTGGGCACATGGCTCATGGCAGCGCAAAGCGTGTGGCAACTGCGTGTGCGGTGTGCATATGTAGCACAGGGAAGACGATCTCAGTTTTGGGATATAGGTTGAGGTTCACTCATCCGATGAAATGTACTGCTGACGCCTAATTCTCTCGTGGCATTCGGTGTATTTCGGTTCAGTTTATACTGTTTATAACAATATCAGTTTTCTAAGAACGGAACCTGAATTTGATCACTAAAGATTTGAAAAACTGAACCTAATAGATTGAAATATTCCGTTTAACTGGATTGCCATACTCCCATGCCAATAGAATAGGGACCACCTATTCCCCGACCCGTGCAATGATAACGAGGTAACTTGGCCCAGCCCAGGTGCGGGGCTCCCTTGCTTATTTTTTCATTTCTGTTTTCTTTCTTTTGCTTCTTCAAAAAAGTTCGGGATAAATACTTACGCATTTCAAAAAATGTTCACGAATTCAAAAATGTTTATGATCTCCAAAAATGTATTTTTTTTGACTTTGACGGACAGTTTTTGTATTTTGATGAACGAATTTTCATTTCTTTGAATATTTTTTCTATTTTGGTGAACATTATTTTGAATTTTATGAATAAATTTAAATACAAGAATATTTACTGAATTGTATGAGCAGTTTTTAAATGTATGGACGTATTTTGAGATGGATGAAGATTTTGGAATATGACAAACATTTATTAATATCATGAAAAAAACTTTGAATTCAATGACCACATTTTGAATTTGATGATTTTCTTTTTCAAATTCTATTCACAAATTTTAAAAATGTTCACAGAAATGAAAAAAAATAAAAGGAACAAAGGAAAAGAAAGAATAAATAAAATAAAAACGAAAATGAAAATGAAAAAACTGAAAGAAAAACAAAAAAGCAGGTCTGGGAATGTTCCCAAAACCGGAAGAGGGAGCATGCGCTACCTGGGCCGGCCCGAATTCAAATAGGGTGTGCTTTCGTTCAACAAACGGGAGCTCCTATATAGCGCGGCATTTCCTATTTAGCGCCACAGGCGCCGGTTTTAGTTGTTTCCGCAAACCGGCGCCTGCAGCGGTGCTAGGTGGGCCGGCCCGTTTAAAACCCGATTTCCCCCACCCCCCCGTCCCGTGGTCGTCCAGTTCTTTCCCCCGACCCCCTGTTTTCCTCTGTTTCCCGTGGTCGTCCCCTGTTTCCTCTTCTCCTTCTCCCCCGACGACTTCTCTTCTCCCCTGACGATTGAGTTCGATCCTCAGGTGAATCAGGCGCATCGACGAACCCTAATCCGACGTCTGGCGCATCGACTACTTCTCCTATGTTCTTCTTCCTCCGTCGCGTGATGGATTCGTCTGGTTCGTTCTTCTTCTAACCCTAATTCCCCTTAGGTCTTCGGTTATGATTTGTGTTTTCGTGGTGCTCGTTCTTGTGTTGCTGTTGTTTAAGCGTGGATCTAGCCGTGTGCAATGATGGATGGTGTCTCTGGTATCTAGGGTTTGGGGTAGAAAATTTCGCCCCCTTTTTTAGATCTGATGTTTGCATGTGTATAAATGCATCCTGTTGATGCGTGTGAATTCATCTCATGTTACGGATGGCATCTCCCATGTGTTGATGCATGTGCCTCTGCCATCTGTGTAAATGAATCTGCTATTTGATTTATTGTCTTGTTGCATCCGAATTCATCTCCCCTTATGTGGTTCTGTCTGTTTTTGTACCCATCGGCATGCATAACATAGTTGAAATTTACTAGGGGTTTTGTGATACTTAAGAAGTTGTTGGCTCTGAGTAGGAATCTTGTGAGATTGGAGAGTGCTCAGACATGTATTGGAGTATAAATCAATAGTAGATTGTGGGGTGTAATGTAATAATTTTGAGGGTGTAGTGCATTTGTTTTTACTTAGTTAACTTCAACTTGAGACATTTAGTTTGTCATGGTTTGTTGACAAATTCTCCTTAGCACATTACTGTTTGTTAGTTCGCGTTTATGTCTGTAGTAGTTGTTGTCTAAGGCACATCTAGATGTGCCCTAGTTATTGCACATCTTAGTTATTCAATCATAGCAAAAAGAAAAAAGAAAAAGATAACAGAAAATGCCCGCTCAAATCTTCACATAAAATTAGTGGCCTAGGAATTAGAATGTGCTATACTTACGACACATGTAGATGAGCTTTAGCACAAATGTTTTTGTTTTTGAACTAGATATTGAATTTGCAGAAAATTTCCTCTTATTATTTCTATGGTTTCTTGTCCAATCCCTTTAGTATGTTATGGTTTTCTATATTACCTGCAATGTCATACATTCATAAGTAGTGCTCATTTGTTAATAGTTGTTGTTAAACCTGTATTTGCAGCACACGAAGGAGGTGGGGTTAGCCAAGTTGAAGAACCAGAAGGGGACGAACCAACTGAATATCGTCCACGAGGTCTCTGGAATGACTCAGGTGGTATGTTAGTTTTTCTCTTTTCAGTTTGTAGCTTTCGAATTTGGTATAGTACAAAGTAGATCAAATTGCTGGAAAAACTATTTTTATGTCAGGTCTTGGTCTTACCAGATGTTTTGTCTATTCATTTGTAAGTTGTCCTGTTTGAATGATTAGTTTGTGCCTTTTCTTAATTTTTATGTCGATCACATATTTTTCCTTCTTTGTAGTAACATGTTTTCTTCTCATATTTGTCTTGAAGTACATGCTCAACTAATCATTTTTATCTAAATGCTTGTTTTTATGTGTGTACTCATATAGTTCAATATAGCTGCTTTGTTTTGCTGGTCCTCTCGCGTTTCTTGTGATACTCGGGCTATGCTTTCTTCATATTCCATCTTTGTTGGTTTATTCTCTAGTTTTTGCACCGTCTTATCAGTTGTTATATTTTTTTCGTAGCCCGAGTGTCCCTAGGAAGTCATGCAATCCTACATACATTACCAGACTGTCTTTCAAGCGTTGGAACAAAACTGTGAAGCAGTTTAGTGATATTCAGTTAGGCCATGTGAGAAAGTACAAAATGGAAACTCTGCTTCATATGCCAAAGAAACCTAACATTCCAATGAATCTGCTTGAATGGATAGATCAACATATGTTTGGAAGTAAAGAGCCCTGTTTCAAGCATAAGAATAAAATTATCAAGATTACTAAAGATATGGTTGACAAAATTTTCGATTTCCTTGGTGGCACCGTGCCTTTTGTATTCAGTAGCGGCGATCCCCAAGTGAAGGCAGAGGTTACAGAGTTAAGGAACAAGTATGTTGATCATCGGAACAAAATGCCAATCAACAAAATAGAGGAGGTGATGCTTGGTGATGAGACAGAAGATGGATTTATCAGGAGCTTCGCATTTTATTTCCTACCATCTATTTTGTGCCCTGCATCATACTGCTTTGGTAACATGAAGTTCTTGTACTCTCTAAGAGATGTTTCTGCTATCCCTTCACTTGACTTTGGGCAACTGGCACTGGATTTCATGCGTGAGGAGTCAGAGCGTCATTTTGAAATGATCATGAACAGACCAAGTGTTGAGGAAATGAACAAGTCTTCATATATTGGGGGATGTCTTCCTATTTGAGGAGTAAGTTCAATATTCAGTTTCACTATTTTTCTATGTCTCCACGTTTTATTTTACTGACCTGTTTACTTTTTAAATGGCAGATCATTTATCTGGATTTTATTGATCTTGATGTTATTGAGAATCATCAGTCAACTGTGGATTATTCTCTTCCTCGGATATGTCATGTTAAGACTGAAGATTTCAAGTATCTCGCAATGGTTGATAGGAATTATGAGTCTAGGAAAAATTACGGGGTTTTACCAGTAAGCATCATATACTGTATATCGTTTCTTGAGTTATCTTTTTAATTCCAGTATTTATTTTCATCATTTGTTAAACTGCAATTTGTAGCTGCGAGACATATCACGCACACCATATGCAAATGTGGTGCATGTTAACAATGCTCCTGATGCTGCTGGTGTGTTTAATTCAGTTCCTTCTGTGGAGGTATTTCTTATGAGTAGAATCATTCATTTTTGTGTGTTTTCTTCTTTGTTGTCTTTTTTATCTTATATAGCTAAACATTTATTCGCAATGTCAATTGTAGGTCAACAATGCCAATAGTGTTCCTGAAGCTCTCAATGAGAACACGTCAATTGATTCAAAAAGTCCTCATATCATTTCAGAAGGTCCCAGTTGCACTGCAAAAGTTGAACCAGATGTAAAATTTAAACCAGAGCCACATTTGAAATCAGAGGTATTTTTTTGTGTTGTGCCTTTTGTAGTTCCTATCTAAGTGTTTTCTTGAAAGGAGTGTCATGTTTACTAACATTTTTATAATCCAGGTCCCCTCCAATGATGTAGTTAAGAACGAGCCAATCGGACCAAAATTTGAGGTATTTGTTTTGTATTGCTCATTATGTTTGTGTGCTATTTTTGTTTTTCTCATGCTTTTCATTTTTTGGCCTGAATTCTGTGTGTTTCGTTATGTCCAGAACACGTCTGTCCTGAATTCGGTGTACCAAACACCAAATTTTCTAGAATACCATAACTTTAAGGTTTTTTGTCAGAGCTTAAGATTAGCACTGGTGCTTAGCATATTGTGCGCTACGGATATTCGGTCAAGTAGCGCTGGTTCTAAGCATATCGACTTCGCTCATTATCCCCAGTCGGTTTTGTAAATGCCCAATTTGAATGCGGCAGGAGTATATATTATAGATTAAGTGGATAAATAGTGTAGTATTGATTGCAGATGAATTTACTATAGTTTTTTGGTAATTTGATAATACCATCCAGTCTTTTTTATGACTTATCATGAGAAGCAGTTATAATACTGGATTTGCAAGTAAACTTATGTGGAACCTTTCTATTTGAAACAAATGTTGCATGTAGCTTACTGTCGTTTGGTTAGTTAACTGGTTGCCTGAATTCTGTGTGTTTCCTTATGTCCAGAACATTTCTGTCCTGAATTCGACGTACCAAACACCATTTTTTCCTATCAATGGTACACCTCTGAATACCAACTCTGTTGAGCAACCAACTACTTCACAACCTAAGGTCTGCTTGAAGTTTTTCAATTTTTTTCCCAATCCTAATTTCGATTGAACTTACAACAACATTTCAACTTCCTTTCTCAGCAGGAAGAAATTTTTCTATCGACTGAAGCACCTGATATCAAATTTTCTAGTGGAGTTAATGCAAAAAGAAGTTTTATATTGATTAGTTCCTCTTCTCCAAATGAAAGTGTGAAGCGCTCCCAAGGGACTCCAATCGTTATTCAGGATGATTCTCCTATCACTCCTGCTGCTGCGACTAATGAAGACATACCAGCCTCTCACTGTGATACAAGTGTAGGAATCCCAATGAACATGGACTTTGCTATCCAACAAGGTTATAATTCTTGCCTATTATGTTTTTTCCTTTCTGTGTTCTTCATTTTCTTGTATTATGAGTCTGGGCGCATTGCATCATTTAATGTTCAAACTTTTTATATCTGTGATATGCAGGCTATTCTACAATGAATAATGCAGAAGCTGGACCGAGTACAGGAACTAATACAATTGAAAAGAAGAACAGAAAGAAAAGAGCAGCTAAACTTCAATCCCCCGATCCACCCAAGAAACTCAAAATCTCTCGTGAAGTGGATATCTTCTTTTCCAAATATCTGAGGAAGCCTATCTTCCAAGAATAGTTAATTCTCTTATTCCTTTAGTTATTTTATCGTTTCTTATTCATTAATTTATGAGAACTTTTTTAGTCTAGACATCTACCTAGAAAAATAATTGTAGACATTTTCTAATGTGCAAGCAATTTTATGCACTAAATTAGTTGTAGACATTTTTCCTCATATTTGTATTATGTAATCCCAACAATTTTCTGGATCAACCAAAGGTAGTTGAGATGAAAAACTTTGTAGTTCATACAATTTTAGACTAAAAAGAAATCATATGGATACCAAACTAATTTAGTTTACATCTCAATGTTCATACCCCTATAAAAGGATGTTTAACTTTTTCTTTTGGCCACCGTAGTGTTGCATATGTATTTTATTAATTGTTAAACTATATTTTTAAGATCCATTTTCTCATTTTAACATTAGTTATGCTTCTTTATTCTGTCCAGCACTCTTTTTGTTGACATAGAGGGTTTTCCTGTAAGCTATGAGAATTACTTAAATTCATTTAAAGCGAGGGGTGAGATTGGAGATGAAGTGATGAACTCATTTATTCAAGTTCTTAACTACGAATCAAAGATGTCATCTGAAGTAAAGCCTTCTGTCAAGAAGTACTGTTTCACTTCGTACTTCACTGTGGGTTTTCCTTCTAAACTGCCTATTTGCTTCTCTTTTGACCAATTTTTCTTTTTACTTACACTCAAACTGAGATATTTTCTAATTTGCATTTTGTTGTTCACAGAATAAATTGTTGGTTCCCCCTGAGTTATTTGATCCAGTTTCGTGCATACGAGAATTTGACAGGATTAATTAAGAAGAAAGCCTCTGGAAGCAAGACTTGGTAAATCTTTTTCAACTTATTCAATGTTAAGCAAGATCTATTCTATTTGTTTTTATACTCATTCTGCTTTTTCTTGTTGAACAATTATACTTCCATGCTATAAAATCAAACCATTGGGTTATACTTTCCATTAACTCTCTCTTTGAGAGATCTCACTTTTTTGATCCCTGTGGCACCATTCTGGGAACTACCCAAGAAGAACTTGTCTACAACTTGGTAAGAAATTATTGAGACATAATATCCTTTGTTTTCCATACTTATTACTTTTTTCCCTCCTACTTGCTGTTATCACACTTGATACTCATCCTCATTTTTTTTCTGTGTTTGCTATTCTTTATGCAGGCATGACTCAGGCCACTATCTGCCTTTGTACATCGAAAATTTTGAAGGCAAAGCTATGAAGACTTTCAGTGTGGTATATCTTGAAAACTCTTTGCCTTATTAATTTTTTTTCTGTATGTGCAAAACTGAATCCAAAACAAACTAGTGAGGTAGGCCATTTGATGTGTTGCAAGTTGGAGACATCTGCTGGCCCTATTTTTCTGCCAAATGAACACCATGAAGTCCGTTAAACTACATGTGCTTTCTCTTAGCTTACTAGGGGATGACATGACTTGATTTTGTTCGATCGTGGCACAATTCTTGGGTACTTTTCCATGTGGCAAGACTAAATGCTAGTCCCAATCATATGCCCATTTTGTTTAAAAGCTAGGACTTGTCTATGTACATTGCATGCATGGGTGGAATTGATATTATTCATTTTTTTGAAGTGTGAGTTTGTTTACTATCGATCCTTCTTTTACCGACAATATCTTAGGTCTTGTTATGTGTTGTCACATGTCCTCCCAGCAGTAATTTTTTCACCATGCTCATATGATTAGTCAAGCTTTTTTTAGTGTTTACTATCTCTGCAGCTTCCTGTAATAAGTCAGTGATCTAGTTCTGTAGTACTTTTTTTCTAGTACTTTAAAATGTTTTCTCAAGTTTTGTTCCTCTATCTCTCATAATTTGTGTATAGTGTCTTTATACCCAGGCCAACATTCTGAAGTACAGGATGATATCTGTGTTCAAGTTATTCAAAAGCACTTTGAACAAGCTGAAGGAAGAAGATCTGCCAATAGCAAATTGACTTTTTCCGCAAGATGCATCTGCAAACATTTTGAATGTGTAATTGATCGGAGAAGAGCATGCATTTTCATGTCTGCAATAGTTTCATCTGTAATCATATGGTAGTAGATAGTACTAGTTGTTTAAACATATGTCACCCGCGAGCAACTGCTATACTCTTTTGGATATCTACTCTTCTTCAGGAACTATATAGTATCTATGTTGCAATTACTGGGCGTACTAAGCGTATCTTTTGTTTTGCTAAAAGTGGAACTATATTTTCTTCGTGAACTATATAGTATCTATGTTGCAATCTCTGCGCATACTAAGCGTATATTTGTTTTACTAAAAGTGGAACTATATTTCCTGTATTTTTCTTTATTTTTTTGTCCCTTCCATGTGTTTTAAAATATTTGCCACCTCAAATATAAACAGATGTCAATGTTTGATTTAAGCCGGTTTTAGCTTTTTCATGTTTCACAGTTATTCTTTTTATCTATCGAGTTAATTACCCGGCACAACTGATTTAGAATGTGCCCCTCGTTGTCAATAGCATGGTAGTGATGGTCATGCTTGGGTTTGGCGATACTTTTACACATGGCCTCACGCATGTGATGAAAATGCGTGATGGCTCATGAAGTGCGAATGTACAATTTCTTTGTGCATCTCTGTCGAGTGACCGCCCTTCATAATTTACTCTTCGATCGACACTCAAATTATAAGAGAGATAGGTAACAAGCGGTTGCAACTTGTCAATTTTTTGGTTTTTGTCATGGTTCGCGCTTTCTTCATCTACAATTGTGAAATGTTGGGAAAGGACAACTGCTTTTGTTGAAAAATAATACGGTGTTCATGGAAAACCAAATTAATTCACTTGAATTCAATACTAGTTCACCAACATTGAAACTTTATTTCACCAAATCCAAATTCAGTTCATTAGTATTCAAAAATAATTCAGATAAATTAGTTCACATTATTAAAAGTTTAGTTCATGAAAGCAAATTAGTTCAAAACTAGTTCAAGAACAATTCAAAATTTATCTCATAAAAATTAATTTTCCATACCATCAATTTTCAAAATTACTAAAAAAATACACTAGAATTTAAAACAAAATTATTTTCAATCGATTTTGGAGCTATTTCACCACCATTCAAAATTTAGTTTACAAAATTCAAATTCAATTCATCAAATTTCAATTTTAGTACACTAAATCCAAGATCAATTCATCATTTTCCAAATCCAATTCATCAATTGCAAATTTAGTTTACTTGGATTCATAATTGAGTTCACAAAATTTAAATTCAGTTCATCAAAATTTTATTCAAAAGTAGTTCCCGTCATTTCAAATTTTAGTTCAACTTTTTTAAAAGTATAGTTCACAAAATTCAAATTCACTTCATCAAATTTGTATTAAAAAGTACTTCACGGCATTTTCAATTGTGAGTTGACAACTATTCAAATGTACTTCATGGAAAACCAAACTAGTTCTCTTGAATTCCAAACTAGTTCACCAACATTCAAATTTTATTTCAAGTGAATTCAAATTCAGTTCAACAATTTTAAATTTTAGTTCAATAAATTCAAATTAATTACATCAAATTTCAAAATTAGCTCACTTGGATTCAAATTTTAAAGTTCAGTTCACTAAATTCAAATTAATATCAATACTAGTTTAGTTCACTAAATTTTAGTTTAGTTCGCTGAATTCAAATTAATTTTAAAGTTTAGTTCACTAAATTTCAATTCACTTCAATACTCATCATAATTTCAAAGTTTAGTTCACTGAATTCAAATTAATTTCATCAAATTTCAAAATTAGTTCACTTGGATTCAAATTTTAGTTCACGCAAATCTAATTCAGTTCATCAAATTTGTATTCAAAACTAGTTCAGTTGTTTCCAATTTTAGTTCAATTTTTTTAATCCAAACTATAGTTCATGGAAAATCAATTTTTTTTACTTTTATTCAAAACTAGCTCACCAACATTCATATTCATATTCAGTTCACTTCAAATTCATTTAATCAAATTTCAAAATTAGTTCACTTGGATTCAAAATTTAGTTCACGCAAATCTAATTCTATACATCCAATTTGTATTGAAAACTAGTTCAATTGTTTCCGATTTTAGTTCAATTTTTTAATCCAAACTATAGTTCATGAAAAATCAAATTAGTTCACTTGAATTCAAAACTAGTTCACCAACATTCAAATTATAGTGAACCAAAATCAAATTCAGTTCTCCAACATTCAAAGTCTAGTTCACCAAGTTCAAATTCGGTTCATCAAGTCACAATTTTAGTTCACTAAATTCATATTCAGTTCACTTCAATACTCATCAATTTCAAAGTTTAGTTCACTGAACTCAAATTCATTTCATCAATTATTAAAATTAGTTCACTTGGATTCAAATTTTAGTTCACACAAATCTAATTCAATTCATGAAATTTGTATTCAAAACTAGTTCAATTGTTTCTGATTTTAGTTCATTTTTTTAAGTCCAAGATATAGTTCATGGAAAATAAAATTAGTTCACTCGAATTCAAAAATAGTTCATCAACATTCAAATTATAGTGAACCAATATTCATATTCAGTTCTCCAACATTCAAAATCTAGTTCACCAAGTTCAAATTCGGTTCATCAAATCACAATTTTAGTTCACTAAATTCATATTCAGTTCACTTCAATACTCATCAATTTCAAAGTTTAGTTCACCGAATTCAAATTCATTTCATCAAAATTTTAAAATTAGTTAAGTAGGATTCAAATTTTAGTTCATGCAAAACTAATTCTGTTCATCAAATTAGTATAGAAAACTAGTTCAATTGTTTCCGATTTTAGTTCAATATTTTTTAAAATCCAAACTATAGTTCATGGAAAAAGATTAGTTCACTCGAATTCAAAACTAGTTCACCAACATTCAAATTATAGTGAACCAAAATTCATATTCATATTCAGTTCACTTCAATACTCATCAATTTCAAAGTTTAGTTCATTGAATTCAAATTCATTTCATCAAATTAGAAATTAGTGCACTTGGATTCAAATTTTAGTTCACGCAAATCTAATTCTCTTCATCAAATTTGTATTGAAAATTAGTTCAATTGTTTCCGCTTTTAGTTCATTTTTCAATCCAAAATATAGTTCATGGAAAATCAAATTAGTTCACTAGAATTCAAAACTAGTTCACCAACATTCAAATTATAGTGAACCAAAATCAAATTCAGTTCTCCAACATTCAAAGTCTAGTTCACCAAGTTCAAATTTGGTTCATCAAATCACAATTTTAGTTCACTAAATTCATATTCAGTTCACTTCAATACTCATCAATTTCAAAGTTTAGTTCACTTAATTCAAATTCATTTCATCAAATTTTAAAATTAGTTTTCTTGGACTCAAAATTTAGTTCATGCAAAACTAATTCTGTTCATCAAATTTGTGTTGAAAACCAGTTCAATTGTTTCCAGTTTTAGTTCAATTTTTTTAATCCAAACAAGAGCTCATGGAAAATGAAATTAGTTCACTAGAATTCAAAACTACTTCACCAACATTCAAATTATGGTGAACCAAAATCAAATTCAGTTCTCCAACACTCAAACTCTAGTTCACCAAGTTTAAATTCGGCTCATCAAATCACAATTTAGTTCATTAAATTCATATTCAGTTCACTTCAATACTCTTCAATTTTTAATTTTAGATCACCGACTTCAAATTCATTTCATCAAATTTTAAAATTACTTCACTTCGATTCAAATTTTAGTTCACGCAAAACTAATTCTGTTCATCAAATTTTTGTATTGTAAACTAGTTCAATTGTTTCCAATTTTAGTTCAACTTTTTTAGTCCAAACTATAGTTCATGGAAAATCAAATTACAATTCACTCGTATTCAAAAGCTCACCAACATTCAAATTATAGTGAACCACAATTCATATTCATATTCAGTTCACTTCAATACTCATGAATTTCAAAGTTTAGTTCACTTTATTCAAATTCATTTCATCAAATTTGAAAATTAGTTCACTTGGATTCAAATTTTAGTTCACACAAATCTAATTCTGTTCATCAAATTTTTATTGAAAACTAGTTCAATTGTTTCCAATTTTGGTTCAATTTTTTTAAATCCAAACTATAGTTCATGGAAAATCAACTTATAGTTCACCAACATTCAAACTATAGTGAACCATATTCAAATTCAGTTCTGCGACATTAATATTTTAGTTCACTTTGATACAAATAAGTTCACTACTTTGTTTTTCGTCGATGTAATTTCATGATTTAGTTCACAAATTTTAAAATATGGTTCATGACAAAACAAATTAATTCACCTGAATTCAAAACTAGTTCACCGACACTCAAATTTTAGTCCACAAAAATATAAATGCAACTCATCAAATTTATTTTTTAATTCACTAAATCATCAAATTTTGAATTTTAGCTAATTTGTGTTCAAAATTTAGTTCATAAAATTAGTTTTATTGATTTCAAAACTAGTTCACCAACATCATCTAAATTTGAAATCAGTTCATCAAATTTCAAAATTAGTTCGCTTGGATAAAAAAATCTAGTTCACAAAAATCAAATTCAATTCATCAAATTTGTAATCAAAAGTAGTTCAGTTGTTTCTAATTTTCAAAAGTAGTTCAGTTGTTTTTAATTTTAGTTGAGAAAAATCAAATTCAATTCATGGAACACCAAATTATTTCACTACACTTCAAAACGTTTTTCATCAACATTCAAAATTGATGAAATGAATTTGCATTATATAATTCAGTTATCCAATATTCAAAATGTATTCTTATTTAGCTCTTTTCGATACGAAATAAGCACACTTTTTCCAACTTCAATGCAATTCCAATTTTAGTTTATGCAAAACCAAAGTAATTCACTTGATTTGTATTCTAAACCAAAGTAATTCTACTTTAGAATGTTACAAATTTAGTTAACTAAAATACAAATTTGAAAACTACTTCACTAAAACCGAAAATTTCTTTTACTTGAATCCAAACTCAAGTCAATAATATCGGATTAAACTTCAGAAAAATACAAATTCATTTTGTTTGAACACAAACATGTCTTTTTTACTACCCTTTTTTGTACTTCTTCATGTCTCACTATTTTTCTCAATTTTGTTTTTCCTAAAGCAAAATTTTCAAGGCAAAATGTATATTCATGTCTATATTCGAGTGCATCATCTTGAGTATGAAATGAAAAAAATAATATCTCATACATCACAAAGGCACCAACTAAAAAATATATTTTCTAAACACAAATAGTGAGGCATTTACTATTCCTCATACTACCAAATAATTTCTAGTTGCACACTAATATTTTCAATAAGGAATAAGGACACCATTTCCAATTACAGCAAAATTAATGTTCTGTTATATATTTCCCTTAAAAAAGTAATACCACAATCTATGCTACATCCTACATAAATAGCCACTGTTTTTATATCCAGCATACCAACTTCAACCTGAAGTGTTTCAACAATTTCTTTTCTTAACTGTTTTTATGCACTAGTACTCACACCTTCATATTGATTTTTTTCTCTTTCGGGCAGCACACTTTTGAGCTCCAGTTTCTGAACGAGGCTTCATTCTATTCCCTTTCTTGACAAACTTGTTCTTTTTAACAGCAGGATCTTTCAGACCCTTGTCACTATTTTTGTTCCTTTCATTCTCATTTACTTCTTGGTTCCCTTCTGTTACTTCTCTCCCAGCAAGATACTTGTTATGCGCAGTCTTCACTGCATCTAATAATTCTTGACAATACCCAGAATCATGACTAATGTCCGAACAGACCTCACCAACAGTATTCATAACAATTGCATACTGCACGACATTGTGCGACTTGTCTTGGCTTTGTGCACCAAGAACATCAAACTTGTGCTTCCTTAGCTCAATCTCTCTGAATTCTCTTGTCCATCTTGCCACTATATACTTTTCTGGTATCTTGAGGTAATCAAACTGAGTAAACAGTCTCAGAATGTGGCAGCATAAAATTCCATCCCTGTCAAACTTTCCACATTCATAGTCAAATTGCTCAGCAGCTTGATCTACATGCACAGTGAATATCTCCCTGTCGAATTATGGGTTCTCATACTCAAAGTTTCTTTTAAGTTCATATATTTTTTATTTTTCTCAATCTCTCTCACTCCAAAAGCGGTGGCATTCATCATCTCTGTCAGGAACTTGCTGTATATGGCTCTAGTATATATCTCAGCTGCATGTCGTTCAAACCGCTGATATCCCCACATAACAGGAACTTTCTCATTAGACAAGAACCTATCTTTGTTTTCTATATGTATCACATTCTCCTGGAACAATTCATATTGACGGATAAATGTTTCAATTGTGTCTTTCCTCAAAACATAATCCTTAAAGTTAGAGTTGAAACTCTCACTTCTGCTTGTTGATCTAGTGAAAGGACAGAACACTCATTAGAAGTAAGCAGGAACATAGTACTCCCTATTCTCCCACATCCGCTTGATGCGAGCATGTTTCCCACAGCTGTGCTTCTCCAGCATTTCATGCCATTTTGTTTCAAACTCCTCACCTGTCAATGACTGCATGATACATTCATCCAGGTCCTTCTCCATCCCTTTCTTCAAATGAAAGTAAACTTTCAGATTCTCCCTTGCTTTCCTCCAAACATGCCAAATACAAAATCTGTGCAATGCACCTGGAAACACCTTTGGAACTGCTACTTTCATAGCAGCATCTTGATCAGTGAGCACAACTCTTGGCTTCTTTCCACCCATCAATTCAACAAATGTCTCAAATAGGCACTTGAAAGTATCTGCTTTCTCATCCTGCAAAAGAGCCCACCCAAAGACAATTGTTCTCGAGTGGCCATTAACTCCTATTATTGGCGCAAAAGGCATGTTATATTTGTTGGTGCTGAACGCTGTGTCAAACGAAATAATATCTCCATACAACAGGTAATCCAGCCTTGACCTTGAATCTGTCCAAAACAAACTAAGGATGGAATTGGAAGAATCTCTCTGTGCTTTGTATACAAAACCAGGCTTATCAACTTGCAACTTCTCGATATAATCCAAAGTGTGTTCTATGTCTGTGTTTCTTCTCTTCTCACGCTCATCTTGCTTCAAATTGTCATGTTTATTCACATCAAAAGTTATATTCCCAAATTTTCCACCACACAGCTTCCTAAATATGCTCATGATTTTCCTAGGTTTTATTCTGTGTTCCTGTATCAGCCTGGACAATAATTTCTCAGCATCATTCATGCTTCTATGACTAAGGAAGAACTGTGTTAGAGATGGAGAAGAAACCAAATCATGGTTATGCTTCAAATCTTGGGATTGAATGTGCCATTTTCCATCTTCCAAGTTGACTGTAACATGCATTTGGCATTTTGTTCTTTGAAGAACATTTCTCCTCCTTTTTCTCGCCCCTGTATATGTTGATACAGTCTTCCTACTCTTGTTGCAAACAAAAGATATCTTTCTATTCTTGTGATTTCTTCCTTTCTTTATTCCGAATCCATTCGCGAGAGCATATACATTAACAAACCTTTTAGCATCATCCAGCGTACTGAACACCTTCCCAACTTGAGGTACATTTGTCTTCTCTATTTCATCTGGCGTAGGAAACATATACTCTTCATCTTTGGAAACACTATCATCATCATCTTCATCAGAATCCCCACTGCTATTACCAATATCTTGCGTTGTGTATTCAACAACCTTCTCACAAGAAAGTGCATCCTACACATTTTAAAAATACAACATGAGCAATGAAAAACAGAAAGTCTGTAATTTCTTTGAATAACTTTCATGAAGTTACAACAGAAAACATAAAATTACATAGTACAAACCTTATCAGAACCAAGCACCACGCTCACTGCATTTTCATTTTGAAGAGAAGATATTATATCTCCTGCTAGTTCAGCATCTTGATTTCCACTTATGACACTAGAAGAAGGACCTGAAGAAACTCCAACACACTTTTGTTGTGGTTCAAAATTTATCTACAATTTTTGCAGAAAAACATGCAATTAAACACCATGTAGATAAAAAGAACAGATTTTACAAACATCTTGTTTTAGTCTTCATCGAAATACCTCTTCAATACCTTGACCATTTGATGCATCTTTATCTTCTTCATTATACTCTCACTCAGTCATGTGTTCTACAACACATTGTGAAGTAATAACTGTTTGCGCAAATGATTCCAATCTGTTCTGCGTGCTAAATTTTTCTTGACTTAACATCAATTCCTGACTACTTAGTACTTCCTGAAATATTCAAGCAAGTCAATATTAAAAAATTTATTTAACAATGACTTCTCCCTAAGGAGGAACTTCACTAGAAAAATTGTTGTCCACACCAACTTCACTTTCTTACCTCTGTTTTCTTCTTCATTTCATGATGCATTACATATTGGTCAAATTCAAGCATAACATCATCACCCTGCATCAAGGAGAACATATATATTATTAATAAACTTTTTTTTTTCACAACTGTGTATGGAAACAACCTGATTGGCTAATTTGAAATATTAGTGTAAAAACATACCACAATTTTTCTCCCAAACTTTTATCAACTTGATCACTCATTGTTAGCATCTTTCCTTTTCCTTTGCTCTTCATTGGTTTCTTGTTACTTACTATTCTAGTTCTTCCACTTGAAGGCACCTAACACAAAAACAATATACTTTTCAGAAAGCTCAGCGGATACCATATATTCGTTGTCTAGGGCGACCCCCAATTGAATTTAAAACAACAAGACTTGTTCTTATTAAAATGAAGATCATCGGTATTAAACATATTCAGTACACAACACTTTATTTTATTTATTTTGGACATGTAAAAGATTATACACTAGGAAAATTACTAATGGTTCCTCTGTTTGTGGCAACAAATTAAATTTAACAAAATAACAACATGGTTTCTTCAATTCCAAATTCACCAAACAATAAATTGCCTTTCCAATTCAGAGTGAAACCAGAATTTTTTCCTTGATTTTGAATTACAGAGCACAAACGGTGCTACCTAGCAGTACACTTGTTTTATAATTTGGTTAACTGATTCATTGAAACTAATTTTAACTCTGCATTCTTTCTAACACACATGTTTGAAGGTCACTCATGTGTTGGTGCTATTATCTGAAGCGAGCTGACAAGTTATGAGGCAAATAGCATTACAAAATATAATTGTCCTCCACAACGATCTACTAGTACTTTCATCTTTGTATGTTTACAAAACAGCGCATCTGTTTAAGGCGTTTGTCGATCTCATGATGCACTGTTTGACTCTACACTAGGCAGCCACAAATAGACACCATGTTTTCAGATGCATCACAGAATTCAACATATAACGGTAGTAGATTTTTAGAACAATAATTTTCCCTCAACTGCCACTACATTAGTCTATATAATCTAGACAGTTTCTGTACCGACGTTCTAAAAGAACCATAACATCTTACGGATGCACTTTTTATATCTGACAAAAGAACAAAGCAGATGAAGAATAGAACCTTGGATCTGGACGATCGGCCCGTAGCACGTAGGTTTTCAATTGGCATGGACGCCAATATTGGTCGATTTGATGTCCTCCCATCCACGCCGGAGACATCACCACCGAAAATCTGTTCCGCCGGCGGCTCCGTCGCCGCCATCCGCCCCGCCAATTCCTCCCCTTCGGGATTGGTCGAGAGGGTCGAGAGGTATACCTAGAATAATTCCCCTGTTTCTTTCATTTAGTGTATTTTTCTCGCAAGTCACTTACTTGCGGGCCTTGACTAATTCTATAGGGACCTAAAAATTAATTCAACACTACCGCAAGGTGTTTTTTCAAAAAGGGCTGACAACGTGTGAAAGGACATGCGGTGCCCCCATGTGTGGTTTTGGTAATTGATGACACTCTCTATGGACTAATGGTTTCATTGAGTTATATTTGAATGATTTGTCCATAGGCTCTTCTTGAAGTCCATGTGTTGGTTTCAAGGAGTTTATGAGTTGACCAAGGTGCTATTAAGGAATTGTCCAAAGATTGGCTATGTGAGTGTTGAGCTTATTGCAAGCATGTCTTGAAGAAGAAGATTGTGTGATCATTCATGTTTACCTTCAAGACATCATCCAAATGAAGAGAGTTGGAAATATTCAAGGTTGATCAAGACTAAGTCAAGAGTGAATCAAGTTGATCAACTCACAAAACGTAGAAGATGTACCGAGAGGGATCAAGTGATCCCATGGTATGGTAAGCATTGTCCATTGTGCTTTGTGTATGAACCCATGGTCTATGTGAGAGTTCTATATGGGGTTAGGTACGTGTTCATGGGCTTGCGTCAAGAGGAAGATATCACTCAACCCATGGAGAGGATGACTGATACGTCTCCAACGTATCTATAATTTATGAAGTATTCATGCTATTATATTATCCATCTTGGATGTTTTATGAGCTTTACTATGCACTTTTATATTACTTTTGGGACTAACCTATTGACCCAGAGCCCAGTGCCAGTGTCTGTTTTTCCCTTGCTTCAGTGTTTCGCGGAAAAGGAATATCAAACGGAGTCCAAACAGAATGAAACCTTCGGAAAAGTTATTTTTGGAAAGAAAGCAATACGGGAGACTTGGAGTGCACGTCAGGGGATCAACAAGGAGTGCACTTGTGCTTCAAAGTAGCACCATAATCTTCATGATAGAGAGTCTCTTGTTTTGTCACTTTCATATACTAGTGGGAATTTTTCATTATAGAACTTGGCTTGTGTATTCCAACAATGGGCTTCCTCAAATGCCCTAGGTCTTCGTGAGCAAGCAAGTTGGATGCACACCCACTTAGTTTCTTTTGTTGAGCTTTCTTATATTTAGCTCTAGTGCATCCGTTGCATGGCAATCCCTACTCCTTACATTAACATCAATCGATGGGCATCTCCATAGCTCATTGATTAGCCTCGTTGATGTGAGACTTTCTCCCTTTTTGTCTTCTCCACATAACCCCCATCATTATGTTCTATTCCACTCATAGTGCTATATCCATGGCTCACGCTCATATATTGCGTGAAAGTTGAAAAAGTTTGAGATTACTAAAGTATGAAACAATTGCTTGGCTTGTCATCGGGGTTGTGCATGATGAGAGCATTCTTGTGTGACGAAAATGGAGCATGACTAAACTATATGATTTTGTAGGGATGAACTTTCTTTGGCCATGTTATTTTGAGAAAACATAATTGCTTAGTTAGTATGCTTGAAGTATTATTATTTTTTATGTCAATATTGAACTTTTATCTTGAATCTCTTGGATCTGAATACTCTTACCACAATTAAGAAGAATTACATTGAAATTATGCCAAGTAGCATTCCACATCAAAAATTCTGTTTTTATCATTTACCTACTCGAGGACAAGCAGGAATTAAGCTTGGGGATGCTTGATACGTCTCCAACGTATCTATAATTTTTGATTGTTCCATGCTATATTATATTCTGTTTTGCACATTATTAGGCTTTATTATACACTTTTATATTATTTTTGGGACTAACCTATTAACCGGAGGCCCAGCCCAGAATTGCTGTTTTTTTGCCTATTTCAGAGTTTCGCAGAAAAAGAATATCAAACGGAGTCCAAACGGAATGAAACCTTCGGGAACGTGATTTTCGGAACGAACGTGATCCAGAGGACTTGGACCCTACGTCAAGATATCAACCAGGAGGGCACGAGGTAGGGGGCGCGCCTACCCCCTGGGCGCGCCCTCCACCCTCGTGGGCCCCCTGTTGCTCCACCGACGCACTCCTTCCTCCTATATATACCTATGTACCCCCAAACTACCAGATACAGAGCCAAAAACCTAATTCCACCGCCGCAACCTTCTGTACCCGTGAGATCCCATCTTGGGGCCTGTTCCGGAGCTCCGCCGGAGGGGGCATCGATCATGGAGGGCTTCTACATCAACACCATAGCCTCTCCGATGATGTGTGAGTAGTTTACCTCAGACCTTCGGGTCCATAGTTATTAGCTAGATGGCTTCTTCTCTCTTTTTGGATCTCAATACAATGTTCTCCCCCTCTCTCGTGGAGATCTATTCGATGTAATCTTCTTTTGCGGTGTGTTTGTTGAGACCGATTAATTGTGGGTTTATGATCAAGTTTATCTATGAACAATATTTGAATCTTCTGAATTCTTTTATGTATGATTGGTTATCTTTGCAAGTCTCTTCGAATTATCAGTTTGGTTTGGCCTACTAGATTGATCTTTCTTGCAATGGGAGAAGTGCTTAGCTTTGGGTTCAATCTTGCGGTGTCCTTTCCCAGTGACAGTAGGGGCAGCAAGGCACATATAGTATTTTTGCCATCGAGGATAACAAGATGGGGTTTATATCATATTGCATGAGTTTATCCCTCTACATCATGTCATCTTGCTTAAAGCGTTACTCTGTTCTTATGAACTTAATACTCTAGATGCATGCTGGATAGCGGTTGATGTGTGGAGTAATAGTAGTAGATGCAGGCAGAAGTCAGTCTACTTGTCTCGGACGTGATGCCTATATACATGATCATACCTAGATATTCTCATAACTATGCTCAATTCTGTCAATTGCTCAACAGTAATTTGTTCACCCACCGTAAATACTTATGCTCATGAGAGAAGCCACTAGTGAAACCTATGGCCCCCGGGTCTATTTTACATCATATTAATCTTCCATCAACAAGCTATTTCTGTTACCTTTTATTTTGCTTTTATTTTACTTTGCATCTTTATCATAAAAATACCAAAAATATTATCTTATCATATCTATCAGATCTCACTCTCGTAAGTGACCGTGTAGGGATTGACAACCCCTTATCGTGTTGGTTGCGAGGATTTATTTGTTTGTGTAGGTGCGAGGGACTCGTGCGTGGCCTCCTACTGGATTGATACCTTGGTTCTCAAAAACTGAGGGAAATACTTACGCTACTTTGCTGCATCACCCTTTCCTCTTCAAGGGGAAACCAACGCAGTGCTCAAGAGGTAGAAAGAAGGGTTTTTTTTGGGCGGGGAGGCTAGGTAAGCGGCACTCACACCCCGTCAACTAAGCTCTTTTCTGGCGCCATTGACGGGGAGGCTAGGTAAGCGGCACTCACACCCCGTTAACTAAGCTCTTTTCTGGCGCCGTTGCCGGGGAGGTGAGTGCTTGAAGGTATATCTTTAGATCTTGCAATTGAATCTTTTTGTTTGTTGTTTTAGCACTAGTTTAGTTTATAAAAGAAAACTACAAAAAAAATGGAATTAAGGGTGCCTCATATGCTTCATCTTTTTAATATCTTTCGTGAGTATGATGGAAAGGAAAATTGTGCCAAAGTGTTAGAAGAAGAATGCATTAAGTTTGGCACTAAATCTTTGAATGATGAGCATGATTGCAATGTTGTTAGTATGAATTCTATGAATATCCATGATGCTAATGATATGCAAAGCCACAAGCTTGGGAAAGCTATGTTTTATGAAGATGATATTTTTTGTCCCCCAAGCTTTGATGAGCAAATTTACTATGATGAAAGCATGCCTCCTATCTATGATGATTATTGTGATGACACGTATGCTTTAAAGAACAATGATAACCATGAAACTTGTCATCTTGATCTTAATTTTCAATCACATGATAGTTATTTTGTTGAGTTTGCTCCCACTACTATTGTTGAGAAGAAATTTGCTTATGTGGAGAGTAGTAAAATTTCTATGCAAGTAGATCATGAAAAGAATGCTTTAGGTGCTGGTTATATTGTTTAATTCATTCATGATGCTACTGAAAATTATTATGAGGGAGGAATATATGCTTGTAGGAGTTGCAATAATATCAAGTTTCCTCTCTATGTGCTTAAAATCTTGAAGCTATGCTTGTTCTGCCTTCCTATGCTAGTTGATTATTGTTCCCATAAGTTGTTTTATCACAAAATCCCTATGCATAGGAAGTGGGTTAGACTTAAATGTGCTAATCATATTCTTCATGATGCTCTCTTTATGTTTTAATTCTTATCTTTTATGTGAGCATCATTGAAATCATCATGCCTAGCAAGGGGCGTTAAACGTTAGCGCTTGTTGGGAGGCAACCCTATCTTATTTTTGTTCCTTGCTTTTTTCTCCTGTTTAGAAATAAATAATCTATCTAGCTTCTGTTTAGATGTGGTTTTATGTTTTAATTAGTGTTTGTGCCAAGTAGAACCTTTGGGAAGACTTGGGTGAAGTCTTTATGATCATGCTGTAAAAAACAGAAACATTAGCGCTCACGAGATTAGATATTTTTTTTTTACTGGAGAGTGATATTTAGTTGATTCTTTTTGCAGATTATTACTAGACAAATTCCTCAGGTCCACCAATTTATTTTAGAATTTTTGGAGTTCCAGAAGTTTGCGTTAGTTACAGATTACTACAGACTGTTCTGTTTTTGACAGATTCTGTTTTTCGTGTGTTGTTTGCTTATTTTGATGACTCTATGGCTAGTAAAATAGTTTATAAACCATAGATAAGTTGGAATACAGTAGGTTTAACACCAATATAAATAAAGAATGAGTTCATTACAGTACCATGAAGTGGTGTTTTGTTTTCTTTCGCTAACGGAGCTCACGAGATTTTCTGTTAAGTTTTGTGTTGTGAAGTTTTCAAGTTTTGGGTAAAGATTCGATGGACTATGGAATAAGGAGTGGCAAGAGCCTAAGCTTTGGGATGCCCAAGGCACCCCAAGGTAATATTCAAGGATAACCAAGAGCCTAAGCTTGGGGATGCCCCGGAAGGCATCCCCTCTTTCATCTTCGTTCATCGGTAAATTTACTTGGAGCTATATTTTTATTCACCACATGATATGTGTTTTGCTTGGAGCGTCATTTTATTTTCTTTAGCCTTGCTTGCTGTTTGAATAAAATACCAAGATCTGAAATTCTTAAATGAGAGAGAGTCCTCACATAGCTACGTAATTATTTAACTACTCATTGATCTTCACTTATATCTTTTTGGAGTAGTTTGTCATTTACTCGTGTGCTTCACTTATATCCTATGAGGAAATGGTTGAATGGTTTGAATATCATAAATCTGAAATTATATATGTTTCATATGCTTATCCCATGGGGAGTAATGACTTCACATATAATAAGTAGAGGTGGTAAATTTATTGAAGGTTAGCAAACATTGTATTGGTCACTTGAACAATTCATGAAAGAATATTGAAGGAAGAGAGATTTCACATATAAATATACTATCATGGACATCTTTTGTAATTGTGAGCACTCATTAAAATATGACATGATAAAATGTTGACGTTGGACAAGGAACACAACGTAATGGGTTATGTTTTCTTATATTTGAAATAAAGTATATTGTCATGGATCGCCTAACACATTGAGCTTGCCTTTCCCCCTCATGCTAGCCAAATTCCTTGCACCAAGTAGAGATACTACTTGTGCTTCCAAACATCCCTTAAACCAGTATTGCCATGAGAGTCCACCATACCTACCTATGGATTGAGTAAGATCCTTCAAGTAAGTTGTCATCGGTGCATGCAATAAAAATTGCTCTCTGAATATGTATGATCTTTCAATGTGGAGAGAATAAGCTTTATACGATCATTGTGATATGGAAGAAATAAAAGCGACGGACTGCATAATAAAGGTCCCTATCACAAGTGGCAATATAAAGTGATGTTCCCTCGCATTAAGATTTTGTGCATCCAACTATAAAAGCGCATGGCAACCTCTGCTTCCCTCTGCGAAGGGCCTATCTTTTACTTCTATGCAAGAGTCATGGTGATCTTCACCTTTCCTTTTTTTCATTTTATCCTTTGGCAAGCACCTCGTGTTGGAAAGATTCTGATATATATATCCAATTGGATGTAAGGCATCATGAACTATTATTGTTGACATTACCCTTGAGGTAAAAGGTTGGGAGGCGAATCTATAAGACCCTATCTTTCTCTGTGTCTGATTAAAACTTTGAACCCATAAATATCGCGTGAGTGTTAGCAATTGTGAAAGACTAAATGATAGTTGAGTATGTGGAGTTTGCTAAATCAAAGCTCTGACATAGACTCTTCCTGAAAATAAGATGAATTGTAATTGTTTGATGACTAATAACACGGTTTGTTAGTTTTCAAGAAAGTTTATGATCTATACTTTAACATGTGAATAGCTTGTTACTTGATCATGAGAAGCTTTATGAGATGAGTTACTGTTATGATATCGAATGATGCCAGAAAAGGTGATTGAAATTATCATTGATCAAACTTGTGCACCTGCTAGCATTCACACTTCATAAATTATTTCTTTTATCATTTACCTACTCGAGGACGAGCAGGAATTAAGCTTGGGGATGCTGATACGTCTCCAACGTATCTATAATTTATGAAGTATTCATGCTATTATATTATCCATCTTGGATGTTTTATGGGCTTTACTATGCACTTTTATATTACATTTGGGACTAACCTATTGACCCAGAGCTCAGTGCCAGTTTCTGTTTTTTCCCTTGTTTCAGTGTTTCGCGGAAAAGGAATATCAAACGGAGTCCAAACGGAATGAAACCTTCGGAAAAGTTATTTTTGGAAAGAAAGCAATACGGGAGATTTGGAGTGCACGTCAGCGGGTCAACGAGGAGAGCACGAGGCAGGGGGGCGCGCCCACCCCCCTGGGCGCGCCCTCCACCCTCGTGGGCCCCTCGTGGCTCCCCTTACCGACTTCTTTCGCCTATATATTCCCATATACCCTAAAACCTTCGGGGAACATAATAGATCAGGAGTTCCGCCGCCGCAAGCCTCTGTAGCCACCAAAAACCAATCGGGACCCTGTTCCGGCACCCTGCCGGAGGGGGGATCCATCACCGGTGGCCATCTTCATCATCCCGGCGATCTCCATGACGAGGAGGGATTAGTTCACCCTCGGGGCTGAGGGTATGTACCAGTAGCTATGTGTTTGATCTCTCTCTCTCTCTCTCTCTCTCTCGTGTTCTTGATTCGGCACGATCTTGATGTATCGCGAGCTTTGCTATTATAGTTGGATCTTATGATGTTTCTCCCCCCTCTACTCTCTTGTAATGGATTGAGTTTTCCCTTTGAAGTTATCTTATCGGATTGAGTCTTTAAGGATTTGAGAACACTTGATGTATGTCTTGGGTGGGATACCCATGGTGACAATGGGGTATTCTATTAATCCACTTGATGTATGTTTTGGTGATCAACTTGCGGGTTCTGCCCATGAACCTATGCATAGGGGTTGGCACACGTTTTCGTCTTGACTCTCCGGTAGAAACTTTGGGGCACTCTTTGAGGTTCTATGTGTTGGTTGAATAGATGAATTTGAGATTGTGTGATGCGTATCGTATAATCATACGCATGGATACTTGAGGTGACATTGGAGTATCTAGGTGACATTAGGGTTTTGGTTGATGTGTGTCTTAAGGTGTTATTTTACTACGAACTCTAGGGCTGTTTGTGACACTTATAGGAATAGCCCAATGGATTGATCAGAAAGAATAACTTTGAGGTGGTTTCGTACCCTACAATAATCTCTTCGTTTGTTCTCCGCTATTAGTGACTTTGGAGTGACTCTTTGTTGCATGTTGAGGGATAGTTATATGATCCAATTATGTTATTATTGTTGAGAGAACTTGCACTAGTGAAAGTATGAACCCTAGGCCTTGTTTCAATGCATTGCAATACCGTTTACGCTCACTTTTATCATTAGTTACCTTGCTGTTTTTATATTTTCAGATTACAAAAACCTATATCTACCATCCATATTGCACTTGTATCACCATCTCTTCGCCGAACTAGTGCACCTATACAATTTACCATTGTATTGGGTGTGTTGGGGACACAAGAGACTCTTTGTTATTTGGTTGCAGGGTTGTTTGAGAGAGACCATCTTCAACCTACGCCTCCCACGGATTGATAAACCTTAGGCCATCCACTTGAGAGAAATTTGCTACTGTCCTACAAACCTCTGCACTTGGAGGCCCAACAACGTCTACAAGAAGAAGGTTGCGTAGTAGACATCAATGACATCAAGTGGGATCGTCATCAAGAATTCCGTGCGCAAGTTCAAGTGGAGCATCACAAAGAGATCAAGTGCTTGATGCTTGCTATCCATTGTGGTGTAAATGGACTTGTGAAGATGTGCTGAAGAGTGGCTCACCCATAGTGGAGTATGGGGGAGCAACCATCTAGTCTTCATCGACCCAACGCAACCAAGACAGGTGGTCCAACTTGAGGGAGTCAAGATCGTCATCATCTAGCTCAAGTGGACTTCATGCAAGGCAAAGGTTTGCCCTTGATAGGTTTTGTATTTTACCGGTCTCATGGTGATAGTTTGGAGACTGGGTTATAGGATCGATAGCCGTACTATCAAGGGGGGCTCTCAAGTGAGTAGTGTGATCGTATCGTTTGTCGAGAGCTCAAACCATTGCATCCTTGCATCATATTTCTTGATTCTCATTTGTATTTTATTTTGAGGTTTTAGATCTTGTGGTTATCTTCATGACAAGCTCTAGTACATCGAAAACGGATTTCATATGCTTCTTCTATCGCGTTTTCGGTGTTGGAGGTTTTACCGGTCTTTTCTAAGGAAGGGTTCTCACCATTTTCTCTTGGGCCTTTTCTAATTTCCTTCTTATTGTTAGTTCTATCAAGATTGTGTTAGCCCTTGTCGCTAGCTTTCCAACAAACTTGGTTTCGTTGAATTCGGAGTCCGTTTGCAGAAGTTGTGGCAGTTTTGGTGTTCTGAAAAGGCTGCAGCGGTACTACCGCGGACAGGAGCGGATGTAATTTTTTTACTACCGCTCTAGAGCGGTACTACCATGGCTACTACAGCGGTAGTACCGCTCCGGACCAAAAACTCGTCACAAGTCCAGCGGTGGTAGGCACGGATGTATTTTTTTAGTACCGCTCGCAAGCAGTAGTACCGCTACTGTCATGGTTTTGTCACGGCAAATGTCCTAGAGAAAGGACTTAGTCGTGGAGCCATCGCTACGGGTTAGCTTAAAGGGGTTAAAGCGGACAAGCGACGCAAGAGAGTTTTATACTAGTTCGGCTCCTTACGATGAAGGTAAAAGCCTATGTCTAGTTGTGATGGAATTGATGGGGTTTCGATGACCAGGGAGCGAATACGCTTTGCCTGAGTCTCGAGTTGTTGTTTGTTGTCCCTGAACCGCCGCCGGGTCGTCCCCTTACATACATGGGTTGACGCCCGTCGGTTTACAGACTCCGAGGCCTTAAACCGGTTTGGGACCTGGGCCTTAAACCGGATTTGGGACCTGGGCCTTCATGAAGCGTCACCGTCATGTCTTCATGGGCTTCAGATACAGATGAACTACTTATGAAGTTAACCCGGCCTCTCCTGGCCGGTTTACGCCCAGTGGTAATATCCCCAACATTAGGCCCCAGATTGATTTGAACTGGTTCATGTCAATCCTCAATACTTAAGAAAATTTCTTCTTCAACATCTTCACACAATCTTGTAAACCGCCATGACATCATCTTCTAGGATCATGGTAAACCGTCGTGACATCACCTGTCATTAACGAGCCTCCGACAATCGAGGAGACAGCATCGCCTCATATCCAAAAATTTTGCTCCTCGATTTTCGCGTCTGTCGTTTATCTCCCTTATAAATAGGGCCAAGGGGTCTTTCCATTTTCCCCCTCGTGCCTCTTTGCTTCATCGTCATCCTCGCGACGCCCGACCCTTCGACCTCGGTCGCCGCCGTCAACCTCCGACTGCTGCACCAACCTTGGCCGCTGCATCAACCTGAACGTACCAGAACTCCTCCGCGTGTCGCCGCTGCTCAACAGCCTCTGTAAGTTTCCCCCTTCTCTTACCATAGATCTGCACTTAGGGTTTCTGTCGTTCATCAGTGTTCGTCGCCGCCCTTCTTTTTCCTTATTTATATCCATGGATTAGATCCAGAAACCACATAGATCTCGCGCGGTAGTAGTTTAAACCACATAGATCTCACGCGGTAGTAGTTTCAGCACCTGTTTGATA
Source organism: Aegilops tauschii subsp. strangulata (assembly GCF_002575655.3). Lineage (NCBI taxonomy): Eukaryota > Viridiplantae > Streptophyta > Magnoliopsida > Poales > Poaceae > Aegilops > Aegilops tauschii. Next base: position 47,300,508 of record NC_053039.3, read on the forward strand.
TCCAACTCATCTCAACTTAGTGAACTTTTAGTACACTGGAATTTAGGTCAGAATATATTTTGTTTTTCCTACACGCGGTAGATCTGAAATTACCATAGCAAGATGTGAAACTTGTTTCTTCCTTCACTTACACACTTTGAATACCAGATTGGCCGGTTTAACTTCACAGAAAAAATGATGACCCGGTAGATACCATTAGTCCCCTGTTGAACCGTCAATGCATTACACCGTTCCATTGTCAGACTCCGGTTTACGAATAACCAAATCCGGTTTACCAATATGATTGTATCCTCATACCGCTGTATAGTTGTCCACTGTAAATCTTAAACCGGTAATAATCATGTTTCAAATTTCCCTTGTCATGGCTAAGCAAGTCTATGAGTGCAATTGGGCTCCCTCTCGAGTAACCGAGGAGCAGTTAAACAACCTTGTTAAAATGGGCGCTTTAGCCAAGAAAGATGTCATCCACTGGACGGTCCCTGGCCCGGAAAATCCTCCTACACCCAAGGATGGAGAGGTAGTCGTGTTCGCTGATCATCTCGGACAAGGTTTTAGCCCTCCTGGTTCAAAAAATTTCCGGGATGTACTGGCTAATTTTCAACTGCGCCCTCAAGACATTGGTCCTAACTCTGTAACCAACATCTGCCACTTTCAAGTCTTTTGTGAGGTTTATCTGCAAGAGGAACCTTCAGTTGAACTGTTTCGGGATTTCTTTCACTTAAACCGTCGCACAGAGTTCTCAGATGGACCCAATACGGAACTAGGCGGAATGGCGGTTCAGAAAAGGAAGGAAGTCACCTTCCCTCATCCCAAACTCCATAGTCACCCCAAAGAGTGGAACCAGACTTGGTTTTACTGCATGGATACATCTCCATCTGATGAAAATCCTTTGCCGGGTTACCGCCCTGAACGTGTTAGCAACACACACCCTTTTCCTCAGAGGTTGACAGCAAGAGAACGGGCCAACTATGCTCCCCAATTATCAAAGCTTAGAGCCTTCATGGCGAACGGTTTGACAGGAGTTGATCTTGCTCGTTGCTGGATAAGCCGGAACATTCTGCCCTTAAGCTGGCGCCCCGGTTTGATGTGTGAATACACGGGGAGTTTGAAGGATGCTCAGCGGCACATTGACATTCAGCTTATAGACGAAGAAGTCACTGAGGCTGTAAAGAAAATATTGAACGAACCGGAGGCCGTCTGTGCCCAAACTGGACTACTCTCCTTCTGCACCTTCAACAAACCACCAGCTGTAAGAATTATATAATCCTTTGTATCTGAATTTGCTTCTGTCCAAATATTCTCAGAAAGTGTGATTATTTTCTGACAGGGTGATGATCCGTTCTGGAACAAGAAACCATCACAAGACAAACCGGCGAAGCCGCAAGACAAACCGGTCAAGCCAGTTCGTCCAAAGACCAAAGTTGTTAAGAAACCTGCCAAAAGAAGGATGTGACGCCCCCGATTTGACCGTACACTAATCATGCACGCAAATGTGTACGACCAAGATCAGGGACTCACGGGAAGATATCACAACACAACTCTAAAACATAAATAAGTCATACAAGCATCATAATACAAGCCAGGGGCCTCGAGGGCTCGAATACAAGTGCTCGATCACAGACGAGTCAGCGGAAGCAACGATATCTGAGTACAGACATAAGTTAAACAAGTTTGCCTTAAGAAGGCTAGCACAAACAGGGATACAGATCGAACGAGGCGCAGGCCTCCTGCCTGGGATCCTCCTAACTACTCCTGATCGTCGTCAGCGGGCTGCACGTAGTAGTAGGCACCTCCAGTGTCGTAGGTGTCGTCGTCGACGGTGGCGTCTGGCTCCTGGACTCCAACATCTGGTTGTGACAACCAGATAGAAAAGAAAAGGGGGGAAAGAGGGAAAGAAGCAACCGTGAGTACTCATCCAAAGTACTCGCAAGCAAGGAGCTACACTACATATGCATGGGTATATGTGTAAAGGGGCATATCAGTGGACTGAACTGCAGAATGCCAGAATAAAAGGGGGATAGCTAGTCCTGTCGAAGACTACGCTTCTGGTCATCTCCATCTTGCAGCAGGTAGAAGAGAGTAGATTGAAGTCCTCCAAGTAGCATCGCATAGCATAATCCTACCCGGCAATCCCCTCCTCGACGCCCTGTTAGAGAGCGACCACCGGGTTGTATCTGGCACTTGGAAGGGTGTATTTTATTCAGTATCCAGTTCTAGTTGTCATAAGGTCAAGGCACAACTCCGGGTCGTCCTTTTACCGAGGGACACGGCTATTCGAATAGATAAACTTCCCTGCAGGGGTGCACCACATAACCCAACACGCTCGATCCCATTTGGCCGGACACACTTTTCTGGGTCATGCCCGGCCTCGTAAGATCAACACGTCGCAGCCCCACCTAGGCTCAACAGAGAGGTCAGCACGCCGGTCTAACCCTATGCGCGCAGGGGTCTGGGCCCATCGCCCTATGCACACCTGCACGTTGCGTACGCGGCCGGAAGCAGACCTAGCCTAGTGGCGTTCCAGTCCAATCCGGCGCGCGCCACTCAGTCGCTGACGTCAAAAGAGCTTCGGCTGATACCACGACGTCGGGATACCCATAACTACTCCCACGTAGATGGTTAGTGCGTATAGACCAAATGGCCAGACTCAGATCAAATACCAAGATCTCGTTAAGCGTGTTAAGTATCCGCGAACGCCGACCAGGGCCAGGCCCACCTCTCACCTAGGCGGTCTCAACCTGCCCTGTCGCTCCGCCACAAAGATCCACTTGCGGGTACTCCTACGAGCCGACCCGACTTTAGTCATCACATGTGTCATGTATATAGTATATAAGTATATGCCCGTGATCACCGCCCAGGTGATCACGGCCCGATAGTATAGCACAGCAGACGGACAAGAATGTAGGGCCACTGATGGAAATCTAGCATCCTATACTAAGCATGTAGGATTGCAGGTAAAGGTAGTAACAATAGTAGCAAGGATAGGCTATGCATCAGAATAGGATATCGAAAAGCAGTAACATGCTACACTACTCTAATGCAAGCAGTAGAGATTAGAGTAGGCGATATCTGGTGATCAAAGGGGGGGCTTGCCTGGTTGCTCTGGCAAGTAGGAGGGGTCGTCGACTCCGTAGTCGAACTGGGCAGCAGCAGTGTCGGTCTCGTAGTCTACCGGAGAGAAGAGGGGGAAGAAACAGTAAATACAATGCAAACATAAGCATGACGATGCGTGACATGACAATGAGCGGTGCTAGGGGTGTCCTAACGCGACAGTAAGTGTTACCGGTGAAGGGGGGGAACATCCGGGAGGTATTCCCGATGTTTCGCGTTTTCGGACAGACGGACCGGAGGGGGGAAAGTTGCTAGTTCGATAGGTTAGGGAGGTGTGGTGGACGAACGGACTGCGTATTCGGATTCGTCTCGTCGTTCTGAGCAACTTTCATATAGAAAACATTTTCATCCGAGTTACGGTTTAAAAGATATGAATTTTCAAAGTTTATTTGAATTTCTGGAATTATTTAATTAACAGAAAAAGGGATATGACGTCAGCATGACGTAGGAGTGACGTCAGCGGTCAACAGTCCGGGTTGACTGGTCAAACTGACAAGGGGGACCCACCTGTCATAGACAGTGGGTTAACAGAGGATTAAACTAATTAGTTTTTAGTTAATTAACTACTGGGCCCACCTGTCAGTGAGAGATTATTTAAACTAATTAATTTTATTTATAAAACATTTTCTTTTTCTTTTCTTTTTTAATTATTGCGGCGGGGCCCGCATGTCAGTGACTGGGCCTGCCCAGTCAGCAGTTGACTGGGTCAACCCAGTCAACTAGGGCCCGTGGGGGCCACTGGCAGTGACCCAGGGGGTGGCCCCAGGTGTGCCACGTCGGCGGCCGGCGCCGGAGCAACGCCGGCGACCAGACGCACGGCGGCGCGGCTCGGGAGGGGTACGGGTTTCGCGTACAGGGGGTCTCCGGAGGCGTGGCTGGGCGCGTTCGACGCGGCTCGACGTCGCGCGTCCAACGGCGGTGGTCGGAGGGGCTGGAACGGCCGGAGTCGACCGCTACGAGCTCGCCGGCGGCGAGGTGCTACGGGTGCCCGACGGAAGCTACGCTAGAGCGCGCGAACGGGCAAGCGTATGGGCTGGGGGGCATCTACGTACGGCGGGGAGTGCAACGGGCTTAACCCCGTGACCAATTGGTCACCGGAGACCCGCCGGCGGCGAGCTCCGCGGCGCGGCGTTCGGGCGCGCGTGGGGGAGCAGCTACGGAGCGCGGGCGAGCTAGCGGAGAGGGGGAGGAGGTAGAGGAGCTCACAGTGGAGCCGTAGGGAGTGGCAGCGAGCTCGGGGAGGGCGCGGGGTAGCCAGAGTCGGCGACGATCGACGGCGGACGTGCGGGGAAGACGAGCTCGGGGAGGTCGATGCAGTGGCGCTCGGCTCGTTCCCGATGGCGCAGTCGGCGTAGTCGACGGCGGGGAGTCGTTCGGGCACGTCGTCGGGGCGATCTGGGCACGGTGGCCGCGGGAACTACGGTGAACGGCGGCGAGCGCGCTCGGGCAGAGGGGAACGGAGGGGAGAGGGAGGGGGATCTGGCGGGGGAGAAGGCGCAGAGGCCGAGGGAGAGCGGGGGCGAGTGGGAGAGAGGCCCGAGGGAGCGGGGGGCCGCTGGCGCCCTTATCCTCTCGCGGGGTTCACCGCCGGCGAGGGGGTTCGGTGGCGACGCGCCCCGTTCCGACCCGGTCGGGGGAACAGGAAGGGGACGCGGGGGGGGGGGGGGGGGGGGAAGGTGGGCTGGGCCGGGGCGCGGCTGCGGGTGGCGGCCCAGCTTGGGCCGGGGGGGGGGGGGGTGTGGGCCGCGGTTCCAGTGGGGGGGGGGAGCGGGCCTTTTTTCCTTTGCTTTCTTTTTCTGTTTTGTTTTCTGTTTTCTCTTATTTGTTTATTTCCTTATTTGTTTTATTTCATTTAAGAGTATTTAGACATTTTATAAAAATGTGATTTCTCCACCATAATTACCAGTGTATTATTTAGAACCCACTGAACATTTTTGTTTGAATTTTTGAAAACTTTTATTTTCCACTTTTAAATTTAATTGAAGTTTGAACTAGGAGTTTGACAAGGGTGTGGTTCAAATGTGATCTAGCCCTGTTTAGCAATATGATTAGCTTAATCACAGGGGGTTACTGTAGCATGATTCTCAGGGTGTTACAAATCTCCTCCACTACAAGAAATCTCGTCCCGAGATTTAGGAGGTAGAAGGAAACAGTGCGGGGTATTCTTCGCGCAGACGATCCTCTCGTTCCCAAGTGGCCTCATCTTCAGAATGGTGCGACCACTGGACTTTGAGAAACTTGATCGCCTTCTGACGTGTGCGGCGTTCAGCTTGGTCGAGAATGCGGACCGGATGCTCCTTATAGGAGAGGTCTTGCTGCAATTCGAGCACTTCGTGATCCACAGCTCGGATTGGATCCTTGAAGCAACGGCGGAGCTGTGACACATGGAACACATCGTGAACCTGAGAAAGGTTCGGCGGTAGCTCCAGTTGGTATGCCACTTTTCCACGCCTTTCGAGAATAGTGAATGGGCCAATATAGCGAGGAGCTAGTTTGCCCTTGATCCCGAAGCGGTGAGCACCCTTCATAGGTGTGACTCGAAGATAAGCCTTTTCGCCAGGTTGATAGACCATGTCTTTATGATGACGGTCATACTGACTCTTCTGACGTGACTGAGCAGTCTTGAGATTCTCGCGAATAATGCGGACTTGTTCTTCGGCATCTTGGATAATATCCGGTCCGATGAGTGGACGTTCCCCAGTTTCTGACCAGTTCAGGGGGGTTCGGCACTTTCGTCCATATAACACTTCGAAGGGGGCCATCTTCAGACTAGCTTGATAGCTATTATTATAAGAGAACTCAGCATACGGGAGAGATTCCTCCCATTTCTTGCCGAAGGAAATAATGCAAGCTCGAAGCATGTCTTCGAGAACTTGATTGACGCGTTCAACTTGTCCTTCCGATTGAGGATGAAACGCAGTACTAAATGACAGATGAGTGCCCATAGCTTCTTGGAAACTTGCCCAGAATCTTGAAGTGAATAAGCTGCCACGGTCTGAACTGATAACCAATGGAATACCGTGGAGTGAAACAATCCTGGACATATAGAGCGTTGCCAACTGGCTAGCAGTGATCGTTTCTTTGATTGCCAGGAAATGTGCAACTTTGGAAAGCCAGTCAATGACGACAAGAATAGCATCATTACCTTTTTGCGATTTGGGAAATCCAGTGACGAAGTCCATCTCAACATGGTCCCATTTCCATTCAGGAATAGAGATAGGTTGCAGAGTTCCAGCAGGCCTTTGATGTTCTGCTTTGATACGACGGCAAACGTCACACTCAGCAACATAACGAGCAATGTCTTGCTTCATATTAGTCCACCAGAATCTCTGACGGATATCTTGATACATCTTTGTACTACCAGGATGGATACACAGAGGCGTATCATGAGCTTCTTTCATAACTTCCTGTGTCATATCCAGGTTTTTCTCTGCACATGGCACCACTAGGCGGCCCTTGAAGTATAGGGCGCCATCTTCAGAAATGGTGAAGAATGAGGGCTTTCCTTCTGCGAGGTAGCGCTTAATCTTGCGGGCTTCAGAGTCATACCCCTGTATTCTCTTGATGGAGTCCAGGAGATCTGGTTCGACGACCAGGGTATTGAGGGAACCCTGGGGAACAACACGGAGGTTCATCTTGCGGAACTCCTTAGGAGGGGGAGCGAGTGCACCCGGAGGAACAATATGGAGGTTCAGCTTCCTGAATTCTTCAACAAGTGAGGGCTGAACTTTATGAACCTGGAGGTGGTTGCAGTAAGACTTGCGGCTCAAGGCATCAGCCATTACATTAGCCTTGCCTGGCGTATAGGAAATACCCAAGTCAAAGTCTGCAACGAGCTCCATCCATCTCTGTTGACGGAGGTTCAGATCTGGCTGAGTAAACAGATACTTCAGACTTTGGTGGTCAGTGAAGATCTCGCAACGATTACCGAGAAGGTAATGCCGCCACTGCTTCAGCGCATGAATGACAGCAGCAAGTTCGAGGTCGTGAACTGGGTAGTTCTCTTCGTGAGGGCGCAATTGTCGAGAGGCATAAGCAATCACTCTGCGGTCTTGCATTAGGACACAGCCTAATCCTTGACGGGAAGCGTCGCAGTAGATGACAAAGTCCTTCTTAGTATCAGGTGGAGCTAGAACTGGGGCAGAAGTCAACTTGTCTTTGAGTGCTTGGAAACTTTCCTGACATTTGTCTGTCCATTGGAACTTGACACCCTTATGCAACAGGGTAGTCAGAGGCATGGCGATCTTAGAGAAGTTCTCGACAAATCGACGGCAATAGCTGGCGAGACCGAGAAAACTTCTGACTTGCTTAACGTTCTTGGGAGGAGTCCAATCAAGAATAGCCTGAACTCGCTCGGGGTTGACGGCAATACCATCCTTAGAGATGACATGCCCAAGATAGGTTACTTCGGGTAGCCAGAATTCACATTTAGAGAACTTGGCATATAGTTGATGTTCTCATAGCTTTTCCAGCACAAGACGAAGATGTTCAACATGTTCTTCTTCGTTCTTGGAAAATATCAGGATATCATCCAGATAAACCACGACGAACTTGTCGAGGTAATCCATGAATATGTAGTTCATCAGACGAGAGAAGGTGGCTGGAGCATTGGTTAAACCGAAAGACATGACGGTGTACTCGTATGAACCATAGCGAGTCACGAAGGCGGTCTTTGGGATATCCTCTTCGCGAACACGGATCTGGTGGTAGCCCAACCTCAAGTCGAGCTTAGAGAACACTGACGAACCCGCCAGTTGATCATACAGATCATTGATCCGAGGAAGAGGGTATTTATTCTGAATGGTAGCTTGGTTTATAGGACGGTAGTCTTGAACTAACCGGTTTGTCCCATCCTTCTTCTTGACAAAGAGAGAAGGTGCTCCCCAAGGAGAGCAACTTGGGCGAATGAATCCTTTGCGAAGAGACTTGTCGATTTCCTCCTTAAGCTCAAGGAGTTCATGCGGCGGCATTTTGTAGGGTCGCTTGGCTATAGGAGTGGTGCCTGGTTTCAAGTCGATGATGAATTCGACAGCTCTAGCAGGGGGAATCCCTGGAAGTTCTTCAGGGAAGACGTCGAGGAATTCACGCACGACGGGAATATTTTCAATGCCCTCGAGTGGTGCAGCGTTCAATGCATTCAATGCATAGAGCCTTGCCTCGGCATTTTGCACCAGATTAGCTTGGTAAGCAACTATTTCATCTGAAGGGTGTAGCAGATGGACGGTTTTAGTGGCGCAAACTATAGAAGCAGTATGCGCTTTCAACCAATCCATACCCAAGATGAGGTCGATGTTAGACGTCTTCAGGATAATGGGAGAGGCATAGAATTCCAGCCCTTCGATTTCCACGGGGACATCGATGCCAACCAAGGAGGTTTGACACTGTCCCACGGGGGTTTTGACCAATACAGAGGTGTTCATCTCCTCGCATTTAACGTCGTGCTTGTATGCAAAATCTTCTGACATGAATGAATGCGATGCACCTGTATCAAATAAAACGGATGCTGGTACTGAATTTACGAGGAGTGTACCCATCACAGTAGCAGGCTGGTCTTGAGCTTCGTTGAGATCAACGTGGTTGGCATGAGCACGACCATAAGACTTAGCATTGTTGTTGCGGGGCTGATTGTTACCACGGCCAGTTGCTGGAAGGGCCAGTTGATTCTGGTTCTGGTTGCATTCTTTAGCACGGTGTCCTGGTTGACCACACCTGAAGCACAAGCCATTATTCGGAGTGGGAACAGGAGCTTGGGATGGTGGAGCCGGAAGTCTTGACTGCCTAGTTGGTGGTGGAGGCAGACGAGGTGCAGCATAGGTCTGCCTTGGGGCAGATGCATTTGGACGGTACGTGCTGTTCGGGATCCATATCTTACGCTTCTGTGCGGGCGAACCCGAAGATGAGCCCGTGTCACGGTTGCGCCTGTGAGAGCTCTGGTATTCCTGCAGACCAGTTTCGACATTGATGGCCTTGTTCACCAAGGTGGCGAAATCAGCAAAGTCATGCACTAGAAGTGCGAGCTTGATGTCAGCTTGAAGGCCATCACGGAACTTCTCCTGTCTGCGTGCATCAGTTGCAATGTCTTCTTCAGCATAGCGGGACAAGTCCAGAAACTCCCGCTGATAAGCTTCGACAGTTTTGTTGCCTTGGGTGAGGTTGCGGAACTCACGCTTCTTCCGGTCCATGACTCCTTGAGGAATGAAGCGGGCACGGAAAGCAGCTTGGAAGTCTGGCCATGTGATAATTGTTCCAGCTGGCAGAGTACGCCTGTGGCTGTCCCACCATTGAGCTGCGGGTCCCTTCAAGAAGAAGGAAGCAAAGGTGACATAGCTGGCAGGGGCTACATCAGCAGACTCCATCTCATAGGTGATGTCACGGAGCCAGTCATCAGCATCCAGAGGCTGAGTTGAGCTGCGGTAGATGGTTGGGTTGAGGCGTATGAAATCTTGAAGAGTCACTTGGGCTTGCTGCTGGTTCATATTGGGGCGAGGAAACTGAGCCATCATATTTTCCATGAATTGGCGGTTCAGTTCGAACTGTTGGATCATACCAGCCATGTACTCAGGTGGTGGTGGGGCATCGCCACCACGGCCACGACCACCTGGTCTAACCATCCTGCTAATATATAACAGGGGTAGTTCAGCATTTAGAAAATTTGCAATGACAAGAATCATTCATGATGAAACATGCATAATGAAAGGAGCACGATAGTTACTACTCAGTAGTCGGCATAGCTTACAAAAGGGGTCATGCATAGAGTTCAGTACACAGGGTTCAGTACATAGACTAAAACATCATAGGCGGCACACAGGCTCGCGGCGAATGCCTTTAACACTACAAACAAGCCTACATCAGTCCCAAGAGGTACTGTGGAGGTAATCGTAGCCCGACAGCTGGTAGTGAGGCAACAGATAGCCCTCCACGTCAGCAGACTGGGGGCCGCGGATACTCAGGTGTAGAGCCCGACGCTCAGGTGGCAGAAGAGGACCAAGTGCGGGAGAGTAGCCTCCCACCTCTGGCCAACCGACACCGTGGGGCATCACGGTCCTGGCTGGGTAGATCGCAGTACGCGGTACCTGTCTAGACCGAACAAAGGGGTGCAGCAGCGTCAGAGCACGGAAAAGGTGCTGCCGGGTGGTGTACATCTCGTGGCGAAGAGCTCGGTTAGCTCGATCCAGCCCATCAGCATGCAGAACCAGGTGCTGATGGTAGAAGGGCTCTCGGGTGACAGTGGAGTAGGCAGCAGTATAGTATCCCTCCGCACCAACATCAGAGGCGATAGCAATGTGCCTGAAAGGGGAGGTGTCCAACTCCTGATACTCTCCACGAAGACGTGTCAGAGCAGCATAGGCAGCATCGTGGACAGCCATATCGATGGTCACACCAACACCATGTGCGGTGTGCAGCACAGTAGTGGAGTCATACTCCCGAGAGTAGAGGTGGACGATGGCACGGTACTGCTCCTGGTTAAAGTCCTGGTACTCCTCGTAGACGGTGTACTCAGGGTGCCAGCGATAACCCAGATAGGTCATCATCTCAGCTAGCACCGCAGGTGATCCCGAGGCACCAATGGCCGTCGTGTGGCGCACGACCTGCCTCGTGGGTTCCATCTGAAAGCCAAGACGTTTCAAATGAGTCAAATGACAGTGTGTGAGTTGTTCAAAATACTATTCTGAGAAACAACTATGGCTTATCCAACTTTGGGGTGAATGTGGTCACGGGATCCTAGTGTTAGAGTTAGTAAATTCGTTTAACCCGAGTAGAAGAGAGTTCAGAGTCCCAGAGTAAAGGTCGAGGAGTAAAAGATACTAGTACCACCCAATGGCGACGTGGGCCCGTAAGACACACAGCCATGTTAGTAAAAGTTTTTGCAATGACTAGTCTCGACTTCGGCCAAGGAGTGTGGAAGGGGGGTTCCTACAGGCAGTCGGCTCTGATACCAACTTGTGACGCCCCCGATTTGACCGTACACTAATCATGCACGCAAATGTGTACGACCAAGATCAGGGACTCACGGGAAGATATCACAACACAACTCTAAAACATAAATAAGTCATACAAGCATCATAATACAAGCCAGGGGCCTCGAGGGCTCGAATACAAGTGCTCGATCACAGACGAGTCAGCGGAAGCAACGATATCTGAGTACAGACATAAGTTAAACAAGTTTGCCTTAAGAAGGCTAGCACAAACAGGGATACAGATCGAACGAGGCGCAGGCCTCCTGCCTGGGATCCTCCTAACTACTCCTGATCGTCGTCAGCGGGCTGCACGTAGTAGTAGGCACCTCCAGTGTCGTAGGTGTCGTCGTCGACGGTGGCGTCTGGCTCCTGGACTCCAACATCTGGTTGTGACAACCAGATAGAAAAGAAAAGGGGGGAAAGAGGGAAAGAAGCAACCGTGAGTACTCATCCAAAGTACTCGCAAGCAAGGAGCTACACTACATATGCATGGGTATATGTGTAAAGGGGCATATCAGTGGACTGAACTGCAGAATGCCAGAATAAAAGGGGGATAGCTAGTCCTGTCGAAGACTACGCTTCTGGTCATCTCCATCTTGCAGCAGGTAGAAGAGAGTAGATTGAAGTCCTCCAAGTAGCATCGCATAGCATAATCCTACCCGGCAATCCCCTCCTCGACGCCCTGTTAGAGAGCGACCACCGGGTTGTATCTGGCACTTGGAAGGGTGTATTTTATTCAGTATCCAGTTCTAGTTGTCATAAGGTCAAGGCACAACTCCGGGTCGTCCTTTTACCGAGGGACACGGCTATTCGAATAGATAAACTTCCCTGCAGGGGTGCACCACATAACCCAACACGCTCGATCCCATTTGGCCGGACACACTTTTCTGGGTCATGCCCGGCCTCGTAAGATCAACACGTCGCAGCCCCACCTAGGCTCAACAGAGAGGTCAGCACGCCGGTCTAACCCTATGCGCGCAGGGGTCTGGGCCCATCGCCCTATGCACACCTGCACGTTGCGTACGCGGCCGGAAGCAGACCTAGCCTAGTGGCGTTCCAGTCCAATCCGGCGCGCGCCACTCAGTCGCTGACGTCAAAAGAGCTTCGGCTGATACCACGACGTCGGGATACCCATAACTACTCCCACGTAGATGGTTAGTGCGTATAGACCAAATGGCCAGACTCAGATCAAATACCAAGATCTCGTTAAGCGTGTTAAGTATCCGCGAACGCCGACCAGGGCCAGGCCCACCTCTCACCTAGGCGGTCTCAACCTGCCCTGTCGCTCCGCCACAAAGATCCACTTGCGGGTACTCCTACGAGCCGACCCGACTTTAGTCATCACATGTGTCATGTATATAGTATATAAGTATATGCCCGTGATCACCGCCCAGGTGATCACGGCCCGATAGTATAGCACAGCAGACGGACAAGAATGTAGGGCCACTGATGGAAATCTAGCATCCTATACTAAGCATGTAGGATTGCAGGTAAAGGTAGTAACAATAGTAGCAAGGATAGGCTATGCATCAGAATAGGATATCGAAAAGCAGTAACATGCTACACTACTCTAATGCAAGCAGTAGAGATTAGAGTAGGCGATATCTGGTGATCAAAGGGGGGGCTTGCCTGGTTGCTCTGGCAAGTAGGAGGGGTCGTCGACTCCGTAGTCGAACTGGGCAGCAGCAGTGTCGGTCTCGTAGTCTACCGGAGAGAAGAGGGGGAAGAAACAGTAAATACAATGCAAACATAAGCATGACGATGCGTGACATGACAATGAGCGGTGCTAGGGGTGTCCTAACGCGACAGTAAGTGTTACCGGTGAAGGGGGGGAACATCCGGGAGGTATTCCCGATGTTTCGCGTTTTCGGACAGACGGACCGGAGGGGGGAAAGTTGCTAGTTCGATAGGTTAGGGAGGTGTGGTGGACGAACGGACTGCGTATTCGGATTCGTCTCGTCGTTCTGAGCAACTTTCATATAGAAAACATTTTCATCCGAGTTACGGTTTAAAAGATATGAATTTTCAAAGTTTATTTGAATTTCTGGAATTATTTAATTAACAGAAAAAGGGATATGACGTCAGCATGACGTAGGAGTGACGTCAGCGGTCAACAGTCCGGGTTGACTGGTCAAACTGACAAGGGGGACCCACCTGTCATAGACAGTGGGTTAACAGAGGATTAAACTAATTAGTTTTTAGTTAATTAACTACTGGGCCCACCTGTCAGTGAGAGATTATTTAAACTAATTAATTTTATTTATAAAACATTTTCTTTTTCTTTTCTTTTTTAATTATTGCGGCGGGGCCCGCATGTCAGTGACTGGGCCTGCCCAGTCAGCAGTTGACTGGGTCAACCCAGTCAACTAGGGCCCGTGGGGGCCACTGGCAGTGACCCAGGGGGTGGCCCCAGGTGTGCCACGTCGGCGGCCGGCGCCGGAGCAACGCCGGCGACCAGACGCACGGCGGCGCGGCTCGGGAGGGGTACGGGTTTCGCGTACAGGGGGTCTCCGGAGGCGTGGCTGGGCGCGTTCGACGCGGCTCGACGTCGCGCGTCCAACGGCGGTGGTCGGAGGGGCTGGAACGGCCGGAGTCGACCGCTACGAGCTCGCCGGCGGCGAGGTGCTATGGGTGCCCGACGGAAGCTACGCTAGAGCGCGCGAACGGGCAAGCGTATGGGCTGGGGGGCATCTACGTACGGCGGGGAGTGCAACGGGCTTAACCCCGTGACCAATTGGTCACCGGAGACCCGCCGGCGGCGAGCTCCGCGGCGCGGCGTTCGGGCGCGCGTGGGGGAGCAGCTACGGAGCGTGGGCGAGCTAGCGGAGAGGGGGAGGAGGTAGAGGAGCTCACAGTGGAGCCGTAGGGAGTGGCAGTGAGCTCGGGGAGGGCGCGGGGTAGCCGGAGTCGGCGACGATCGACGGCGGACGTGCGGGGAAGACGAGCTCGGGGAGGTCGATGCAGTGGCGCTCGGCTCGTTCCCGATGGCGCAGTCGGCGTAGTCGACGGCGGGGAGTCGTTCGGGCACGTCGTCGGGGCGATCTGGGCATGGTGGCCGCGGGAACTACGGTGAACGGCGGCGAGCGCGTTCGGGCAGAGGGGAACGGAGGGGAGAGGGAGGGGGATCTGGCGGGGGAGAAGGCGCAGAGGCCGAGGGAGAGCGGGGGCGAGTGGGAGAGAGGCCCGAGGGAGCGGGGGGCCGCTGGCGCCCTTATCCTCTCGCGGGGTTCACCGCCGGCGAGGGGGTTCGGCGGCGACGCGCCCCGTTCCGACCCGGTCGGGGGAACAGGAAGGGGACGCGGGGGGGGGGGGGGGGGGGAAGGTGGGCTGGGCCGGGGCGCGGCTGCGGGTGGCGGCCCAGCTTGGGCCGGGGGGGGTGTGGGCCGTTGTTCCAGTGGGGGGGGAGCGGGCCTTTTTTCCTTTGCTTTCTTTTTCTGTTTTGTTTTCTGTTTTCTCTTATTTGTTTATTTCCTTATTTGTTTTATTTCATTTAAGAGTATTTAGACATTTTATAAAAATGTGATTTCTCCACCATAATTACCAGTGTATTATTTAGAACCCACTGAACATTTTTGTTTGAATTTTTGAAAACTTTTATTTTCCACTTTTAAATTTAATTGAAGTTTGAACTAGGAGTTTGAAAAGGGTGTGGTTCAAATGTGATCTAGCCCTGTTTAGCAATATGATTAGCTTAATCACATGGGGTTACTGTAGCATGATTCTCAGGGTGTTACAAAGGACCACCGCATCCTCCGATCTACCAGCTGATGACGATGTGCGTAATCCGGAACCAGAGGTAGAACTTGACTCTCTTGGTTCATTTTTCATACATCTCATTGACAATGATTATTATCAGGACAACGATGAGGGCAGTCATGCTGAGGACGTAGAGGTAACCATTCTTTCCTCCGATTCAGATCCTCTGCCAACATCAAAAATCCGTCAAGCAAACCGGAAAGTAAATTTTTCTCACCCTCTTGCTTACTTGGACCCAAACTTTCTTTTGAAGACGCAGCAGCACAAAGCTCGCCGTACAACCCGGCACAGCGGCCAGGTAGTTACCTCCGCCGGTTTACCGAACAGTCCGGTTCGGAAACACCGATCAGAGGTCTCTTATCCCATTGATACTTCATGCCCAAAAGCAGGTTGTTTTCGCCAGCCTCTTAACCCGTCTGATTCAAATTATCAGGGCACTTCTCACTCATCCTCTGGCGAGTCATCGGCCACACAGCTTCCACCCCTCAAAACAGTTCCTGGGTGAGTTATGCACATGTCTTTATTCTTGATGTGTTATCTTTACATACTGTACTTGATCCTTATATCTATCTTTTCTCAGCGCCAAGCCAAGACCCAGCAAGAAAGCTTGGTTAAACAAACCGGCTGATGATAATGTAGCTGCTGAACCGGAGAAAACTCCAGATCTGGAAGAAACCGATGCTGACGCCATGCTTCACGATCCGCCGCTTCAAGACCATGATTTCCTTGCTGAACAAGTGCAAGTTGACACTACAAGCCATGCAGACCGGCCGACCAGCCCTGTCCGAACTGATGACAAACCGGTCAGTCCAGCTAAGGACACTGATAAACCGCCAACTCCGGTGAAGGCTGCTGATGAACAAGAAGATGACGTTATGATTACTGGTACTGGCCACACCACTCCTGGCAATCCTGTAGCTTTGTCAAAGCATACTGCCAAGGATGATCTCTCTGCTATCGGCAAAGGCAAATGGAATGCCGATTTATCAAGCTACGCTCATCTCAATGCTCAAGATATTCACTCTAGCTTCTTGAACCGTCTGTATACCAGCCGTGACTATGAAGCTAGTTTGGTAAACTTGATGAAGGAGCGATATGAGGTAACTACTGTTTTTCTCTTTTGTCCAATTGCAGTTTATCAACTCCTAGTAGCCCCCAAGTGACGGTTTATGATACCAACCTAAACCGGGACTTTCGTCATAACTTAACTTTGCATATTTAGCCTCCAGGGACCGGATTATCTTTTTCAGATGAACCGGTTCCGTAAATTTTGCCATACTGCTCTTTCGCCGGTATAGCCCCCAAGGGCCAGTTTAACTTTATAAAGATGAACCGGGACTGTAGAAGAACTCTCATACCAATAGTTTTTGAGCAAACACACATTAGCCCCCAAGTATCAAGGGGATAACTTGTTATGTGCTTGGTACTTCAAATATGTACTGTCAACTCACTATGTATCTGTCTCTTTATAGGCTGAACTGAGCAAGAAGGAAAGCCAAACCGCTGATCTGCAAGAGAACATCAAGTCCCAACAGGCCGAAACTTCCAAAGCAAAAGATGAGCTGACGAGCGCCTTAGCCGCTATGTAAAAGCTAAAGGAGAGCTTTGCCAAGGAGCGGGCGGATTGGAACACAGAGAAATCCGCTTTGCGGAAAAGAGCCGAAGACGCAGAAGCATCTCTCAAACCGGTGGTAGACGAGCTGACTAGGGTAAAGCGACATGTACATGCGATGACCGCTGCTGTGTTTGGTAAGCATCTTTTCTTTAATACTGTTAACATATCTTCCCATGCGATGCCGGTTTACTGATGTTTGCAATGATGCAGGAACTCGCATCAGTCATCTGGGCTCTGATGTTCAGAAGAAGCTGAAGGCTGCCTACACGCTGATAGAACAACTGTATACCGACGCTCAACGAATTATCTGCACCACTTCTCACAATAAGCCGACCCGGATGTTGATCAAGGATACCTTAGACAGGCTATCTATGCTGCCTGCCCGGATAGAAGAGCTGAAGAGGTCTGCTGCAAGGGCTGGCGCACTGACCGCACTAACCCGGGCAAAAGCATGGGTGCCTGATCTTGATCCGACGGACGTGGCTAAAGGCTACCCAAGCTTAAAAGAAGACGGATCAGAGTTTGGCACTAATGATCTTCGCGCCATAAACCGGGAAGTACGTCCACTGGCTTGTCAACTTGCTGAAGAGGCTGATCTTTCATTTTACCAGGCAAGCTATGATACCAATAACAAGCGGGTTGCTGCACCAACTCCTGAGGCTCAAAACCTGATCCCTCCAATCCGTAAGCACACTTATGCCCCTGATATTGAACCGTCCACCCTTATAAGCGACGAAGTTGTGTTCCAAGCTTTAACTGGGATCGACTGGACAACTGTTGACTTCTAGCCGCCGGGTAGGGACGAAGAAGATGAACCGGCGCAAGATGATCCGCAGCCATCAGGTCAAGCTGCTCAGCGATCATAACCCGGGGGCCGGTTTAATCTTCCATACTGCAATGTTTATTGAGAAACAATTATTCCTTTGAGCACTGAAACGCCTTGTAATAGGCTAGTTAAAACACTTGGTCTGTTATGCCTTCGTGCATATTTATCTGCAACTGATGCGTGTTAATCCGCCATGCTTGAGATATGATGTTCATAATCCATAGCTATTTATTCAAGCTGTTCCTGCAGATAAGGAGCTTAAAGCGCCCTGGCGGTTTACCATCGGGCAGGTCATGATACCCAACTATATATATGACCAAGGTTTATAACCAAGGTTGTAAAAGATAACCAAATATGGAAATATATGATACCTATGACCTTTAGGCATAGTGTTGGCTGACCAACCTTGTAATGAGGGTAATAACCCTAATCCGGAGTAAAAGTATCTCCTGTTATATAATGCCGGTTTACAATAAAACCATTCCGGGTTGTGATAAACACCGGTTTATTCCATACTGGTGACTATGAGTCAAAACTAGACCGGGTTGATAGTCTCCGGATTATAAATTGGTCATGTACTGACAACTTGTAGTTGACAGCCTAACCGGGTTGATAAACACCGATTTGAAAACATCACAAATCTTAGCAAAAGAAAAAGAAACTTAGCAAAAGGCAAATAAAACCGTTGTAGTCGAGGCTTTTCACGGGCTGCCAGGCCCCAAATTTGATCAAGAGGTGTTGCTGTGGTTCGGGTTCGACCAAGCCCCCAAGTGATGCTGTGGCATTACGCCGACCAAGAGGTGTTGCTATGGTTCGGGTTCGACCAAGCCCCCAAGTGATGTTGTGGCATTACGCCGATCAAGAGGTGTTGCTATGGTTCGGGTTCGACCAAGCCCCCAAGTGATGCTGTGGCATTACGCCGATCAAGAGGCGTAGCTATGGTTCGGGTTCGACCAAGCCCCCAAGTGATGTTGTGGCATTACGCCGATCAAGAGGCGTAGCTATGGTTTGGGTTCGACCAAGCCCCCAAGTGATGCTGTGGCATTACGCCGATCAAGAGGCGTAGCTATGGTTCGGATACGACCAAGCCCCCAAGTGATCTAATATCAAGCTTTGAGAAGCTGAATCAGGGGGTAAACCGGACGCCGCTTTGTAAGCTCCATGTAACCACACATGATGTAAGAAAACAACAGATACCTCGCTTTAGCTGAGGTTTCGGTTTATTATATTGATCATAATATATACAATGTCATAATATATACATAAGCAGAGCCTGTAGCTCAAGTATAGTAGGGCCGAAGATGAGCAATATTCCATGGCCGGTTGGTCTCCTCCTCCGATTTACGTGAGTCTTTGCGCTCTCGAACATCGATTAGGTAGTATGACCCGTTGTGCAGATCCTTGCTGACCACAAAAGGTCCTTCCCAAGGGGGGGGTAGCTTGTGCATATCCGTCTGATCCTGGATGAGTCGAAGCACCAAGTCTCCTTCTTGAAAGGTTCTGGTTCTAACCCGGCGGCTATGATAACGACGTAGATCTTGCTGATAAATCGTCGAACGGGCCGCCGCCATGTCACGCTCCTCATCTAACAGGTCCAGAGCTTCCTACCGTGCCTTCTCGTTGTCCGCTTCAACATATGCCGCTACACGAGGCGAGTCATGACGGATGTCACTAGGAAGAACCGCTTCCGCTCCATAAACCATGAAGAATGGTGTGTAACCTGTCGATCTGTTAGGTGTGGTATTGATACTCCATAACACTGAAGGTAGCTCCTCAACCCAACAACCCGGCGTCCGTTGCAAAGGAACCATAAGCCGGGGTTTGATGCCTCTCAAGATCTCTTGATTGGCCCTCTCCGCTTGACCATTGGACTGGGGGTGAGCCACTGATGATACGTCAAGCCGGATGTGCTCACGTTGACAGAACTCCTTCATGGCACCCTTTGACAGATTGGTACCATTGTCTGTTATAATGCTGTGTGGAAAGCCAAACCGGAAGATCACCTTTTTGATGAATTGAACCGCCGTGGCCGCGTCACACTTACTAACTGGCTCTGCCTCTACCCATTTTGTAAACTTATCAACCGCCACCAAAAGGTGGGTCTTCTTGTCCTTGGACCTCTTGAAAGGCCCAACCATATCCAGCCCCCAAGTTGCAAACGACCACGTGATTGGAATCATCCTCAATTCTTGAGCTGGTACATGAGCGCGCCTGGAGAATTTCTGACAGCCATCACATCTTTTGACCAAGTCCTCGGCATCAGCACGAGCTGTCAACCAATAGAAACCGTGACGAAACGCCTTGGCCACCAAAGATTTTGAACCGGCGCGGTGACCACAATCTCCTTCATGGATCTCATGCAAAATTTCACGACCTTCCTCAGGAGACACACATCGTTGAAACGCCCCTGTCACACTGCAATGATGTAACTCTCCATTGATAATAGTCATGGACTTGGACCGCCGGGTTATCTTCCTGGCCCAAGTTTCATCCTCTGGTAATTTGCCCCGGTTTATATACGCCAGATATGGAACCGTCCAATCCGGGATGACATGAAGAGCTGCCACCAACTGAGCCTCCGGATCAGGAACAGCCAAATCCTCTTCACCAGGGAGTTTGACGGATGGATTATTCAAAACATCCAGGAAGACATTAAGTGGAACCGGTTTACGTTGGGAACCCAGGTGGCTTAAAGCGTCTACCGCTTCATTCTTCCGCCGGTCCACATGATCCACCTGATAACCTTTGAAGTGACCTGCAACAATGTCCACCTCACGACGATATGCTGCCATTAGTGGGTCCTTGGAATCCCAAGTGCCGGACACTTGTTGAGCCACCAGATCCAAGTCACCGAAGCACTTAACTCGGCTGAGATTCATCTCCTTAGCCATCCGAAGACCATGGAATAAAGCCTCATATTCAGCTGCATTGTTAGTGCAAGGGAACATTAAACGAAGAACGTAACAAAACTTATCACCTCGTGGGGAAGTTAATACGACTCCAGCCCCCGAGCCCTCCAATTGCCTGGACCCATCAAAATGAATAGTCCAATAAGTATGATCCGGCTTTTCTTCTGGCGCTTGTAACTCTGTCCAATCATTGATGAAATCCACAAGTGCCTGAGATTTTATCGCCGTCCGGGGTATGTATTTCAACCCATGAGGCCCGAGCACTATAGCCCACTTAGCAATCCGACCAGTTGCTTCCCTGTTCTGGATTATATCCCCCAAAGGAGCAGAGCTGACCACCATGATGGGATGACCTTGGAAATACTGCTTAAGCTTCCGGCTTGCCATGAAACCCCATACACCAATTTTTGCCAATGTGGGTACCTCTGCTTGGACTCAATGAGTACCTCACTGATATAGTAAACCGACCGCTG
The DNA here is from genome assembly GCF_002575655.3 of Aegilops tauschii subsp. strangulata. Classification (NCBI taxonomy): domain Eukaryota; kingdom Viridiplantae; phylum Streptophyta; class Magnoliopsida; order Poales; family Poaceae; genus Aegilops; species Aegilops tauschii. Next base: position 47,321,156 of record NC_053039.3, read on the forward strand.
AACCGGGTATTCCTTTCCTGCCTCCTTGTGCTCCACCAGAATAGCCACACTCACAGCTCACACACATACGCCAAGTGCCATTCTTCTTAAGGACCAGCACCGGATTAGCCAACCACTCAGGATGGAATACTTCAACGATAAATCCAGCCGCCAAGAGCCGAGCTACTTCTTCTGCAATAGCTTTGCGTCTTTCTTCATTGTACCGATGGAGAAAACTGCTTGACCGGTTTATACTTAGGATCAACATTAAGGGGTGTGCTCAGCGAGTTCTCTCGGTACACCTGGCATGTTAGAAGGCTTCCATGCAAAGATGTCCCGATCCTCACGGATGAACTCGATGAGCGCGCTTTCCTATTTCGGATCCAAGTTAGCGCTGATGCTAAACTGCTTGGACGAATCGCCAGGCACGAAGTCGACAAGCTTAGTCTCATCAGCCGATTTAAACTTCAGGGCCGGATCATGCTCTGTAGTTGGTTCCTTCAGCAAAGTCATATCTGCCGGATCAACATTGTCCTTGTAAAACTTCAACTCTTCTGTTGCACAAACCGACTCAGCATAAGCCGCATCACCTTCCTCACAATCTAGAGCAATCTTGCGGCTTCCATGCACGGTTATAGTTCCCTTGTGACCCGACATCTTGAGCTGTAGATAGACATAACAAGGCCGTGCCATAAACTTAGCATAAGCTGGCCGTCCAAATAGGGCATGATACGGGCTTCTGATTTTCACCACTTCAAAGGTCAAGGTTTCTGATCTCGAGTCATGCTCATTTCCAAAAGCCACCTCCAGAGCTATCTTACCAACAAGATATGCCGACTTACCAGGCACCACACCATGGAACACTGTATTGGACGGTTTAAGATTTTTATCTGTTAGCCCCATGCGACGGAAAGTTTCATAATAAAGGATATTGATACTACTCCCTCCATCCATGAGTACCTTAGTGAACTTATAACCTCCCACCTGAGGTGCCACCACCAGAGCCAGATGACCCGGATTGTCAACCCGGGTGGATGATCTTCTATACTCCACACAATCGGATGCTCGGACCAGCGCAAATAACAGGGCACGGCCGATTCAACGGCATTCACCATCCTTTTATGAAGCTTCTGGTCGCGCCTGTCCAAGCTAGTGGTGAAGACATGATACTGTCCGCTATTCAGCTGCTTTGGGTTGCTCTGGTAACCCGACTGCTGCTGCTGCTGATTGCCCTGATGATTATATATAGCCACTTTGATTACCCTGATTACTTTGATTGTTATATCCACCCTGATTGCCATGGAATCCTGAACCGGAATTTCCTCCGCCATAACCCGGCCCATGAGAGCCAGAGCCCGAACCGTCTCCTGATCCATGATCATACCGGAAAGAATCAGAATTTTTGAACTCTTGCATGATGTAACAATCTTTCCAGAGGTGTGTGGACGGTTCCTCCTTCGTCCCATGCTTTGGACAGGGCTAGTTCAACAAATACGTCAAACGGTCCAGATTAGGATTTGACATTCCACTGCGCCGGGGCGGTTTACCCTTACGCCGCCGGCCCTTGTCGTGTGTATTAGTGTTAGCCACAAAGTCTAAATCGTGGTCCGCCTTACGCTTGCCGCCGTTTCCATGACCCGCCGGGTTGGGGTGCTGCCCCTTGGCGTTCCCGCTCTTCTTTCCCTTCCCTGTCTTATCATCATCAGACTCGGGATCCTTGGTACTATCAGAGTCGGCATACTTCACCAGTGCAGCCATGAGGGTTCCCATGTCATTACAATGACGTTTGAGCCGTCCCAACTTCAACTTCAAGGGTTCAAACCGGCAATTGCCTTCCAATGTTAAAACTGCGGTGTCAGCGTTGATGCGGTCCGATGAATGCAAAATCTCCGAAACCCGGCGCACCCAATGGGTTGTTGACTCTCCTTCCTCCTAGACACAGGCAGCTAAGTCCACAATTGACATGGGCTGCTTGCATGTATCCTTGAAATTCTGAATAAACCGGGCTCTCAACTCGGCCCATGACCTGATAGAATTAGCCGGCAAGCTCTTTAGCCAAGTGCGGGCCGTTCCTTCTAGCATCATGGTGAAGTACTTCACAGATGCCGCATCATCCATGTCCAGCATCTCCATGGCCATCTCATAGCTTTTGACCCATGTTTCAGGGGATAAATCGGCGGTGTAATTCAGCACCTTGCGTGGGCCCTTGAAATCCTTGGGCAGGCGCACATTGCGCAACGCTGGGACGAGACATGGCACTCCCAAGGAACTAGAGGTAACTCCTGGTTTCCACCGATGTGGTTGGACGAACCGGAGTAAGCTGACGGGCTTCGTGCTGCGCCGCTAACTCGGCCTCTCTGCGTGCCCGAGCCCGGTCCACCACCTTCTGAACATCACCAGCACCACCCGCCGGGTTATGGCCACGGGGCGGATCACGGTTCCGCGCATTGCTTGATACTGCCGGTTCATCCATACGCCTGCTGTAACTCCGGCTTGGACGGGGAGTGGAATGAATCCGATCGCGACTATATGAATAAGCCTCCTGTTGAACCAAGGCTGTCTGAAGAAGCTCCTTAACCCGACGCGTCTCGACCGCTGCTGGAGAATCGCCTTTGATCGGGATGGCTGCCAGGCGTGAAGCGGCAGCGACAATGTTGTCCATCGGGTTAGAATAATGACCCGGTGGCGTGGGGACATGTGGTGCCACAATGTTGTTCTGACGCGGCGGATCCGCCAAACGTGGCTGAACCGGCGCCCCTGGTGCTTCCGCCCGGTTTACCACCGGTGGATTACTGGTCCCTGCTCCTGGGGTGTTAAAGAGATTTCTAGCGTCCTAAACCGGTGGCAAGCGAGATCGATGCCTCCTCTTCAAGACTTCGTTCGACGCACTCTGATCCAGCATAATCCGGTAAGCTTGTGCATCCAAAGCGGCCCGCTCCGCGGCTATCCTGGTATCCTCAGCTGCTAAGTCGATTTTGTCCTGGGTGATCTGATCTTTTACTTTCGCGATTTCCGCATTGTGAGCACCCTGATCCGCCAGGTTAACCTCCGCCATCAGCGTTGCCAACGCGTCAAACAAATCAGATAGAACCTGAGCTGGTGGTCGCACGGGGCCTCCTGCCCCGGCTGCCGCCGCCGGTACTGATCCGGAAATCATCGCTGCTGCGGTCGAGGAGTGGAGCGCCGGTTGCGTGCCGGCCATGAAGATCGCAACCCGGTTTGGCAGATCAAAGGGGTCCGGAATACTGTCGCCGTCGGAACAGCCCCCAATCCGGTCATCTTGTAACTGATATAACGACTCGGTCTCTCCGGTTGATGACTCGTCGCTGGAATAAACGACGGTCTCACCACCAGATTCTGATCTATCCTCATATTCCCCTCCATGGATAACTCCCATGAAGGTACGCTTCATGACAGGCTTGACCCGGGCAGATTTCGCACACTGAGCCGTTTCGACGAGGTTGGTGCAGATGTCCGGCTCAGGGCCCGGTTCGCCGATCTTGCCAATGAAAACGTGTATTCCACCAAAGGGGACCCGGTACCTGTACTCAATTGAGCCGGCTTCGGGGCCCCAGCCTGCATCGTCGATGTAGAGCTTGCCGCGACGATTCTTGGTCATCCGGCCCACAGCGTAACCCTTGAGCCCTTCGAAGTTGCCCTCCAAGAACTTGAAACCATCGTGCGATTGTACCGCTACCCCTTGCGATTGTACCGTGAGGTCGAGGGGTAGTACCGCTCTGTGCGGGCTGTGAGCATAACGGTTGGATTTTTTCCCCACCTATAAAAGGGGGTCTTCTTCCCCAATGAACTTTATCCTTTGAGCTTGTGTTCTCCCCCCATTGTTAACCTTCTTCGAGCTTGCTAACTCTCAATCCCTCCATGGATTCTTGCTAGTTTTTGAGGGAAAAGAGAGAGGAGATCTAGATCCACATTTCCACCAATCACTTTCTCCTCTATGTGAGGGGAACCCCTTGGATCTAGATCTTGGAGTTCTTGGTGTTCTCCTTCTTGTTTTTCCTCTCATTTTCCTCCCTAGCATTAGTTGCTTCGGTGGGATTTGAGAAAGAAGGACTTGGGCACTCTGTGTGCCCTTACCATTGCATTTGGTGCATCGGTTTGAGTTCTCCACGGTGATACGTGGAAGTTACAAGTTGAGAAGCTTATTACTCTTGGGTGCTTGGTACCCTTGAGCTTGTTCCTCTTGGGTGCTTGGGTGCCCTAGACGGTTGGTGGTGTTCGGAGCTCAATCATTGTGGTGTAAAGCTCCGGGCAAGCGTAGGGGTCTCCAATTAGGTTGTGGAGATTGCCTCGAGCAATTTGACGGGTACCGGTGACCGCCCCCAAGGGTTGCCAAAGTGTACGGGTTCGGTGACCGCCCCCAAGGGTTGCCATTTGTACGGGTTCGGTGACCGCCCTCAAGGGTCCCTTAGTGGAATCACGACATCGTGCATTGTGCGAGGGCGTGAGGAGATTACGGTGGCCCTAGTGGCTTCTTGGGGAGCTTGTGCCTCCACACCGCTCCAAACGGAGATTATCATCCGCAAGGGTGTGAACTTCGGGATACATCGTCGTCTCCACGTGCCTCGGTTATCTCTTACCCGAGCCCTTTTACTTATGCACTTTACTTTGTGATAGCCATAGTGTTTCATGTTATATATCTTGCTATCACATAGTTGTTTATCTTGCCTAGCATAAGTGGTTGGTGCACATAGGTGAGCCTAGTTGTTTTAGGTTTTGTGCTTGTCAAATTAACCGTTAGGTTTATTCCGCATTTGTTCAAGCCTAAACCGTAATTATTTTAAAGCGCCTATTCACCCCCCCCCCCTCTAGGCAACATCCACGATCTTTCAACGTGCTTGAACAGAGGGGCTTATTTGTCAAAAACATACCACGGGCAGGAAAATTCCCCATTTCTCTTCTCTCTCGTTCCACTCTTCTTTATCTCTTGCTTCGGCGACTGGCGACTCTCTCCTGGATCCCCTGTCGGAAAATCACTCTCCGCCAAGATCAACGCAGGTTTGCCCTTTGAAATCTGTTTTCTCTGTCATTCTGTAGCTTCTAGATCGTACCTCTGGCGAAACTAGAATCCTAGCCTGAGCTTTTCTTCCACAAATCCCTCAGACATGGTGGATCTACTAATTCTTAGGGAGTTCTTCGATTCTAGACTAGGTTGCTACTGTTGTTTTTGGTCAGATAATTAAACTAATTAACCTAGTGTCAAAATCTTAGCCTAGTGCACTGAATCCTGCCATAGGAACTGGTTTGGGATGGTCTGCTACCTTCCCACAACACAGCCGTGCAACATGACTCCAGGTGTAGAAAATGTTTTTTGGTGACTGCACCTCTGGCAATTCTTGAGTCAACCTTTTGCCTTTTCTATTTTGCTTGTCAGTGCACCTATAGGAATTCCTCAATAAATATTTTTGTTGGTGACAGCTGCTGTAGGAATTGCATTTTGATTTTAGCTATTATACGATTATTATTTTTGGAAACAACAACATAAGTTTTCCTGTATGTGATACACTAGAGCATGTGCATCACAGCTGACAAATGTGGCTAAACTAGAGCAGCAATTTTTACATGTGAAATTCTGAATTTTAGCTAATATCACTCCTAACAATCAAAGGTGATTCAGCCACAGCATAGCATTTTTACTTTCAGTACAACTTTTTCACATATAGGGGATGGATGTGTCTTGGTAGCCATAATCAAAATGCTAGTCTCTTTTTGTTATCTATCCCACTACTGTTGTGGTGATGCCCTGTGGCCTTGCAACTCCATTGCCCTGTCTGTTTTTGCTGAACACTTTTTACTTAATTGTTTAACATTAAAACATAGTTAAAATTTCAAAATCGAATTGCAATGGACAAGTCTTGTTGATATAGCCATTGGTCAATATATACACTATGTATTTTCTGTGTGGCCATGACAATGCTACTGTTCTCTTCTTCTTATCAGCGTTGACTTTGTATAATTTCATCCTGATATGCTTTATTTTAAAACTGTACATAGTAAAATGGTTTTTAGAGTGGTTGTTTCTTGATAGAGTGGTAGTCATGGCATTATACTTGCTATAATTTTTGTGTTGTTACGTGTAGATGAGTTATGTAGATCAAAGCTTCATCAACAAGAGGAACAACCAACAGCACCTTGACACTCAATTAAGTGAGCAAAATGCACCAAAGAGATTAAAAGTAAGCACAAAAATCATATCCCCCAAAACTAAATTTACTTCAACTGTTCTTTCTCCCCTAAATTCAACACTTGAACTATAACATGTTCTTGTTTTTCCCAATTCTAATTCATTCATTCTGTCCACCAGGTCACCGAAATTAACCATATCGGTCTACTAATCAAGTTTATATCTGAACTAAATGAGGAGCAGAAGCTGATAATTCGTAAACTTGGGTTCGGTTCTTTACTTCATATATCATGCGACTGCATATTGGATGATATATTTGAATGGTTAGGAATGTAGTTCAACACAACTACCTGCAAAATTGAACTCAGGAATGGTTTCAAGTTCCATTTCACAGAATCTGTTGTACACAAAATCCTAGGCATTCCATGTGGGGGTTTTCCAATACAAACAAAGCCTTCCAAACAAACTGTTGATTTCATGAACACATTTCTTGAAACAACGAAACCAACCCCAGAACATTTGCCGTCAATGCTGTCTGAAAACATATCAGAAGAAGCTTTCTCTAGGATTTTCATGCGCCTTGTACTTTCCATTCTTATTGCACCCAGTTCAAAATGAGTTCTAAGCAAAAAATACTACAATGCCTTGGTCAATATTGAGTCAGTTCCAAAATACAATTGGTGCCTCTTCACCCTGTCATTCTTGGTTCATGAGATAGCAAAAATGCAGTCAAGTCTTGGAAAGAAGAGGTCAAATCTACCAGGAGGTTGCAAAGTACTGTTAGTGGTAAGGAATTATTAAAATTTCAACATCCTTTTCACTTTAGACCACGTCAAAGACAAATAGACATCAGTGTAGCAGACAAAAAGATTAATCAAATCCTTTTTTATGGTTACTTTCAAACTACCAGATTAAGCTTCAGTGTAGCAGTCAGAAATTTTGGCAAACAGTTTTAACAAACTCTATTCCAACACTAGAATCTTATGTTGACGATGTTCTCAGTTTATTACCCTCAAGTTCTCCTTCCAAAGATCAACCTGAATATCCACCTTCTACAGTTCTAGCTCTTTCAAGAGTGCACTTGGGTAATGATGTAACTAATGCTGAATCAACTGGTTCCATGATACCCATTAATCAAATGCACGAACATCCACACTTGGACTCATTCATGTATTCAATTGATTTCTTGGATTTTCCTGGCCCTCATTTATATCCTCCAAGCTTTGATTCAGAAAATACTCGAGTACTAATTGATTCAATGATTCTAAATTTCTCTGAACGCCTGCTTATTGATGAGCAAATAAAGTTTGCCCCTCCAATATCTCTTGGATCACCAAGTTCCAAAGATTTAGCGGTTCTAGAAGTTTTCAGCAGAGATCAAGTTAATGAAAACTTTACCTATACAGTCATTTCTCCTAAAGAAGGTAATATGACTTTTTATACAATAAAACTTTTGTTCTATCCAGTTGTATTCACCACTTTTACTATATTTGCAGTTCATAACTATTTTTTTGCATATTAAAATTACTTACAACATCTCCAGTTCTTTCTTATTATTAATCAATAACATTTCATTTTTCTGTTTATTCATTGTATAAATACCAGTTATCATGGATTCGCTTAGAAACAAACCAACATGGGAAGACTTGAATTCAACAATAAATCGTAATTGGAGACAAGAGAAATTTAGCTCTATTCACTGGAAATTTATCTCAGCTAATTCATATGCCACATGTACTTTCAATTTATTTTTCTTCTTTCATAAATTTTAGTTTCTCTTCCTTTTTATATTTTAATGTTCATACTGACATAAGTTTTTTTTGTCTTAATGCCAGGAAACTCTTTCTACTGTGCACCACATCAAGTCGAACTAGAACCATTAGAAGACAAGTCAATTCTCATTGATTCACATCCCTGCCATCAAACACTTGCGAAAAATAGTGAAAACAATCTCCCATCTAGTCAAGTGTCTCAACCAGCAGCTGCACCTAATTCTTTCCCAGCAAATTACATTGAAGATGACATACCAAGTTTCAATGCAATAACCGATGCACTACAAGATACAGTCCCACCCTGTATGACTTCTTATCAAACAAGCGCCTACTCTCATCTGGGTTCTTCGTCCATACTTGTTAAACCTGAGACTCATACATATCCTAGGTTCTTCAATGCTAGTACTTCATTCCTGAATAGCAATAGTTCACTTAGGCCTTTCAAGATTAACTCTCCGCAGCCAGAAAGTACTTTCGGAACTCCACTTAACGATCCAGCGTTGCTCAAACTCATGGAAGAATTTGAAGCTAAATCCAAAAGGAATGAAATAGAGGCAAGAAAGAAGCAGTTTCAAAACTTCTCTTCTGCAAAAATTGTTCAGCAGCCCAACTATTTGCAGTTCCAACAAGTTATCTTCTCAACACAAGTGCAAATAGAATTCTACAAGACAATGACTGCAGCTCTTCCAGTTCTGGACTCAAGGTATTTTTTTTCCAAAGTGCATTTCTTTTAGCTGTACAAAACAATCAAAGTGTTCATCATACTCTAGCATACATACCATTTCTTCGTCCTCACATTATTTTTTACTAAACTTCTAGTTGAAAGTTTCTAACATTAATTCCAAAACAACAACCAAAGAATATTCCAAGTGAATGAAGTTTGGGTTGACCAGAAAACCTTAACTATTTCCTTAAGATCTAGTCGCTGGATGAATCCACACTCTCTGGATTGTCACTCAAAGATGCTCAATACTGACCAACTAATCCGTGGTAGGCAAGGCCTAATACCAAATACTGATGTTATTAGGAACATTGTCCAAAGAGAAGATATGGTACTATACATTTACTTCTTTTTCTTTCTCTATCTTTGAATGTTCTTGTGTGTTAACATCTGTTAGTTTCACCAAACAAAAATTTCTCTTGACTGTATTTGTCAGGCAATACTCATGAGGCCTATGCTTGATCATTCAGACCCAATATGCAGAGACATTTTAAGTGAAGCAAGAGTTGGCTTCAAATTGGAAATAGCAAATTTTGTAAGTACGGTTTCTTTAAGCACATTTTCTCTTACTAAATTCTTCAAATGGAAATTTCTGACCAGAACAAACCTACTTCGAATTTTCATAGGTCCACTTGCCTTGCTTCAATGATAAGCAATGGATTCTAATAACAACAAACCTAGAGAGTGGAAGGTTTTTTGATATTATGAATCCTGATGGGTCTGGACAAGACAGATTCACAACTATAATAAGCATTGTCTATTACAATTTCAAGTCACTGTTTGCGCTCACCTACCCTAACCGCAATGCATTTAGCATCAAAGACTTTGACTACAAATTCCTTGCAGTTCCTAGAACTCATTTTAGGTTAAGCAGTTTGACTTCTTATGTCACTAACAGTTTTTGCTCCAATTCATCCAAATCACGGCCAAATAATTTTTGAAGTTATGGATTCTTTTTTTTAACTGGATTTGATTATAACATGCTAGCTAACCTGATTTCCTCACTGCAGGTACGACACATGTGTTTTCCTTCTTCAAATACTTAAAACATATCGTGGCATGGGAGTTCTAGGATTCTCTACTGTAGGAGTTTCTTATTTTCAAAACAACATATTCTAATTGCAATTCTTTCATTTCATAGAAGAAAAAATAATCAAATGATAATCACAACTGTGCAAACAGGTTGATCTGCAAGCTATGCGTGAAATATTTTTGTATGAGATTGCAACCTACCAAAGTAGCGAGGTGCAACTACTAGTAGTGAGGTCATTTCTTCAAAACCACGTAAGTTAGAAACTCCTCCCTCAATTTCATACTGTCTTACACTAACATTGTTACTAAGGGAAGTATATACCAAAAAATCAATGAATCTTTTCTAATTTTATTCTACAGGGTTTCCGGTCATTCAAATAAAAGGACTTTTCACAACCAAGAGAATGAACTGCTGAAAGGTATACTCTCTAAGAAATCTGTGATTCAAAAGTAGTACACTAGTTCGCATGATCTAGTCCATAAATTATTAAAGAGAAAATGTACATACAAATTTATCTTTATATTAACAAACTAAATGTATTCTGTTTTAAAAAAAATTCAGGACCACTTGAGGGAGTAAAATGGTTCAGTTCCGATTTCGACGAGCTTCACATTTAAATGTGGAAACAAGGGTCAAGACCAGCCATTCTTAAGTTGTTTCTGGCTTCCACTAGTTTAGTTGTTCTAAGTAATACAACCCCTGTCAATATGAATATAATTATGGAGAAGTGACTGTATATTTTTTAATTCAGTTGTACTACCTTGAATAAAATTTCCTTTCAAACAACTAAACTACTGGAAGCCACTTCCAAATTCCGAGAGATTTCAATCAGCAGGTTTCTGTGATTTTATGGAGATTTTCCATTGTTAAGAAAGTTCATTCCGTACTTGGTTCAAGCATATTTTCCTATTAAAACATACTCTGAGAGAAATTTCCAGTTCAAACTGTATTGGCGAAACAGTAGAAGAAGAAACCAGTCAGAAACAGTAAAAACAGTAGAAACAGAGGTAGCGCGCTGAAACTTGGGCCGAACGAAGAAACAACCCAAGTAGCGAGCGCTACAGGCGCCATTTATCCTAATCGGTGCAGAAGGCGCCGACTAGGAGCTCCCATATAGCGCACCACGCGCTGAGAACGCAGCGGGCGCGCAGCCCCCGCTCCCCTTTCGCGCCCTTCTGGGCTGGCCCATGTGCGGCTGGCATGCCGCCTGTTTTCTTTCCTTCGTCTTTTCCTTTGCGTTCTTTTTTCTTTTTGCAATAATTCAGGATATCAACAGCTTCTAAAATTCAGTAAAAGTTGCTAATTTTGAAAAAAAAACAATCATGATTACGAAAAAAATCAATATTTCAAGAAGATGCACGGGAATTAAAAAATGTTCAAGAATTTGTAAAAAATGTTCACAAATTTTAAAAAATGTTCATGATTTCAAAAAGAGTTCATGCATTCGCGAAATGTTCACAAATTTGCAAAAAATGTTCATGATTACAAAAAAATTTCGCAACTTTATTAAATGTTCACGAATTTTAAAAAATGTTCATGACTTCAAAAAAAGTTCATGCCTTCACGAAATGTTCACGAATTTGCAAAAAATGTTCGTGATTACAAAAAATTGTCTTGAATTTAAGATAATATTTATGGTTCAAAAAAATTTAGTGAATTCGAACAATGTTCACGAATTTGTAAAAAATATTCATGATTCCAAAGGAATGAACAACTTTTTTGAATTTCATGAACATATTTTGAACATCCATGAACAAATTTGGCATTTGATGAGCATTTTTTTAATTTGAAGAATAAAATTTTTGTTAGAGAAATTTTTTGGAAAAAATTATGAACAAAATTTGCATTCGATGAACATTTTTTTTGAAAAAATGGTGAACATATTTTTAGTTCAGTGAAGAAATTTTGATTGTGATGAACATTTTTTGAATCTGATGAGCAAAAAAGTCAATGAAAAAAGAAACCGATGAACATTTCTTTCGTTTGATGAACAACTTTTGAGTTTTTATGAACATTTTTAAAATCTGATGAACAACAAATTGAATTGCATTAATAATTTTTAGATTCTTGAACATGTTTTTGCATGATTGAACATTCTTTGAATTCGATGAACATTTTTGTTAACGAATTCGAAATAAAAAAACTAAAATAGTCAAAAAGTGAAGAAAAGAAAATAGAAAAAAGGGAAATGAAAATGAAAAAGAAAAAAATGAAAAATAAAAAGAAAGAGAAAAATGATTTTTTAAAAGAACAAAAAACGGAAAACCAGTATAGAAAACATAAAAAAAAACGGTCCTGGGGAAGGGAAGCGAACGCCATATAGGAACCGCGTCAACAAACGTTGGCCGACCCCTAAAAAAAACGTTGACCTATGCGGAGAACAGAAATCCCGAATAGAATACGTTTTTTTAGTTGAGAATAGAATACGTTGAGCCATTGAGAAAGAGGTGGTGCTGACTGTGGGCCTCACTTGCTTATTCGATGAGAGTATATATAGAGAAAAAGAAGCCCATAGTGATGTACCAAAACTCAAATGAGCAGCACCAGGCACCGGGTGACCGATTCCTATTCCTCGCGCGAGTCCAGGGATAGCGAGCAAACGCGGGCTCGCACGGGCCGTGCCGTTAGTCAGTTCAGATTTTTTCTGTCTATTTTCTTTCATTTATTTCTTATTTCTTTTTACCTTTCCTTTTCAGTTCAGATATCCCACTTTCATGCAAAATGGGATAAGTAAAGGACCTGCGGGAGTACGCCGATAAGCCATGTGGCTTCGTTAAATCCTGTGGGGCCGGCTGTCTTATAGTTCCAATGCTATGCTTTTATTTGTTCCTTTCCTTTGCGAGTGAAGAAGGCAAAAGTCTCACAAGTGGTAAATCTTTTTCTTCACCTCGATGGCAAGCATCACCAGAGCCTAGGCGCCTAGCATCCAGTTCACTAAAGAACGGAACCCGAACTTGATCACTAAAGATTTGAAAACCGAGCCTAATAGATTCAAATAGCTACGTGTCGGCCGGTGGATCTTTTTGAAAGATCCATCGCCTCGCGAGCCGTCTGATTTGACAAAATAAATCGGCTGAACGTCTTTCTCTTCTTTGCAACAACGATCTTGTTGTGGAAACATTTGTAACAGAGATTGTGTTGCGGATTTTTTTGCAGCATAGATTGTGTTGCGGAAATATATTTTTGCAACATAGGTTGTATTGCAGAATTTTTTTCCTGTCTTCACTTTTTTTGCAACAAAGGTATTATTACAGAAAAACTTTGCAACTGAGGTATTGTTTTGGTGAACATTATTTTTAATTTTATGAATAAAATTTTAATACAACAATATTTATTGAATTGTATGAGCATTTTTGAAATGTATGAAGAACATTTATTAATATGATGGAAAAACTTTGAATTCAATGACCAGATTTTGAATTTGATGATTTTTTTTCAAATTCAGTTCACAAACTTTAAAAAATGATCACGGAAATGAAAATACAAAATAAAAGGGAAAACAATAATTAAAATTAAAAATTAATATAAAAACGAAAATAAGAATATAAACAAAAAACGAAAAATGAAAGAAAAAAAACAGGTCTGGGAATGTTCCCAAAACCTGAAGAGGGAGCATGCGCTACCTGGACCGGCCCGAATTCAAATAGGGACCATTGAGAGGAGTGGGCGGGTGCATTTGATCAACAAACGTTGACCTATGCGGAGAATAGGAATCCCGAATAGAATACATTGAGTCATTGAGAAAGAGGTGGTGCTGAGTGTGGGCCTCACATGCTTCTACCATGGTAGTATATGTGCCTTAAAAGTCAGTCAGGCACAGAGAGAAAAAAGAAGCTCATAGTAATGTATTCAAAACTCAAATGGGCAACACTAGGCACCGGTCGACCGATTCCTATTCCTCGAGTGGGTCGAGGGATAGCAAGCAAACGCGCGCACCGCACGCATGAATGGGCTGGGCCGTTAGTCTCTTCCGAGTTTTTTTGTCTATTTTATTTCATTTAATTCTTATTTCTTTTTTTCCTTTTCCTTTTTCTTCTCGGTTTTTAGTTTCTTGTACACATTTTATTTTTACAAATTCACCCAAAAATTGGAAATTCGTAAACTCATTTTCAATTCATGTGAATTTTTTTTATCCATGAACGTTTTTGAAAATCTTATACTTTTTTTAAAAAATTGGACCATTTTAGAATTTGAGAAGATGTTTTGAAATTCATGAACATTTTTTGGAGGTAATGAATGATTTTAAAACTCATAAAAATATTTTGAATTTCTGGAACATTTTTTGAATTCGCAAACATTTTTACTAATTTGTGAACATTTATTTCGGTCACTTATTTTGTTACAGGTTTGTCGGTCTTTCAAAGCACACCAAACATACTAAAAGATATTCTCATAGAGAGGTTGGAAACATCACTTATTCTTTCGGCGGTAGTATGAAGTATATTTTTTTTACCAAAGATACATAAGCTATATTTGATCGTGTATTAATGTGTAAAATACTAGTCAATTTATTAATGTTGGTAAGATTTAGCGATATTTTTTTGGTTCTTATGATAATCACATCTCACTGAAGATTTGAGGCAGAATTTTATTGCTGGTTTTTTTGGTGCATATTGATAATATGCCATATTTTGACATCATATTTATTATTTTCCACATTTGATGTGGAAGCCCATTTGACGTGGGCGATCCATGGCGACCCCTATGTATGTGTAGACCGTTTCCGCAGCTCACATGCCTTGTGTGTTGTGTCCCTATGTTCGTCGACCATCTTCGGTGTTGTATCGAGCATTTTTTTTTGGTTTATTTTCTTGTTGCTATAGGAAGTTCTAGTTATAAAAAATTTAGCAGAAGTTCTAAACTGTCAAGGGTCTCAGTTTAAGTCCGAGCAAGTGCCTCCGCTCTGAAAAAAGAGAGCTCATTCGGCGTTCAAGGACTTACATGCAAAATGGGATAAGTAAAGGAACCTGGGTCAAAATCCTGTGGGAGTACGCCATGTGGCCTCGTTAAATCCTGTGGGGCCGGCCGTCTTATAGTTCCGATGCTATGCTTGTTTTATTTGTTCCTTTCCATTGCGAGCGAAGAAGGCAAAAGTCTCGCATGTGGTAAATCCTTTTCTTCTCCTCGATGGCAAGCATCACCAGAGCCTAGGCGCCTAGCATCCAGTTCCATCTCTCGAATACGCCGCTAGCTTGGTGCAGCCGCAATCCAGAGGAGAGGTAGCTTGCTTGTCATGGTCGCCGGCTGCATCCTTGCCTTCACTCGTAGTCGGAGGTAGCCGCCGGCCATGAGAGTTTCTCCTCCCTCCTCCTCGCCGTGCCTGCATGGCCACGGAGGCAAGGTGGCGTGCGCGGTGGCCGCCTGCCTTGCGCTCGTGACCTTCCTGGTGGTCGCCTTGGATCCCAGGACCGGAGCTTCGTCCTGGTTCCTTTCCTCCTCCTCTTCTCCTCCAGGCGTTGTCTCCTCCTTGCGGCCAACCGCGAGGGGTGGCAGCAATGGAGGCGGCGCCCCTCTCTTGGCGACTTCCAGCTATGCTGCCGGCGGCAAGGCGGTGCTCTTCCGGGAAGAAGCTGCTGGCGGCGGCCCGGCGGTGGCTTCCTTCACCAAGGCTGATTCCGGCTACGCCTCCGTCGCTCCGGCGCCGGCGCTGGCTCCGGTACGAATTCTTTTCTCGAGCTTCTCCTCGATCGTCTCTACTAAACTTTAATGAAAAATTAATTCTCACCTTCCTCTTTTCTGCTGCTGCCGTGTGTGTGAACCGGAACTGGTTTCTCGGTTTCCGTGTCGATTGGGTGCGTGGAAGCCATGCATGCGCGCGACGCAACGTTTTCTCACACAGCGGCGTTTTCTGTCGTGATTTGCCACTGACATACAGCAGTACACTGTTGAAATCAGTTAATTCCGGGCGGCCGATCTCGCGCCCTCGGGTGCGGTGCTGCTTCTCTCGCCACGTGCCTCCCCGCGTGTCACCCTTCCCTTTGCTTATCCATCGCCGTTGACCAGGGCGTTTAACCTATCGCTTTCTCTCACATTTCCCTATCTTCCTGACAAACCACGGCGCATCCACGGCCACCGCCGTCGCACGGCTGGAGCTTGAGCCGGTCGGCCGGCGCCTAGCGTTGCCTTGTTCAGATTTTGTTCACACGAGGGTTGCCAACTTGATGTTGGAAATTGGTTCTAAAAAAAACTTGATACTCCTATTGGAAATGTGCACATATAGTAATTTTTATTTAATTACCGTCTTTATATCGTTTTGTTTCTTACTCCCGTTTGGAGCACAATAATTGTTTTCTATTCCTATGAGAAATGAACTGCAGCGTATAAAATTCCCATGGATAGTTTAGTTCATGATTTAGATGCATACACTGAAGAAGAAAGATGCATTCCGCTTTATTTCCTTTTTTTGGGAGAGAGAAAGATGCTCTTGTCATGGATCTACCAGGTTCCTTTGTGAGTGAAGAAAGACATTTTCGTCCCTGCCATGCATGGGCTTGACTTGAAGGCACATAGTTATGGAAACACTTCCAGATTTGCGAGAGGACCACACAAGTAGGCTAGGGGTTTCGACGGTTTGATCCAAATCGGCTAGAACTTGCCCTCACGCTATTTTTGCACAAGCTTGGAAAAAAACGACTCAAATTGCATGACCGAATTGATTCCTTCGCAACGTTGGCTGGTTGTGCAGGGATGATCTGTGTTACTTATGCACTGAGCATTGCTCCTGAAAGTGGAAACTTCTAATTGAGATCCATGTTTGTTTGTGCATGATTTAGAGCTGTCAATGGGTTTTCAATCTTTATTAGAAAGTAAAGTTTCAGTATAGTATGTTTCCGACCAGCTATGTTACACTTGTGTTTGTATAGAGCATGATTAATTTAAAAACAACGCTATAACTACTGGGCTTGAAAGTATACTGGTGTTGCAAAATGATTTGGACTGGGCTTATCGAGTTACTTACATCTATATATATATTGTGTTGCAGGAAAGTGGATTTGACGATGCCGATAGCCCGGACGGCACGGTTGAAGTAAGGGTGCCGTTAATGCAAGGGAGGGTGGATGTAAAACTGGAAAGGGTAGAACTTGGTCTCGCGAAAGCTCGTTTAGTGATAAGGGAAGCTATCCGAAACAAGGACAAGCGTCCTCCACTAACCGACAGGGATTATGTGCCGGTTGGACCGGTATACAGGAATGCCTACGCATTTCACAGGTACGCGAATCTAAACACTTGACCATTAGTCATTAGGGTATGAAATGGCTAAGGAGTAGTTTTGGAAAGACACATCTGACATGGGCGCTGTTTGCTCATTTTGGCACGTAGGAGCTACTTGGAGATGGAAAAGCTGTTCAAGGTGTACGTGTACGAAGAAGGCGAGCCACCGGTGTTCCACGACGGTCCGTGCCGCAGCATATACTCATCGGAGGGCAGATTCATATTTGCCATGGAGATGGAGAACCGGATGCGCACGAGGGACCCCGAGCTTGCCCATGTCTTCTTCCTTCCCTTCAGCGTCGTCAAGATGGTGAAGATGATCTACGAGCCCAACTCGCATGACATGGAGCCGCTGCGCCGGACACTCTCGGACTACATCGACGTTCTGTCCACCAAGTACCCGTACTGGAACAGGAGCCTCGGCGCGGACCATTTCATGCTCTCCTGCCACGACTGGGTAAGCATGCAACCTCACTCACTGTAGCATTTCAGGAGTTTGTCGAAGACATGCAACTTCACTCACTGTAGCTCAGGTGTGCTAACCGTACCATGGATGTGTGGGTGTATCAGGGGCCGTATGTGTCGTCGGCGGACGGCCATCTTTTCTCCAACTCCATCCGCGTGCTGTGCAACGCCAACACCTCCGAGGGCTTCAACCCTTCCAAGGACGTGTCACTGCCGGAGATCAACCTCCGGACCGACATCGTCGACAATCAGGTCGGCGGGCCATCAGCGTCGCGCCGCCCCATCCTGGCCTTCTTCGCCGGCGGCGACCATGGCCCGGTCCGTCCGTTGCTCCTGCGGCACTGGAAGGGCAAGGATGCCGACGTGCAGGTGAGCGAGTACCTGCCCCGGGGCGTGTCGTACATCAACGTGATGCGGCGGAGCAAGTTCTGCCTGTGCCCCAGTGGCTACGAGGTGGCCAGCCCCAGGGTGGTGGAGGCCATCTACCTCGAGTGCGTGCCGGTGGTCATCGGCGACGACTACGTGCTGCCCTTCAGCGACGTGCTCAACTGGCCCGCCTTCTCGGTGCGGGTCGCCGTGGCGGACATACCCAACCTCAAGACCATCCTCGCCGCCGTGTCGCCGCGGCAGTACATACGGATGCAGCGGAGGGTGAGGACCGTGCGCCGGCACTTCATGGTGAACGGCCCGCCGCGCCGGTTCGACGTCTTCCACATGATCCTCCACTCCATATGGCTCAGGAGGCTCAACGTCAGGCTCCATGGACAAGACTGAAATATTCTTGGGTTTCCCTTCTTTTAGGGAGCGTCTAACAACCAGTCAACTGGTTTTGGTTTGGGTCTAGGCCAAATTTCTTGTCCAGTTATGATTTGACACATGTCTACCGGCCTAGTTTTGCATGGTAAATATTTGTTTTTGGTTTGGGTGTTGGGGAGTGTCTAACAACCAGTCAGCTGGTTTTGCATGGTAAAAAATGAATAAAATGCATTGGTGGTCACTCGACTAGTCGTGTACGCTCACTTTGGTCATTGTACTTAAGAATACGATTAATACGGTCACTATATACGTGTTGTGGTGATTATACGGTATGACCATATTGTATACCTTCGTATTTTGTTTAGTTGACTAGTTTAATGATGCCTTGGCAGCTTAGTTTCCCTCTTGGTCCCACCTGCCAGTTGTAGAAGGAAAATAGAATAAAATAAAAGCAACGCCACGTTATGAGACAGCACGCTAGCGGAGGCCGTGAGCTATACAGTAGAGCATAAGAAGGTTTTTGTTGCATTCAGTGATGTCTTTTTATACCATTAACACGCGGCCGAGGAGCGCCTGTAGTTGCCGAAGTCGGCACTAGGCTTGCAGACGCCCATAAGTTTGTGCCGATGTTGTCGGGGTTGCAGCGCCGTGATGTTGCTTGGCAGCTCGCCGTCGACGGGCCACCGGAAGGCACCCCGCATCACCGAGAACGTGCAGGTGTTACACGAGGGCGCATGGAGGCGCGCGTGGCCTGCAGCGACGTTAAGTACGTCGCGATGTGCTACGACACAGCTTTCCCACGACGGCGCCCTGCATTCTGCCTTGCAGCACGGCTTCCCCCGCGTCCCTCCTGGCTGGTTCATGCACGAAGCCTGGCTCCCGCCGTTGAGCCTGGTTGGTTCATGCATGAAGTAACCATATACTGATAAGTAAGCTTTGCTTAGGTTCACATGGCCGGTCTGGAGCCCATTAATTGTTAGCACTATATTATCGCTACATCCAAGATCCAACGGCCGGTCTAGAGTCCATTGCAGAATTTGAACAACTAAAAATACTGATGATCACCACCCCGCAAAAAAATACTGATGATTACCGGCAAAAAAAAAAATACAGAAGATCAGATGGACAACCGAACACTTCATGGAAGGACACACGGAGTTGCATTATATTATGGGATATTTTCGAAATGGATGCTGCATTATATTACTCCACCAGCAACTACAACGAAAGATGATACATTCTTTTGCCAGGGACGAAGATGAGATTATCTCCAACTGAAGTGCGAAGACACACACAAACACAAATATGCACATACAATCAACAGCCGCCCAACCATAGTTGTCACGTGAATGCAACCACGATATAATAGGCAGCCTTTCTCAAGGTAGAACACTAACCGGGATCAGCTCGACTGGCTAGCGTGCTGGCCTCACAGCATTAGGTTATTTTCCCTCTATTTCTTTCTAGACAGCCTTTCTCACTTGCGCATTACTTTATTTTCCCTCTATTTCTTTCTTCTACCCATTGACAGGTGGGTCCTGTGTAGGTAGAGAGAGAACCTGAGCTGACAGGGCGCCATTCAGACGGTTTGACTGGTCAACTGAACAACATACGAAGCTATACGGTGTGATAGTGACCGTATAATCATCACAACATGTATACAGTGACCGTATTGACCGTATTCTTAAGTACAATGACCAAAGTGAGCGTACATGACAAGTGTAGTGACCACCAATGCATTTTACTCGTAAAAAATTGTTAGAACTTGGAGTGAGGTGGGGTATTGGGAATGGAAAAATCAGTTCAAATTTGTCAGGATAAAATGGGTTGCTGATGAAATTCTTGGTCTTGTGTCACCCATCCTGTCTTTGCCAGTTAAGCAAACTGTGGATGCTGTTCAATGCTACTACTTGTCAATGGAAAAATGATACAGTTAAGGCTTTCTTCCCGCTTAGCAGACAAGATTTTGTTGCGAGGACTTTACTATCCGGCCTTATTCTAAAAGTGACACTTACTCGGTCTGTCACTTACTCGGTTAATCTGCATACTCCCTCTTTCCATCTATATAGGACTTAATGCGTTTTTTGAGGCTAACTTTTTCCAAATGTTAGAGCAATAATATATGACATGCAACTTACACAAAGCATATTGTCAAATTCGTATGTGAAAGAAGCTTTCAATGATATAAGGCTCGTCACAATGGGCAGGAACATAAGCTAGTAACCTACACACTTCCCTAGACTATGTTACTACCTCCATAGTGGGTAGGAACATGTATGTAGTGTCATGCAACGATGTATTTATTAGGTCATAGACTCATTGTTTCTTGGAGTGTGTGATGTTCCGGTAACTTAGCTAGTTACCACAAGCAGCTCTCTCTTCATTAAATATGTGCCACATAAGCAAAGTTGCATTGGAGTGTGTGATGTTACTCGTAAGTTCCTGCCCATTGTGACCCGCCTAATTTTCACATTATGCATGTCATGTACTATTAATTTTGTCAATAGTCAAAGGCGTTTTTTAAAAACGCATTAGGCCCTATATAGATGGAAGGAGGGAGTACAACTTGTCTCGGTCTGCAAGGTGGGCTCAGGCACTTCATCTGATTCTATGTGGGGAGGGGATTTAGGGCACGCGGATTATGTGCCTTTTTTAGATGAAAGGCATTATCCCGACTTTATAAATAAAGCCACCAGGCAGCATCCACCAACAACCGAAAAAGTAGCAACAACCACCAAACAGACATACGAACGAAGTACTGATACAAGGCACCCAAGCCCAATAAGGCGCGCAGGCCATAGAACACATGACACACCAAGGAAACCACCCGGCTAATCTCCTGGTACTCTGCGCGCCAAGGAAGAAGCAATAGCCCGAATCTTGGAAGACATCATGTCGAAGGCCTCGTGGTCAGCATCCCTAGTTAATGATCTCCACTGGTGTAAAAATATGTCAGTTTTAAATAAGCAGTCAACAGGTTTAGCCGGGAAGGAATGTTCGATAGTAAATTTGTTCCTCGTAGTCCACAACGACCAACAGATCGCCGCAAACCCTACCCAGAAAAACCGTTTAGAGGTCCCCGACAAGCCCGTGGAAAGAGCCCTAAGATCAGCAAAGGAGTAGGGGTTCCACGAAACATGGAGCCAGGCTCGGATGCAGCACCACACGAATTTAGCCAGGGGGCAATGAAAGAAAATATCTTCCGTACTCCTCAAGTTCGCCACATAAAGCACATCTATCAGAGCCAGGCCTGTTTCTTTTGTGGATCTGGTCGGCCGCAGGCAACTTACCGCGAAAGGCTTGCCATAAAAAGATCTTTATCTTAGGAGGAACACGAGCACGCCATATGTTCTTAAAGTTAGAGGTGGGGGATCCTGAGATCAGTTCTGAGTAAAGCGACTTGACAGTGAATCTGCCAGAAGTAGAGTGGGGCCAAACAACCGAGTCCTCGCCCTCCGAGAGCACGAGGAAGAAGGCAACGAGGCGATGCCAGTCTCCCAACTCTGCAGGGGAGAGAGTTCTGCGGAAGTTCAGGTCCCAGTTATTCTCAGAGAGCTCAGAGATGGAGATCTCTGGTCCGAACAATAAGAAAAGAGCACCAGAAAAGCCACAGCTAACGAGGAATCCCCACACCACCAGTCCAACTAGAAACAGGTAGATTTGCCATTGTGGACAACAAATTTCACCAAGGATTGAAAAACCGGACAGAGTTTGACCAGGTCTCGCCAGAATTGGGAGCCAGCCAACGCAGGAGCGAACATGGGGCTAGAGGTCGGGAAGTATTTAGCTTTAAGAATAGATAGCCAAAGCGGGGTCTCCGAGACGGTCATAATCTTCCACCACCACTTGATAATGAGACATTTGTTCATAACACCCGTGTTAATGATACCCAACCCACCAAGGTTCTTAGGTCTGCAAATGAGCTTCCACTTCACCATCCTGTATTTACGTTTGTTGTCGGCCGAATTCCAATAGAAGGCACCCCTGTGCTTGTCAAAACCCGCATGCGTCCCTCCAGAGAGGACGTAGAAGCCCATTAGAAACATAGGGAGGGAGGAGAGGCAAGCATTAATTAGGGCAACCTTGCCCGTTTGAGTATTGTACCTGCCTCTCCAAGGCATAACCCGGTTGCCCACTTTGGAGACCACCGGAGCAAAATCTTTCGCCACTAACTTGGAAGAGGAGGTAGGGAGGCCAAGATATTTGAAAGGAAAGGAGCCAAGAGAGCAATTGAGCATATGTGCAACCCTGAGGGCTTCGTTCTCCGAAACCCTAGTGACGATGACTTCGTTCTTTGCAAAGTTGATCTTAAGGCCAGACAGAGCTTCGAAGCAGAGAAGAATGAACTTTAAGTGGGCCAAACAATCATCATTAAGCTCAACCATGATAATTGTGTCATCCGCATATTGTAGGTGAGAAATACCACTAGGAAGGAGGTGGGGACTAATAGGAGTGATGTGCCCAGCTCGCCGCCCGCGACAGGATGTGAGATAAGGAATCAGCGACGAAGTTGAAGAGGAGAGGGGAGGCCGGGTCACCCTGCCTTAGGCCCCTACCGTTGGCGAAGAAGTTGCTGGTGACCCCATTGACCGAAACCGCAGCGTGGCCTCCCGTGACCAACTGCATAAGCCTGTGAACCACAGCCCCATCGAAACCTTTGGCCAAAAGCACTTGACGTAAGAAGTTCCAACTGACAGAATCATAAGCCTTCTCAAAGTCCAGTTTAAGGATTACTGCTTTAGTCCCGCTGGCACGAATATCATGAACTATCTCGTGGAGACATAAAATGCCGTCCAGAATGAAACGACCCTTCACGAAAGCCGATTGGAAGGGACTGAGGGTCCGATGAGCGACAGGGGAGAGCCGCGTGGCAAAGCCTTTTGCTGGGATGTTAGCAAAATTGTTGATGAGGGCTATAGGTCTAAACTGAGTGATTTTGTCAGCCCCTTTAACTTTAGGAATGAGGGTGAGAACCGCATAGTTAAGACGAGAGATGTCAACTGTCCCCAAACAAAAGCCCTGAACGATAGCGAGTATGAGACCTCGCAGCTGTGGCCAGAATTTTCTGAAGAAGGGAATAGAAAAGCCGTCGGGGCCCGAAGCAGAGTTACGGTTAGCTGACCGGATGGTCTCAAAAATCTCCTCATCCGACAGAGGTAGCAATAGGCCTTCATTCTCCCCAGGAGAAACCTTCTCCTGGTCCGTCCAAAAAGAGTGAGCAAGTCTAAACCCAACCTCGGGTTTAGCAGAGAGGAGGGAGGAGAAGAAATCTACCACATGAGACATAATCAGGGATTGATCCGAGACCCTGGTGCCATTAATAAGCAAGCTGTCAATCATACAACGCCTCCGTCTACTGTTCGCAATGGCAAAAACATAGGCCGTGGGAGAATCCCCTTTCAAGATCCAATTGACCGTGCCTCTCTGCCGCCAGTAGACCTCGGCCTGACGGTGCAACTGCATTAGGGCCTCTTCAAGCACATACCGAACCTGCCAATCATGATCAGAGAGGCCAGGGCCATCAACATGCATATCGAGGGAGCCAATTTGGTCCGTGAGGCGAAGCTTGTCTCTACGCACGTCCGCGGCATGATTCCGGGCCCAGCCGCAAAGGAATTTGCGAATGTAATAAGAACACTGGTGCCAGTCATCCATAGGGCCGAAGGAACGACGTTCAGAGGCAAGGAAGGAGGAAATCTTAGAAGCGATCAATTCGTAGAAACCTTCCACTAACAGCCATGATGCATCAAACTGGAAACGAGTGGGGAGCCCAGCTTGAATCCCGTCGTCAAGGATTAGGGGGGCGTGGTCGGATCCCACAATGGACAGTGCGCGGAGCGACTCTCTAGGGAACAGGGAATCCCATCTAGGACAGATGAAGACACAGTCCAAAACCGAACGAATAGGAGAGGATTGATGATTCGTCCAAGTGAAGCGGGCACCCACTCTAGGGATTTCATGGAGAGCACAGTCCCAAATAAAGTCATTGAAAACATCAACGAGAGGCCAAGAGAAGTTGGGAGTGTTTTTATCCAGAGGAGAACGAAGGACGTTGAAATCGCCACCAATTAACAGAGGAATATTGCATGAGTCAATTTTACTCAAGATTTCATCCAAGAACAGCGGGGAAAGAGAATGATCAGCAGGCCCATAAACCACCATAACCTCCCAAAGAGCATTAAGAGAACGATGCAACACGACAGTGCTACCCTAGAAAATGCCATGATCAAAGGCTACAAAATAAAAAACATCGCGTTTGGTGCCTATGAGGATGCCACCAGAATGGCCAGAGGACGGGAGGACGTTCCAGTCGAATCTATCGATGCCCGCAACTGCGGCAAGCTCATTGGGGGAGAAGGAGGGTTTAAGAGTATTGACAAGCCCAATGATATCAATGTTGTCCCCAAGAACAAGGTCTCTCAGCTGGTCTCTGCGCCCCCTAGCGCCAAAGCCCCTGATATTCCAAAACAATGATCTCATCTGATGGAAAGATTTTTAATGCGGAGACTCGACCTGCATGGGGCGATGCAGGATTTGGCGTGCTTAATTATTAGCCTCGCGATTCTTGGAGGCAGGAGGAGTCTGGCCCCTACCAGACGGCTCCTCGGACCCACCAGCGACAACTGGTGGGGCCCCGACCCGCTTGGCCGCCTCTTTCGCCTTGGCGATGGCCGCCTGAGCCACCTCATTAGCCCAAACGATAGCCAAAAGAGCAGAGGGAGAACCAAAGCTAGAATCAATAGAGATGCCCACGTCCAAGAGGACATGCAGAAGATGCTCATTCGAATGCGAAGGAAGAACCAAACGAACAGGGGAAACAGAGGCAGGCTGGGTTAGGGACCGGATGGGAGGCGTATCTGGACGAGGCAGATCCTTGGCCATAGCACGCCGCGCCGCACGGTCAGCCACCCGCTCCCCAGAGCTAGAGATCCTGCCGCTCTTGCGGGCCATAGAAGCAGGGGAGCGGACGGGCGAAGGTTGGACACCACAAGGAGACGCCGCAGCCGAAGAGGGGCCCGAGGCCACCCCTAGATCAGCATCCAGCCTGCGGAACATACCCACCGCCGACTGCTTCGAGCCCTCCGAGGCCCGACTGCAAGCAGAGAACTTCTTGATAGACGACTTCTTCCTCTTCTTGGAGGTAGGACCAGCGGGGGGGGGGGGGGGGGGGGAGATCTTCAATCCCAGAGAGTGAGGGCGACGACGGGCGGGCAGGAAGGTTGGAGCAAGCCCCGGAGACAGGTGTGCCACCCAAGCCAGGGGGCACGGCGTCCCCCTTACCCACACTCCCGGCCGCGTCCTTTCGACCACCATCCACCGGGGCGTTCTCGTTGAACAGATCACGTTCATCAGAAGCCAGATCGTCCCATTCAGACTGAGTGAACCGTGGATCAGTGCCTTGGTTGGAGTTGTCAGGGAGACCATCATCGTCCTTGGGAGGAGCCGGGCGAGGGGGCAGAGGTGGAGGCGAAGACATGAACTATTCCGTATAAGGAAGCTTAATAAAATTTGAGCAAGTAGCAAAAATATATCGAATCATGCTTGCAGTAAGGAACTTGGATATAGTTACGTGACTAGATAGCTAATTATATTTGAGTAACTAACTAACCTTGACAGCCTGTGGGAAGATAAGGATTCCCTTCATATCCTTGGGAGCAGTTGCATAGGTACTCGAGGCCATTGCTTGGATTCACACAATAACTGTTTGAACTGACACATGGATAGTCTTTGGGTGGTTTCTCCCCCTCCTCTAAGCAGGAACCCTTTCTGATGGCCCAGTCATGGAGGACGGGGACGCCCCTCTTTGCCCTCTCATTGACAAACCCGAGGTGTTTGGATTGCTTTTGCAAAAGAGAGCAAACGATGATATATCAAGATATGTTTTTCTGCTAAGAGAGATTCATGCCCTTATGCATGATAATCATGTAATTTGTACGTATATTTTTTCTGTGAGGAATTTTTGTACTTATGATTTATAGTCTAGTGATGCAATGACATTTTTTATAGGCGAACTCAACCTAAAACTGCAGTTTGGTTAGATTCAGGCCCGGTTATTCTTTTATATTTGGACCATGCTGGTCTGGTTTTAATACAAATTACTTTTAAATAAAAAACAGGAGCATATAAAGTCGATCCGTCTCTTCTGTCAAGTGTTTTATCAAAAATTTCGCAGAGAAAAGAAACTGAATATCACACCTCCGTAAAACGTAGACTTGTCACCTGTTGTAAGAAAAGCGGTAATTTTAAAGTTACGCTTTCGGAACATCTTTAGCAGCAAGTCAAAATTATGTTTGAGGGGCCGCTCTCGCCCACATCACCGTCCTGCCGTGGAGCTTCCGACCGGCGGCGGCGGCCGCTGCGTCAGGCGTCGTTTAGGGACGGCGGTAACCAAGGCCGCAGCGGCGTGAGGCACACGGCTCGAACCCCGAAGAATGAGCTGCTGCGGCTCCTGCTCCTTGGAGACGCCGGTGCCGGTGAGTTTTGGGCGACTCCCCGGTGTCCGACGCGGCGGGCGAGCGGTGCGCCGGCTCCGTCGCGCGAACCGCGGCCGTGCCACGCCGTCTCTCGCGAATAGCTTCGAATCAGGCGGATGGCCCCGTGCGTGATGTGCTGGGGCCGTCGGGTTGGACCGGCGAAGCCGAAGAAGAGATCGATGCGGACGGATGATGAACCTGCGCATGGGGCTTCTGTTACACCGTGGTAAATTCATCTATGTTTATGTACTGTCAATTTGGTCGAGGTTGCCGGGTTTCTGCGGGTAGTCTGCTGAATCTTCAGTGGAGTATTGCAAAGCAACTTGGATCACAGATCTCAACAAGTTAACAATATCTTTATAGCTCGATTTTGCCTTGGACATTTGAGCCTATGGTGATCTCGCAGCATCCCATTCCAATGCATGGGGCACCATCAGATGTGCTGTTAAGGCCATGGCAGTAGGAGTAGCAGCCGGTCACGTACGGGTCGGTGTCGCCGTGCATAGACCCGCCTATGAGGCGTACAGTGTTGCAGCCGATGGCCACGAATCGGTTCCGGGTGGTTGATAGGATGAACGGCGTGCCCTCCAGGCTGAACTCACTTGTTGTGTTGCCTGACATGGTGCTGTTCGGTGTGAAGCAGCTGTAGCTGACGGGACCATACATGCACATCTCACCACGCTCCAGGGAGATGTCGATGACCTCTTTGGTTTTTGGAACGCCACCACTAATCATAGGTCGTGGTGGCTGGAAGGTGTTGTTGCAGGTGATGATGAAATAGCTACTCAGGCTGGCGGCAGCACAACCAGTGCCGATGCCGAAGGGGCAGGGGATGGACACATCGGCACATCGCCACACTTGTTCTGTTCTTATACTGCAAGTTCCAGGTGATCACTATGTAGCTAGGCTTAAACCACATGTGTGCCACTGTGTTGTGTTGACCAACTGATGAATTATCTTAAGCTCCACACCCGCTGTCGTGTGTATCGTGGCAACTAGCAAGACTTATTATTTGCACTTGATTTTCCCCCCCTTCTTCTTTCTCGAGAGGATTTATGCTCTTAGGTGTGGAACAGCCTTATCATTTCTGAAATTTCATTGTTGTTTGGTTCACAACCATAGTATGAATAAAGTATTTTCTGATGTTGGATATGCAGGAAAATCAGGAGCGGTCCAGCCCCATCCTGAGCGAACGAGCATTTGCTCAGCAATCCCTGCAGCCGGCAGAAATAAGAGGTGGCACAGAGGTGCGTATTCAGGATCACAAAACCTATTTGGCTGTCACAGAAATAGCGAAGTGATACATTCCCAAGTCAAAAGATGCGGGGAAAATCCATTTTGATTTTTTTCCATTGTATGTATGTATTTACACATACTGTTCTGCAAATATATTTTGGACTGCTTTCTTGAACTTTGAAGATTTTCTGATGTTGACTGTGGAGCCATTTTGCTTAAGAAAACGTTGGAGGCATTCAGGGCTAGATAATTTTTTTTTTTGAGTAATATTCAGGGCTAGATTAGTTAGTGTCCTGAGAAGTGGTGCCTGGCATGGGCCTGAATTGTGGTTGTTTTTATACTGGTATAAGGCCAGCCCGGGAAAGAGTTGTTTTGTTGGTGACCAGGCCTGGTATTGTAAAGAATAGTCACCAACAAGCAACAACACTATTTGGCGCGTAGGTCGCTACTTAGCGACAGCACGTACCACCTCCCCCCCTGCCGCTATGTATATTTGGGCCGGCCCATTAGCTCTTTCCCGTTTTTGCAAGGTTCTAGAAACTCACTAGAACCTTCTCAAACAGGTTTTTCTTTTTTTGTGTGTTTTATCTTTCCGTTTTTTCAATTTTTTCTCATTTTCGTTCTTTTCTTTCTTTTTTCATTTTCATTTTCATTTTTTTTCTTTTTTTCATGTTTTCCTTTTATTTTATTGAAACCGTGAACATTTACAATCATGAACATTTCAAATTCGCAAACATTTTTTGAAATCTTGAACATTTTACAAATTTGTGGACATTTTAAAAATCGTAAAAGAAATTTTAATTTGCGAACATTTTTTGAAATTGTGAGCATTTGTTTTGAAAGCTATGAACATTTTCTTTTGAATCAGCGAACATTTTTTGAATCGATGAACATTTTTTGGAAATTAGGGAACGATTTTTGAAATTCACGAACATTTTTTTTATTTTGACAATCATTTTTAAATGCATGAACATTTTTTGAATCGATGAACTTTTTTTGTGATTCACGAACTTTTTTGACTTTGGGGAACATTTGTAAAATAATTATGAAACTTTTTGAATACACGAACATTTTTTCAAAATCATGAACATTTTTTGATTCGCCGAACATTTGTTTTAAAATCGTGAATGTTTTATAAATATGCGAATATTTTTTTAGATCACGAACATTTTTGTAATCCCCGAACATTTTATGATTTCTTGAACATTTTTTTAAAAATTCACAGAAAAAATAAATTTCAGAACTTTTTGAAATCCTGAATGATTCAAAATTGAAAAAAAAAACAGAAAAGAAAAACAAAATGAAAAAAACAGGGCGCCCCTCACAAGGGCCGGCCTAAAAGGGCCCGCTGGGTGAGCCGGGGTGCGCATTGCGCCTCCTCCCAGCGTGCAGCGCGCCAAATAGGACCTCCTGTGCTCAGCGGAGATTTCCCTGAAAAGCGAAACTGAGCTGCAGGAAAAAAATCCCCAATCAAGAATTCGTGAACCCATTTTCCACGGAGACCGCTCTCAACACCCAAGCACATTAAGCTCAGACTGTCGCAAGTTGGTGTGATGTGTGCTCTTAGCAGCGGAGGCGCCGGAGCTCACCTTTTTCTGGAAAGATCTCCACACAAACCATGTCAATGTCAGAAAGGCTAGTAGAGAAGGCGTCCAAGACGGTCATGATGCTCCAGTTGTGCTGGGTAGGATCTTCCTGACTATGGAAGATTTGTCCCATGAGGTTGCTCACTGCAAACGCGGGGTGATGATGGCTAGGAGAGGCACCATGGTGGAGGTCCCGATGTTGTTCGTGGCAATTGTGGCAGCTTGATTAGTTATTGGATGGTGCCAAGGTTAGAATTCTCCCCGTTGACGAGGGCACTAAAGTTGGTAGTAAGGTCGTCCAGTCCTGGCATGGCATCGGGTCCTTGCAAAGCATTGAATTCCAATGTGATGTTGAGTCCTGTGACCCCTTGGCGAGGCTCCGTGCTGGTCACGGTGAGATCCATTTCTTGAGGATCACCTCGAGCACGGAGGTGAGATGTCAGCAGGATGGTTCATGGTCACTAGTAGAAAAAGGGCCTTTAGTCCCGGTTCATAAGGGCCTTTAGTCCCGGTTCTGGAACCGGGACTAAAGGGTCGTTACTAAAGCCTCCCCCTTTAGTCCCGGTTCTTATACGAACTGGGACTAAAGGCCCTCCACGTGGCCGCTGCCTGGAGGTCCATTTTTAGTCCCGGTTGGTAACAGCAACCGGTACTAAAGGAAATTTTATAATTTTTTTTGAATTTTTTTTGATTTTCAAAATTTTGAATTATTTTAACCTCTAATCTCTAATCACCCCTCATCATTCCAAATCATCTAACTTCCCGGACGGTCACCCATCCTCTCACTACTCCAGCCTAAGCACGCTTAACTTCCGGGTTCTATTCTCCCTCGTTTTCAAGTCTGCACTTCTTGTTTTCCTGACAATAGTAAGATGTCAATCCTATTAACCCTCAGGAATTTAGCTTGAGCACGAAGTCACACATTTCACTGTTTGAGTTTGAAACTATTGTTCTAAAAAACAATAATTATTTAGTAACACTAATATTTCTTGAATAAGTAGTTGACCATAGTTTGACCAGATTTGACCAAAATTTAAAAAAACTAAAATAATTATTTAGTAACACTAATATTTCTTGAATAATTAGTTTGACCACTGTTTGACCACAGTTTGACCAGATTTGACCAAAATTCAAAAAACTAAAATAATTATTTAGTAACACTAATATTCTTGAATAATTATTTAGTAACACTAATACTTCTTGAATAAGTAGTTTGACCAGATTTAACAAAAATTCAAAAAAAAAAACCAGAAATTTGAGCATAACTTTTTTTCCTTTTAGAATATGAGGATTCTAAAAATTTGCAAACAGGCCCTAGGCGGTCAAAATCGGATGCGGATTTTCATGCTGAACATTTTGATATATTATACGTTTTTTTCTGACATCGTATGCAAAAGTTATAGCCGTTTTACATTTTCCCTACACTTTTTGCAAAACATGTCCAAATTTAAGTTTTAAAATTTTCCTAACTAGTACATGTAGTAACATAACTACATCTGGAAGGATTCTAATTTTTGAACTTTTTATCATTTTCTTTTGCTTTTTACAAAACTGAAAAGGCGATCCACGGGGGGAGGGGGGGGGGTAGAGTTTGAAAATGGGACCTTTAGTACCGGTTCGTGCCATGAACCGGTACTAATGCCTCAAACCCCATTAGTACCGGCTGGTGGCTCGAACCGGGACTAAAAGTCTAACCTTTAGTACCGGTTGGTGCTACGAACCGGTACTAATGGGCATCGCACCCTTTAGTCCCGGTTCGTGGCACCAACCGGGACTAAAGGTCCCATTTGAACCGGGACTAATGCCTGTACGGTGCCCTAGCCGCTCGAATCGGGACTAATGCTCACATTAGTCCCGGTTTGTAATGCAACCGGGATTAATGCTCTTTCAGGCCGAACCAAAGCCCTATTTTTTACTAGTGGGTGCTTCACTCTTAGCTCCATTTTCCCATTGAGGACGACCTTAACCTGTGCTTGAGAGATAACTCTCCATACACTGATAAGGGGCGTAAGGATTCTGGAGAAGAGAGGAGCCGTGAACTAGACCGGATCTTTCCTGAAATATAGCCTAGTATGATGGTGTCACGCGCCAATGTTGATGTTGTCTTCACCATTTGCTTTCGTGGCACCTCTTTCTTCTTCTATCCTCGGGTTTTGTGCCTCTGCCCTTAGCTAGGGATATCTTGCTTCATTTGACTCATTGACCGGCTAGTTTGTTGGATATTACTCGACTTGCCTTGATTTTGACAATTCGCCATGTGGATGCCCATAGGATCTTGGGGGACCTCTAGATGGAATAATACCTCCGCCCACCCCCCCCCCCCCCCCCCCCCTCCCCCACCCCAGCAACACTACTTATGGTTAAATTACGAATCACTTACCCTAGCATGTATCAAAAGTATTTAAAATGATAAAATCTTTTAGGGCTAGCTCTTTGTTCCGTTTCTTTTTATCTTTACCTTCTCATGTAGTTCATCTACATTCTTGGGCAGGGTATATATAGCTGGATACTCTAGTCTTGGAGGATATGGTGTGGGTGTGGCCCCCTCATATTTGGGGTATGTTGTTCGAGTACTGAGGGTATGCACGAGCACACAAATGGTCCAGGCCAAATGTGGACCTTACTACTACTTCAGGCAGGACAGAGTAATGAAATACGAGAAGCAAGTTTAGAGAAGGCTAGCTAATCGTGTCACAATGGCGCAAGAAACATGCGAACGGTATACTTGGAACAAAGAGCGTGAGTTGGTGACGATGTTACCTAGAAAGCGAGAAGAGTTGCATAGATAGACAATGAGGTGCGAGGAAATCTCTGAAGTTTCGATGTTGTAGTTCCATGTTATATTGGCAGTTGTATTAGTGATATGGTCTTTGTTAACGAGTGTCAACTGGGTTGTGAATATGACGATGATGTGAATCTTCCGTGTGCAACTGCTTGTACGTATATCGCTCTTTGTGCATGGGATGTGGCTACAAATTCAGCATTTGCCATGCCCCCGTCAGAGATGACGCATGGAGTAGTTGTGTTAGGCAACCTAGATCAGCCGAGCCAGGGTTAACAGTTCAGCAGCACCATATAGTGCAGCGCTGAGCTTCAGAACTTCAACTCCAGTTTTGCTAGCGCCAGGTCATTTTCTTCCTTAAATTTGGAAGAAAGGGTCATTTTCTGCCTTAAATTTGGAAGAAAGGCCCATTTTCGCGGTATTGCTGGTGCATTACAGTCCATCCAGTCTGGCTCAATGGTGGCCATGGAAACTTCTTCCTTGATATTTGTTAGCAACGACTTGACCCATGGCTGTGACCGGTTGTATGGCCATTGAACAGTTGCTTCAGCGATTTCTCCCTCTCCACACAACTGCAGCTCCAGTGCTAGCAGAAATTATCCTTTGCTAATTGCTGGCCCTCCTCTTACACACACACACACCCAGAAAGAACATGTCTGCCTCTGCCGCACTCGTTTTTGCAGGGAAATCTGTGGCGACTTCGGCCATATCCTTCTTGGTCAACAAGGCTTTCAGCTACATCGATGAGTACTGCAAGTCCGACAACATGGATGAGTTGAAGAATCGGCTCCTGCGGGCCATGCCACATATCCAGGCGGTGTTCGATGTCGTCAACCCGGAACTTGTCAGGGAGCAGAGCAGCGGCCTCGACGCGTGGCTCTGGCAGCTCAGGGACGCGGTCGAGGCGGCGGAGGACGCCATCGATGAGCTTGAATACTACGAGCTCGAGGAGAAGGCCAAGGACCAAAAGGTTAGTGAATGGGGTTCCCCTCTTGGTAAGATGAAGCACAAGTTTGTCAGATCTTTTGGCCCTGCTATCAACAAGACTATCAAGAAAATTAGTCACCGTGACACTCTGAAGAGGTTGATGAAATCTGTGGATGATTTAGACAAGGCTGCCGTAGGTGTTAGTGATTTCCTCAAGCTCACAGACCATCTCAGTGGAGGTTCTTCTACCAGCAGCCAGCAGCTCATGGACAATGATCGCCAGACTAGTTCAACATTAAGTGCAACCAATTTTGTTGGACGAGAAAAGGAGAAAGAACAGATTATTGGATGGCTAGCCAACACCTCAGATGAATTGGGTGAAACTATGGTCATAAAGACCAATAGTATTCCAATTATTTCAGTTATTGGTCATGGTGGCATGGGGAAGACTGCCTTGGCTCAGAGCATATGTGGGCAAGATGAGGTAGTAAAGCATTTTAAGGTCATCTGGACCACCATATCTACTAGCTTTGATGCGACATCGGTGACAAGTAAAATACTCGAAGACGCTACGGGCGTGAAACCGAGCAGCGATCATTTGGAACCACTACAACGGAACCTCAAAGAGAAACTCGCATCCATTAATTTTTTGTTAGTTCTAGATGACGTTTGGGAAGATAAGAAGAGAGATGAATGGGAGAAGTTATTTGCTCCTCTGAAGGAACTGAACACTACTGGGAGCAAAATTCTGTTGACAACCCGAATGCAATCTGTAGCAGACATGGCTGCAAAGGTGATGGGAGTCGAAAGGGATAAGTTCTTGACATTACAAGGACTGGAAGATGATAAAAATCTTGAGCTCTTCGGTCATCATGCCTTTTCCGGTTTGAATCCAAGAGATGATGCATATTTGATGTTAATTGGAGAACAAATTGCAAAGAAACTGAGGGGATGTCCCCTGGTAACGAAGGTTGTCGCCGAGCATTTGCAAAGCAATATAACACCTGAATACTGGAGGAGATTCTTGCATCAAGGATTGGAACATTTTAAAGGAACCGAAAAAGATATTATGAAGGTTCTCAGATTGAGCTATTACCACTTACCAACAGAGCTACAGATTTGCTTTCGGTACTGTCGCCTATTTCCGCAGGACTATATATTTGAAAAGAAAGAGTTGGTGAAAATGTGGATTGGTTCAGGATTGATTGCAAGTGGCATTCAATCTTTGGAGGATACTGCAGAACAATTCTTGGCTCAGCTAACCTGATGCATGAATTAGCAAGCAATGTGTCCACCGGTGAATGTGCAAGAATAGTTGACCCTGTTCAACTTCAAGATGAGAAGTATACAGTCCGACACCTATGCATTGTCAATATTCACAGTTTCTCTGCTGATGAGGTCAAGAAAATCTCCCATTTTAAGAATCTGCGCACTATTATCATTGATTGTATGCCGCCACTTGAAAATGATACTCTTTGCGCACTTCAAATGATAGTTGAGACCTCAAAATCACTGCGACTATTCCATGCACAATTATGGAGCGCATCCTGTTTCGCTGTCAATTTTGGTAACTTAAAACATCTTCGCTATATCTGCGTGAGTTCGATACCACAAGACAAGATATGTGGGGTCGCAAGACTTTATCACTTGATGGTCCTTCACCATGGTTCTTCTGGGACCAAAATAGATGAAGCAAGATATTTAGGGAACCTTGAAGGTTTGCGGTATGTATCCTATGGTGTGCCTGGATTTGGTAATTTCCCCATAAGCAGGCTCACTTCTCTTCAGGAATTACGTAATTACAGGGTAGAAGAAAGAACATGCAACCAAATAAGTGCAATTGGGAGCTTAAGAGATCTTCGTAGATTGGGTCTGCAGGGTCTTGAGAATGTTAAGAATTGGGAAGAAGCTAAGAATGCCAAGTTGAAGGAAAAACAATATCTCAACTCATTATTTATGGAGTGGTCGACACCTGATCAAATCATGACAGATAACTTAGTTCTTGACCACCTTGAGCCACATGTTAATATCAGAGAATTGCAAATTGTGGGTTATCCAGGTCTCAAAATTCCATCTTGGATCGAGAACTGCTCTGTCAGAAACTTGATATCACTCAAGTTGATAAGCTGCATAAATTGGGACTACATTCCCTCTCTCGGCCAGTTGGTATTGCTGAAGCTTTTAATGTTGGACAATCTTCCTAAGCTACGGCAGATTGGTCGATCATCTGATATGTCCAAGAGTAGTTCCATGGAGTTGTTGTTACCTCAAAGCCTTAATACTTTGGAAGTAAGCAAATGCCAGGAACTGAGGGAATTACCACTTCTGCCTCCAAGCCTAATATCGTTGAAAATACAAGATGTTTGGCTGACCAAGTTTCCTATTATTGGCAAGGTATCGAGTGAGAGCATCGAGTCAAAATCATCTAAGTTGATTGACGTAACGGTCACCAGCTGTGCTCATTTAACTTCGTTGGAAGGGAGCCTTTTGGAGCAAAAACTGTACATGGGAACTCTCCGTGTCCTAACAATTGTTGATTGTAAACATCTGGAGTCCGCATCCATACCATTTGAAGAAATGAAACAACTTAAGGAACTTGCGGTAATGCAATGTCCAAAGTTGAGGACGATGAGAGATGCCAAAGATAAGCTTGTGCCATCGTCACTAAGAGAACTAGCTATTGGCGGGTGCGGTGACCTGGAAATTCCACTGCTTGGGTCACTGCAGCTGCTCACCAACTTATCTAGGCTCGAGCTGCAGAACTGCTCGAGCCTGTTATCTCTCCCGTCCGCAGATGTGTTCAAGAGTCTCAGGTCGCTGCAGAACATATACGTAATGCGATGCGAGAATATCTCGTCCCTGGGAGGGCTCGGATCACTGTCATCCCTTCAGCACTTAGCTATCTCCAATTGCAATAAACTCACGGAGGCTGGGTCTTCCTTGCTATCTGGTTCTGGTGATGCAGAAGAGCATCTGGTGGAGCCCGGCAACTCACTGCGGATAAGTTCTCTTAGCTTTGATCTGCCGTCCTTGCTGCTTCATGAGCCGCTCAAGAGTCTGTGCCACACTGAATATTTATTCATTAATGGCTGTTCAGAGACGAAGAGCTTACCTGAACGATGGCTGCTACAGAACCGCTCATCCCTCCGACACCTGAGTATACTGAAAGCAGAATCCTTGGAATCGCTCCCACCGAGCATGCAAGACCTTTGCTCTCTCAAGTCATTAGACCTTGATGGTGCTCTGCTACTCCGATCACTTCCATATCTTCCCTCCTCCTTGAAGAATCTGAGCATTAGGGAATGCCATCCAGACCTGGAGAAGAAGATCACAAAACATGGAAGCCCTGAATTGAACAAGATTGCCCACATCCCTGATGTGACAATAGGTAACTCCGCCCTTCCACTCTCGTCCTCACTTGCTTAATTTACTGCTTGGACCTCTGTACTGCTGAAACCTACTGATCCTGATCTGACTGTGAACCGATGACAGGAGGTTGGCATTTCCTTATGGGCAAGAAATTCAGCAGAGAGGCTTACCATAAACTGAGGTAACTAATAATCTTCTGAGAAAGACAATCAATGTTATCCTCTTTTTGCTCTGAGTAAGAGTTGGTGCGCAAAGTGCTATGGCAGACACTCATATATAATGGCACAACACCCCCGCATGGCTGCATGCACGAAATATGATCAACGAACTGACCATACAAAACATATCCATATATAACAGCCAACACATAGCAAAACCTGGTGTCAGCTTTGTAGTTTAGTGGCTCACAGACTCACTAGATAAGACCCCTATCAAAGAATTGAGAGTTATAAAAGGAGAATAAGGTCGTCTCTTTTGCTTCTCCTTTGAGCAGCATTTTATTACCATGGCAACCGTACTGTTGAAGTGCAACTATGCTTATTCATATCTTAGGATACGTTTCCATTTTAGTATTTGACACTCCAAATGCATGCTATCATTTATTTCCCCTTGCCGCAAACAAATATCTTTGTTCTTGAAAACTGAAACTTCTGTTTTTGGTCATCAGTGATAGTGACCGCAACAGATTTATGTCCGAGTCGTCGTTGCACTAGTGGAAGAAACGGTTCTGACTCAAGAATGCTTCCTATCCTAAGCCTGTTGCTGTTCAACAGAATGCTCACAAGAAGCTTCAGCTCCATCTAATAAAAGGTCTTCCAGACTCTTAATTTACTTCAAGTCAACTCCTTGTTCGTCAGATCTTACATATTGTGGTCCTGACAAGATGCCATGTTCTGCCGGATCATACTTTCTGAATTCAAGAATCTGAGCGAAAGAAGAATTCATGTTCAGCTTAGTTCAGCTATATATATGTACAAATTGCAGCCTAGCTACCTTTCAACCCGTGAGTTGATTAGAAGAATCTCCATTTTGTTGTAATTGTGTCGAATATATATGTTTAGGTTGTTAGATGTGTATAGTCTCTCTTGCACTTTACCATACACATGTATATGTACTGGCGCTTGGCCCTCCTGTGAATGTAGTTGCCCATTCCTAACATGGTATCAGATGCTTAGGTTCCTCTCCCGCTCCCGCACGCTCGCAGCTCCGTGCCTCGCTCCCCCATCGCCGGCCTCGCTCCCCCATCGCCGGCCTAGCTCCCCCGTCGCCGGCCTTCCTCTACCTCGTCGCCGGCGCCGGCCACCTCCTCCCTCGCCCCCGGCTCTCTCCCTCCCCGCCGCCACGCCGTCTCGCCCCGGCCTGCGCTGCCCCGAGCGCCTCCCCGCGCCCGGCCGCGACCTCCCCGCGCCCTGCCGCCCCTGGCCGCCTCCTGCTGCAGCCGGTGCTGCCCAGGGCCGGCCCCTCCCACGCTCGCCCTTCCCCCCGCTTCCTCCATCGGGGCTGGATCGAGCCAGCGCGAGCCCGATCCCGATCTGGATCGGGGTCTCCTGTAGCAGTTGACAAAAAAAGAGCTCCTCATGTCTTCTTCGGGCTATGTCGCCGTTCCTCGGTGCTCGGTGATCTTGGATGGCACCAACTATGCCGAGTTTGCGGGGTTTATGCGTATCCACATGCGCGGTGTCCTTCTGTGGGGTGTTCTCTCTGGCGAGGTCCCCTGTCCGCCTTGCCCTGTTGCTCCTGTGGCTCCTACCCCGCCAGCACCGCCGGTTCTTGCTGCTGATGCTTCTCAGGCTGATCGCGATGCCGCCAAGGCTCTTGATGATACTGCAGTTGATGCCTATGATCAGCAGATGTCAGCCTATTCGGATGCCCTTTCTGCCTATCGTGATGATCTGTCTGCTTACACTCGGTGGTGCAATGATGATGCTCGTGCTGCTGCTGTTCTTACTGCGAGTGTCCTTCCTCAGTTCGCCTCGGAGTTCATGGGACTTGGCACAGTTGCAGCGATGTGGTCTTATCTCTGTCAGCGCTATCAGCCCTCTGGTGATGCTCTCTACCTATCTGTGGTGCGTCAGGAGCATGCACTCCAGCAAGGTGATTCCTCTGTTGATGAGTTCTATTCACAGTGCTCTGCCATCTGGCGTCAGCTTGACTCTCTTCGGACCGTCATTTGTAGAACTTGCCGTTGCTGTCAGACTACACGGTCCGATTTGGAGTTTCAGCGGGTTCACGAGTTCTTATCTCGTCTTCGCTCTGAGTTCGAGCCTCGCCGTGCTCACCTGCTCGCTCGTGGTCGTGTTCCTATCTCGGAGGTACTTGCTGAGCTTCGTGCTGAAGAGACCCGCCTACGCTCTGCTGGGTTACTTGTGGTTCCATCAGTGTTGGCCGCCCGAGCTCCTATGCCACCTGCTCGCCTCACCGCTCCACCGCTCCTGCCTACTCCTTCAGGGGGGTGGGTCGTCCTTCTTATTCTGAGAGGGGCCGGTCGCGCCGTGACACCTTCTGTGGCTCAAGCGTCTCTTAGCTTCCTCAGGCTCTTTGTCGACCGGTTCCGCTGCTGCTGTGACTGCAGCCACTGCTCCACCACCGCAGGCATCTACACAGTCAGGTACATCTTCGTGGGTTCTGGATTCTGGAGCCTCTTTTCATATGTCTTCTGATTCTTCCGTGCTGTCTTCTCTCCGACGTCTTGATTCGCCTGTTAATGTTCTTACCGCTGATGGCACACCTCTTCCTGTTGCTAGCCGTGGTCTTCTTTCCACTCCATCTTTTTCTGTTCCTAGTGTTTCACATGTTCCTCGCCTCACCATGAATCTTTTTTCCGCTGCCCAACTTACTGATTCTGGTTGTCGTGTCATTCTTGATACCGACTCTTGCTCCATTCAGGATCGTCGCACCAAGGCTTTGGTTGGTGCTGGCCCCCGGCGCCGTGAGTCAGAGGGCCTTTGGGAGGTTGACTGTCTTTGTGTTCCTTCCGCTGCCACCACTTCAGCCAGCTCCCATGCTCTTGTTGCCTCTTCGTCTGCGTCCTTCCAGCAGTGGCATCATCGCCTTGGTCACATATGTGGCTCTCGCTTGTCTTCTTTAGTTCGTCAGGGCCTCTTAGGGTCTGTATCTGGAGATGTTTCTTTACATTGTAATGGCTGCAAACTTGGCAAACAGACCCAGTTACCTTATCCTACCAGTGAGTCGGTATCTCAGCGTCCTTTTGACTTAGTTCATTCTGATGTATGGGGTCCTGCTCCCTTTGATTCGAAAGGTGGTCACCGCTACTATATCTTGTTTATTGATGATTTCTCTCGCTACACTTGGCTCTACTTTATGAAATATCGTAGCGAGGTTCTCTCTATATACAAACGTTTTGCTGCCATGGTTCACGCCCAGTTTTCCACGCCCATTCGTACTTTTCGTGCTGACTCCGCTGGTGAGTTTATCTCCCAGCTGTTGCGTGGTTTTCTTGCGGAACAGGGTACTCTTGCCCAGTTCTCATGTCCTGGTGCACATGCTCAGAATGGCGTTGCCGAACGTAAGCATCGTCACTACTTGAGACGGCTCGTGCTCTGATGATTGCCGCTTCTCTCCCACCCCATTTTTGGGCTGAGGCTGTTTCTGCATCCACCTATCTAATCAACATACAACCATCGACTGCTCTGCAGGGTGGTATTCCTATGGAGTGTCTCACTAGTCGCTCTCCTGACTACTCAGCTCTTCGTATGTTTGGATGTGTGTGCTATGCCATTCTTGCCCCGCGAGAACGCACCAAACTGACTGCTCAGTCGGTTGAGTGTGTTTTTCTTGGCTACAGTGATGAGCACAAGGGCTATCGCTGCTGGGATCCTGTTGGTCGTCGTTTGCGCATCTCGCGTGATGTGACCTTTGACGAGTCTCGCTCTTACTACCCACGTCCTTCTACCTCGAGCTTCTCTGTGGACGATCTTTCTTTTCTTCTTCTCCCTGATACACCCTGCTATGTGCCTCCTTATGTTTTTCCTCCTTCGCCTGCACCTCTCCTTCCTTCTCCTTCACCACCGACACCATCTTCCCCATCCTCCTCCTCCAACTCTCCATCATCATCTCTAGTCCGTCGCCCTCTCTCACCATTTCCTCTTCACTATACTCGTCGCCCTCGTTCTGAGGATGTTTCCCCTGATGCGCCTTCCACCTCTGGTGCACCTCCTTTCACTCCTCCCCCGGTTCATAACCTCCGTGCTCGACCTCGCCCCCCGCCTGATCGCTACTCTCCTGATCGGTACGGTCTCTCTGTTATTACTGAGCCCACTTCCTATCGGACTGCCATGACTCAGCCTGAATGGCAGCTTGCGATGGCCGAAGAGTTTGCTGCCCTTGAGCGCTCTGGCACATGGGATCAGGTTTCCCTCCCTTCCGGTGTCCGTCCCATCACCTGCAAGTGGGTCTACAAGATTAAGACTCGCTCTGATGGTTCTCTTGAGCGCTATAAAGCGCGCCTTGTGGCCCGTGGTTTTCAGCAGGAGCAGGGACGCGATTATGATGAGACATTCGCTCCTGTGGCCCACATGACCACTGTTCGCACTCTTCTTGCTGTTGCTTCTGTTCGTCATTGGTCTATCTCTCAACTTGATGTTCAGAACGCTTTTCTTAATGGCGAGTTGCGTGAGGAGGTTTATATGCAGCCACCACCGGGGTACTATGCTCCTGATGGTTTGGTCTGTCGACTTCGCCGCTCCCTCTATGGTCTTAAACAGGCCCCTCGCGCCTGGTTTGAGCGCTTCGCCTCTGTGGTGACTGCCGCTGGCTTCTTGTCCAGTGATCATGATCCCGCGTTGTTTGTTCACATGTCTCCTCGTGGTCGGACTCTGCTCCTTCTCTATGTTGATGACATGATCATCACTGGTGACGACTCTGACTACATAGCCTTTGTTAAGGCTCGCCTTCGCGACCAGTTCCTCATGACTGATCTTGGTCCACTTCGCTATTTTCTTGGGATTGAGATCTCCTTGACCTCTGATGGCTTCTACATCTCCCAAGAAAAATATATTCAGGATCTTCTTGCTCGCGCTGCTCTCGGTGATGAGCGCACAGTTGTGACTCCTATGGAACTCAACGTTCAGCTTCGTGCTTCTGATGGTGACCCTCTCCCTAACCCCACTCGCTATCGTCACCTTGTTGGCAGTCTTGTCTATCTTGCTGTTACGCGTCCTGATATCTCCTATCCTGTTCATATCCCGAGTCAGTTCGTTTCAGCCCCCACCTCTGTCCACTATAGTCATCTCCTCCGTGTTCTACGATATCTTCGTGGCACGCTCTCTCAGCGCCTTTTCTTTCCCCGCTCCAGCTCTCTTGAGCTCCAGGCCTACTCTGATGCTACCTGGGCTAGTGATCCCTCTGATCGACGCTCGCTGTCTGCTTATTGTGTCTTTTTTGGTGGCTCTCTTATTGCCTGGAAGACAAAGAAACAGACTGCAGTTTTT
Source organism: Aegilops tauschii subsp. strangulata (assembly GCF_002575655.3). Classification (NCBI taxonomy): domain Eukaryota; kingdom Viridiplantae; phylum Streptophyta; class Magnoliopsida; order Poales; family Poaceae; genus Aegilops; species Aegilops tauschii. The sequence goes on from NC_053039.3 coordinate 47,363,060, forward strand.
CGCTCGAGTACAGAGGCTGAGTTGCGAGCCATGGCTATGCTGACGGCTGAGGTGATCTGGTTACGGTGGTTACTTGAGGACTTTGGTGTGTCTGCTACTACCTCGACTCCCTTATTGTCAGACAGTACTGGTGCTATCAGTATTGCGCGTGACCCGGTGAAGCATGAGCTCACCAAGCACATCGGTGTGGATGCCCACTTTGTGCGTGCTGCTGTGCAGGATCAGACTCTCGCTCTTCACTATGTGCCCTCTGAGTTACAGTTGGCGTACTTCTTCACGAAGGCACAGACTCAAGCGCAGTATAGTTTTCTTCTTTCCAAACTCAGTATTGTTGATCCACCATGAGTTAGAGGGGGCGTGTTAGATGTGTATAGTCTCTCTTGCACTTTACCATACACATGTATATGTACTGGCCCTTGGCCCTCCTGTGAATGTAGTTGCCCATTCCTAACACAGGTCAGGTTACAAGTTAGGATTTGCAGTTTAATAGGAACAGGGTAGAGTTTGTGCTGAACTCTCGTTGCTTATTTCTGCAAATGTCTTCAGTTTAGTACGTGAGAGATTGTTGGGGGCATCAACCACCCGAATGAATGATCTCGCGAACACATTTTCCGTCAAGTACGTGCAAACTTGCGTGCTGCAACAACTCTTCAAATTAATCTGGGGAGTCGATTGATGGTCAAGTACTATCAGGTAGCCTACTGAGACGGATACACTGTTGGTGGCGTGTAATCGTTGTACTTGATGCATGGATCTCTGGAGCGCATGCAAATTGGTGATGCTTCTTGAGCCACTAAAGAGTCTCTGCCACATCGGATATCTGTTATGACTGTGCCAGAGATGGATAGCTTACCTGAACGATGGCTGCTACAGAACCGTTCATCCCTCGTATTCCTGACTATTCCCAAACGCAAAGTTCTTGAAGTCGCTCCCACCCAGAATGCAAGACCTCTGCTCTCTAGAGAAATTGTACTCCCTCTGTAAATTAATATAAGAGCGTTTAGATCTTAGTGATCTAAACGCTCTTATATTAGTTTACGGAGGGAGTACCTATTTGACGCTGAGCAACTCCAGTCACTTCCATATCTGCCCTCCTTGAAGGCCCTCAGTCTTACAGGATGCCATCCGGGCCTGAAGAAGAAGATTGCGAAACATGGAAGCCCTGAATGGAACAAGATTGCTCACATCCCTTATGCGCAAATAGGTACCTTCACTCTGCCACTCTCATCCTCTTAATTTACTGCTCTGTACTGATGGAACATACTGATACCTGACCTGACTGCGAACCAATGGCAGGAGATTCGCTTTTCATCAGTGGCAAGAAGAAACACAAAAGGCCTTCACCAAACTAAGGTAATTAACAATCTCAAGAGAAAAATATGTTGTCCTCTTTTTGCTATGAATAAGGGTTGGTGCGTAGAAGTAGTGAAGTACTATGGGCATAGTTTGATTTGTAGCAAAAAATTGAAAATGGTCTTTGGGTAAACTAAGGAGGTGATGAGGAACTGAAAATCAGAAAAGCATACGAACTGATAAAATTAATTGTCTGAGAAAAAATAATATGTGCGCATTAGAGATGCAAGGTCAAGGAGATTGTGTTATTTCTGCATCAATGCAAGAAAGAACTGATAGACCAGTTAACCACAGAGCTCCAACCCTAGTCTTTGCATACTACAAACCCTTGCTAAGGATATGGCGGCAAAAGATTTAGCAAGGCACCCTTAGGATGGCTTTATCAAGTCAAGTTGAACTATAGTTGCTCTGAATATGGTGCTTCTTGGTATCATATCTATGCCTGCCTTAATAAATGTGAGGTTGATGTGAAGTCCGTTTTGCTTGAATGCATGAACATCATTACAAAAAAAGAATGCAGGAACAATGTACATTCCAGTCAAAGCCTATTAGTTTTTTCTAGTTTCATTTCTTTTTTTGAAACGTGATAATCTGTTTTCCGTTAGTTTCATAGTGGAAACTATATACGTCCAAAAAGAAGCACTCTATAGAGCACGAAAATATATATGGTCAACAAACAAACCATACAAAACATATCCATATCTAGTACGCAACACATGGCAACACCTGGTGTAAGTTAAGGAATTGCAGTGGCTGACAGACTCACTAGATAAGTACGGGAAGACTGAGAATTAGAAAAAGAGAATAGGCGTCTGCTTTGCTTGTCCTTTGAGCTGCATTTTATTGACACAGCAACCGCACTACTGAAGTGGAACGCGTCCTTATTTCTATCTTTGAATATGTTTCCATTTGTAGAATGTAATACTCCAACTGCATGTTATTGAAATTATTTCCCCTTGCCACAAAGAAACTGAAACTGGAACTTTTGTTTTTGGTTATCAGTGATAGTGACCGCAACAGACTTATGTCCAAGTACTCGCTGCACTAGTGGAAGAAACGGTTCTGTCTCAAGAATGCTTCGTATCCCAAGCCTGTTGTTGTTCATCAGATCTTACATCTCGTGCTGCTGACAAGATGCTAATGTTCTGCGGGATGATACTTTCTGAATTCAAGAATCTGAGGGAAAGAATAATTCATGTTCAAGTTCAGTTACATATATGTAAAATTGTAGCCTAGCTACCTTTCAACCCGTGAGTTGATTAGAAGAATCTCTATTCTGTTGTAATTGTGTCGAACATATATTCAGGTCAGATTACAACTTACTAAGATTTGGAGTTGTAATAGAAACAGGGGGGTAGAGTTTGTGTTGGACTCTCTGCTTATTTCTGCAAATGTCTTCAGTTCAGTACAGATACCGCCTCGTGAGAGATTGTTGGGGGCATCAATCGCCTGAATGAATGATCCCGATACATCTGAATGAATGTTGGGGGCATCAATCGTCATCGACACCATCATCTCGGGTCTCCGCTCTTCGGCCTCGGCGTTAGCACCACCACCACCGCCACCCCCTCCCGAGCCGGATTAGCCCCTGTTTTCTCTTTGTTTGGGGCTTGTTTTGCTGTGCCCCCAGCGATTATTTGAGACTTGCTTGTACTTGAACCTCTTGACTTGCTGTTGGATGCTTGGTGTTGTTGCTTTATAATATAAAGCGGGGGGAAACCTTTTTTCGTAATGATCCCGATAATACATTTGCTGTCAAGTACGTGCAAACTTGCGTTCTGCAACAACTCTTCTAATTAAGATGGGTTGGCTGATTGATGAGCAAATACCAGGTACCCTGCTGAGACGGATACGCTGTTGGCGATGTGCAGTGCATGGCTGATGGCTCTCTGGAGCGCATGCAAATTGATGATGCTTCATAGTGACTGACCAAGTGAGTGTGGATGCAGGGGCGCCACTATATATTCAGTTCTGCATCCCATGAATATATGATGGGGAAGTAAACAAGGCTCCAGGACCGTTCGCTGCTTTGTCTGTGTGCAGCTTCTTTTGTTATCGACGTAATGCAGCCTCTAATATCCAACTCAGGCCGTGACAACATGTGGGAAGTGGATGCTTAGACCAACACCAATGTGCGAGACTAAAAGTTTTGCTTGTCCCTTCTAATTACATGGACCGTTGAGATTTTCAGGAGGAATTGATTAATTGTAGGCAGAGAGGGTTAGCGCAACTCCAACGCGGATCATCAAACCGCCTGTAAATGTTCTGACCGGATGGTTTGGACAAAAAATGTCTGGACCTGTTTGGATGCCTGAAATCCCATAAACAGGACCATGTCGGACTTCGACATGCCTGGTCCACCTAAAAAAAAAACCACCCGGAGCCCCCTCCCCCCACTCCGCCCCTCCCACTCTGCTATGTATCCGCACCCTCGGAGGGCAACGTTGTCGTTGAACCACCCCAGCCGCTGCCCATGCCTTACCAGACATCCAACGCTCCAGCGAGACGCCTGCCTGCCTTGGCTTACGACGTTATTCCACCTTGGATCCCGCAGGCTCCCAGGTACCATCTGCCCCTACCGCCACCGTCCATGGCGGACGCCACACCCAATAAGTGTTCGGGCAAATACCAAAACATGATATTTGATGTTGTTGTTGTTGACTTTAAAGGGAACATGATGGTTGTGTACTTGATGAAGGAGGATGAAATGTTGTGTGATGTGTGGCCGGCCAAAAGTGTGGAGTTTCAAGGCATGAAGCATAATGCAACATTTTGGCAAAGCAAGCGTGCAATCAGCACAAGCACTACATGCCCTACAACAGGGAAGTGATCCATGATCGCGGTGTGAAGTCGCTACTTCGTTGATGGTACTCCATTCAAAATGTTGTCAAAAACTTGCGGTGCGTATGCACAAGTGTGAATAAGGTGGCCAAGGGGTGCTTCACTCGAAGAGCTCATCAGTTTTGTTTCTTGTTGTCCTAGGTTGGTCATTTCATTGATTTGCTCGATGTTCCCACTTGTTGATCACTTCATTGTCTAGCCCAGACGCGCAAGAGCATGGTACCAAAGGACGGGTTACAAGCCCTTCACAATGATGCATTGTTGGATAAAACTCAATAGGCATAGCAACTTGATCAGCCAGTGCCTATGAAGAAGTTCATCAAGCTCGAGGAGAGGAAGCTTGAGATGAAGGCCGCTGCTTTGGGATCGATGGAATTAAAATATCTGTTGGTCATCTTTCGAGGAGTGCTTTTAGGTTTAAATGTATGTTTGAATTGCGATTTATCTAGATCTAGATACATTTGTCAAAGTGATCGAAGGTGGTCATTCATTTTAGTTATTTTATTTTATTTTTAATTTTCTTTTTCGGAAAAAGTTATTTTAATTTTTGAAGGATAGGGGCGGGTATTTGGTGCCTGTGGTTGGATGACCTTTACTCCTATTCCTGTCGTAGACATGTCCAGATGTGTACACAAACATTTGATAATGTCTGTTTTGGTGATCCTTGGTGGAGTTTGCCTTGCACCTCACATGGTGGTGCTCACCCACAAGTTCCATGTATAGCTTAGAGCAATTCTAAGCAGAGTCGCCATATATTGGCGCGCTCCATATCCATATGGAGGTTGTGGAGGTTATGCGCAAGCACATAGTTGTAATTTTTTTCTTGTCCCGCTTTTCCATCCAAGGTATGATGCACTACTAGGAAATCGGCTATAGCTAATATGGACATTAATGGCGCACCATGTATGTGGTGCGCCACTGCCATATAGCAGTGGCGCACCAGATACAGGTACGCCATTATTGACATATTACTAATGGCGCACCTGATGTGTGGTGCGCCATTACTAGTTTTGAAAAAAAAATAAAAAAAATTTGTTAGCAGTGGCGCACCAGGGAATAGTGCGCCATTACTAGTTGACATAGTAGTGGCGCACCTGTACAAAATGCGCCATTACTATGTGTATGACTGGGTCAAACCTTAGTCAAACTTAGTAATGACGCACTTTGCATAGGTGCGCCATTACTATGTCAAACTTAGTAATGGCGCACCTACACAAAGTGCGTCATTACTAACTTTGACCAAGGTTTGACCAAGTCATACACATAGTAATGGCGCACTTTGCACCCCCCGGTGGACCGCCTTTTTAGTTTTTTAAAAAATAAAAGAAAATGATGGAAATGTCAAAAAATAAAAGAAAATAAGTTTCCCATGTGATATGTGGTCTAGTTGTTGGGAAAATTTACAAATATGAATTTCGACTTTATTTGCAAAATCTCTCTGGAATTTAGTAAAATGGGCATAACTTTTGCATACGAACTTGGATTAAAAAGTTTTTTAATATAAAAATCATCTACTCGAAAAGTTACATCCGAATTCAACTGGGGGAACCCCGTTGAAGATTTTCAGAATCCCCAAAAACCTAACAGAATAAAAGATACAAGGCTTTTAAGATCTAAAGGGGGAAAAATAGAAAAAAAATTCAAACTTAGTAGTGGCGCACCATTTGCTAGGTGCGCCACTAGTAACAGAAAAAAAAATTTAGTTTCGATTTTTTTGGAAAAAATGTTCAAAATATGATACGTAATATGACCGGGAAGTTTGAAATATTTTTACAAAATTTCATCACACTCATGAACATGAACAAAGTCATAGACATCAACAAGGTTTAATAGGATTGATATGATATATATATCAACAAGTGCCTGTTAAGTGAGCTGGTACTGGGGTTGGATAGAACTGAGAAGTTAAGCGTGCTTGGGCTGGAGTAGTGTGAGGATGGGTGACCTTCCGGAAAGTTTGACCACGGAGTGCGATTTGACCCGAGATTAAGCCATAGTGACACGAGATTAAGAAAAAAACGAAAAAAAAAATTTGAAAAAAAAATTTCTAAATTTTTTTGAAAAAAATTGTTAGTAATGGCACACTTCTATGTGGTGCGCCATTACTAAGTCAGATAGTAATGGCGCACCAGATAGGCATAGTAATGGAGCCATTACTATTTGTTATTAATGACGTGATAATAGTGGCGTACCTATAGTGCGCCATTAATGGCAAAAATAGGTGTGCCACTAACAGGCATTTTTCTAGTAGTGATGTGTCTCCTCTCCTCATCATGCTATGTCCAGATCCCTATTTTAGTACTTTTCCTCCATCTCAAAATAAGTGTCTCAAATTTAGTACAATTATGTACTAAAGTTAGTACAAATTTGAGATATTTATTTTGGAACGAAGGAACCAGTAGTTAGCTAGCCAACAAAACCTAGTTGTAATGAGAGGTTTAGGGTTATCCACAACACGTTCAAGAGATCAATGGAGACCATTTTCAGGTATTTCAGGCAAGTCTTGTATGTTGTTGGGGAGCTCAGAGGAGAGATGATCAAGTAATCAACTGGGCAAACTCCTAGCAAGATTCGCACTAACCCAAGATGGTATCCGTATTTCAAGGTGGCACTACTCGTAGTTCATGCCTTCACATGCTTGTAATATTGTTTTGGTAGAGCCATAACACCATCTTGTCAGGCCATTTTCAGGATTGCATTGTCGTAATAGATGAGACTCATGTGACTGCTAGAGTGTCGAGGTCATAGTGAGCATCATACATGAGTAGAAATCACTACACAAGCCAGAATGTTCTTGTTGTGATTGACTTAGATATGAAGTTCACATATGTGTTAGCTGGTTGGGAAGGATCAACCCATGATGTTAACATTCTATCTGGCAGCATAACTCGACCTGATGGCATCAATGTCCCTGATGGTAAGTTCTACGTGGGAGATACTGGCTATGCATGTCGGCCTGGTGTTCTTCTACCCATCCGGAAAATGTACCATCTGAACGAGTTCTGTGGTAGGAACTATCCTAAGACTGCATATGAATTGTTTAACCTTAGACACTCTAGCTTTAGAGTTACGGCTGAGAGGACATTTGGAGCTCTAAAGAGTAGATTTAAGATCCTGGATTAGAAACCATTCCACATTTTTCCCACCTAGGATAAACTTGTTCTTGCATGTTGCATCCTTCATAACTTGATACTACAACGGGGTTGCGATAATTTTGTGCCAGAGGAGGAAGATGTGACCGCTGATGATGTTTATAGCTCTAATCATGGTGTGGATGCATTTGACAATGAGGCCTGGAAGAACAAATGGTTGGAGTGGGCTGAGGCTATGTGGGAAAACAGAGTCAGCAGCGGCATAAGAAGAAAAAGCAGAAGAAGAAGATGATGACGAGGATGGACGTAGCCCTAGTTCGACATCAATCAACTTTTCCCTATTGAGCCATAAGACTTTCAATTTGTACTGCTATTTGTTAGTAACTAGGATGAACTGCCATTTCTTTCCTAGCTAGGACTGAAACACGATGTCTATTTTGTGTGTTGCAAGGTCATCACTAATGAGAAGGGCTGAAGACACCTTATGTCGTGCACAACCAAAGACCGTGTAGTGCAGGAACCCAATGGAACACATATAAACTAAACGACAGGTCAAAATTGGTTCCCTGATGCAGGCAGCCTACATGCAGGCAACCAAACAATATGCAGATGATGGTTTTTGTCCTGTATTAACTCGGCCGGGCCCAACTGAGTCACACATGCAAAGTGCCCAAAAACGTTGTAGGTAACTAAATGCGTCCGTAGAGAAGCTGGATCTGTGAAGTTTTGTGAAGATGGAGGCAATCCGAACATTCCCTAAGTTGGAACCTGAAGTGGGTCCCTCGACCATGCGGATTAACCAAGTGGTACGAGATGCCTATAACATCGCATCCTCATCACGGTCGACAATGGTACGACCAGCGGGACGGGGTTTTGTTAAGTGGGAAAGAGGGAGACGGGGCATGGGGGAGAGTGGAAGGATGAGAAGAGAGAGTGAGAAAATGGAGGACTTGTTCCGCGCGAGTGCGGGCCGACGCGGCGGTGGACATGTGTACACCTGGACACCTGTGACGCCCCTCCCTGACCATGCACTAATTGTTGGGAAACATTGCATGGAAAACAAAAAAAATTCTACGCACACGCAAGATCTATCCATGGAGATACATAGCTACGAGAGGGGAGAGTGTGTCTACGTACCCTCGTAGACCGTTAAGCGGAAGCGTTTATCACGCGGTTGATGTAGTCGTACTCTTCGCGACCCGATCACGATCCAGCCGATCTAGTGCCGAACGGACGACACCTCCGAGTTTAGCACACGTGCGGCTCGATGGCGTCTCCTCGTTCTTGATCCAGAAAGAGGGAGAGGAGAAGTAGATGGGATCACAACCATCACGACGTTGTGGTGGTGATGGTGGTGGTGGAGTACCGACATGTTGGAAATATGCCCTAGAGGCAATAATAAATGGTTATTATTATATTTCTTTGTTCATGATAATTGTCTATTGTTCATGCTATAATTGTATTATCCGGAAATCGTAATACATGTGTGAATACATATACCACAACGTGTCCCTAGTAAGCCTCTAGTTGACTAGCTCGTTGATCAACAGATAGTCACGGTTTCCTGACTATGGACATTGGATGTCATTGATAACGGGATCACATCATTAGGAGAATGATGTGATGGACAAGACCCAATCCTAAGCATAGCATAAAAGATCGTGTAGTTTCGTTTGCTAGAGCTTTTCCAATGTCAGGTATCTATTCCTTAGACCATGAGATCGTGCAACTCCCGGATACCGTAGGAGTGCTTTGGGTGTGCCAAACGTCACAACGTAACTGGGTGACTATAAAGGTACACTGCGGGTATCTCCGAAAGTGTCTGTTGGGTTGGCACGGATCGAGACTGGGATTTGTCACTCCGTATGACGGAGAGGTATCTCTGGGCCCACTCGGTAATGCATCATCATAATGAGCTCAATGTGACTAAGGCGTTAGTCACGGGATCATGCATTGCGGTACGAGTAAAGAGACTTGCCGGTAACGAGATTGAACAAGGTATTGGGATACCGACGATCGAATCTCGGGCAAGTAACATACCGATTGACAAAGGGAATTGTATACGGGATTGATTGAATCCTCGACATCGTGGTTCATCCGATGAGATCATCGTGGAACATGTGGGAGCCAACATGGGTATCCAGATCCCGCTGTTGGTTATTGACCGGAGTGGCGTCTCGGTCATGTCTGCATGTCTCCCGAACCCGTAGGGTCTACACACTGAAGGTTTGGTGACGCTAGGGTTGTAGAGATATGAGTATGCGGAAACCCGAAAGTTGTTCGGAGTCCCGGATGAGATCCCGGACGTCACGAGGAGTTCCGGAATGGTCCGGAGGTGAAGAATTATATATAGGAAGTCCAGTTTCGGCCACCGGGAAAGTTTCGGGGGTTATCGGTATTGTACCGGGACCACCGGAAGGGTCCCGGGGGTCCACCGGGTGGGGCCACCTATCCCGGAGGGCCCCATGGGCTGAAGTGGGAAGGGAACCAGCCCTTAGTGGGCTGGGGCACCCCCCATGGGCCTCCCCCCTGCGCCTAGGGTTGGAAACCCTAGGGTGGGGGGGCGCCCCACTTGACTTGGGGGATAAGTTACCCCCCCTTGGCCGCCGCCCCCCCATCTAGATGGGACTTGGCCGGCGCCCCCCTCCCAGGGGGCCTATATAAAGGGGGGGGAGGGCAGTAGTATTACAGCCTTGGGCGCCTCCCTCCTCCCCTGCTACACCTCTCCCTCTCGCAGACGCTCGGCGAAGCCCTGCCGAGATCCCGCTACATCCACCACCACGCCGTCGTGCTGCTGGATCTCCATCAACCTCTCCTTCCCCCTTGCTGGATCAAGAAGGAGGAGACGTCGCTGCACCGTACATGTGTTGAACGCGGAGGTGCCGTCCGTTCGGCACTCGGTCATCGGTGATTTGAATCACGGCGAGTACGACTCCGTTAACAACGTTCATTGGAACGCTTCCGCTCGCGATCTACAAGGGTACGTAGATGCACTCCTTTCCCCTCGTTGCTAGTATACTCCATGGATGGATCTTGGTGAGCGTAGGAATTTTTTTTAAATTATGCTACGATCCCCAACAGTGGCATCATGAGCCAGGCCTATGCGTAGTTACTATGCACGAGTAGAACACAAAGTAGTTGTGGGCGTTGATGTTGCCAATTCTTCTTGCCGCTACTAGTCTTATCATGTTTCGGCGGTATTGTGGGATGAAGCGGCCCGGACCGACCTTACACGTACGCTTACGTGAGACAGGTTCCACCGACTGACATGCAGTAGTTGCATAAGGTGGCTAGCGGGTGTCTGTCTCTCCTACTTTAGTCGGAACGGATTCGATGAAAAGGGTCCTTATGAAGGGTAAATAGAAATTGGCAAATCATGTTGTGGTCATACGTAGGTAAGAAACGTTCTTGCTATAAACCTACAAGCCACGTAAAAACTTGCAACAACAATTAGAGGACGTCTAACTTGTTTTTGCAGCATGTGCTATGTGATGTGATATGGCTAGAAGATGTGATGAATGATATATGTGATGTATGAGATTGATCATATTCTTGTAATAGGAATCACGACTTGCATGTCGATGAGTATGACAACCGGCAGGAGCCATAGGAGTTGTCTTTATTATTTTGTATGACCTGCGTGTCATTGAATAACGCCATGTAAATTACTTTACTTTGTTGCTAAACGCGTTAGCCATAGAAGTAGAAGTAATCGTTGGCGTGACGACTTCATGAAGACACAATGATGGAGATCATGATGATGGAGATCATGGTGTCATGCCGGTGACGAAGATGATCATGGTGCCCCGAAGATGGAGATCAAAGGAGCAAAATGATATTGGCCATATCATGTCACTATTTGATTGCATGTGATGTTTATCATGTTTTTGCATCTTATTTGCTTAGAACGACGGTAGTAAGTAAGATGATCCCTTATGATAATTTCAAGAAAGTGTTCCCCCTAACTGTGCACCGTTGCGAAGGTTCGTTGTTTCGAAGCACCACGTGATGATCGGGTGTGATAGATTCTAATGTTCGCATACAACGGGTGTTGATGAGCCTAGCATGTACAGACATGGCCTCGGAACACACGCAATACACTTAGGTTAACTTGACGAGCCTAGCATGTACAGACATGGCCTCGGAACACGGAGGACCGAAAGGTCGAGCATGAGTCGTATAGAAGATACGATCAACATGGAGATGTTCACCGATCTTGACTAGTCCGTCTCACGTGATGATCGGACACGGCCTAGTTAACTCGGATCATGTTTCACTTAGATGACTAGAGGGATGTCTATCTGAGTGGGAGTTTATTAAATAATTTGATTATATGAACTTAATTATCATGAACTTAGTCTAAAATCTTTACACTATGTCTTGTAGATCAAATGGCCCACGTTGTCCTCAACTTCAACGCGTTCCTAGAGAAAACCAAGCTGAAAGATGATGGCAGCAACTATACGGACTGGGTCCGGAACCTGAGGATCATCCTCATAGCAGCCAAGAAAGATTATGTCTTAGAAGCACCGCTAGGTGAAGCACCAATCCCAGAGAACCAAGACGTTATGAACGCTTGGCAGCAGCGTGCTGATGATTACTCCCTCGTTTAGTGCGGCATGCTTTACAGCTTAGAACCGGGTCTCCAAAAGCGTTTTGAGAAACATGGAGCATATGAGATGTTCGAGGAGCTGAAAATGGTTTTCCAAGCTCATGCCCGGGTCGAGAGATATGAAGTCTCCGACAAGTTCTTCAGCTGTAAAATGGAGGAGAATAGTTCTGTTAGTGAGCACATACTCAGAATGTCTGGGTTGCACAACCGCTTGTCTCAGCTAGGAGTTAATCTCCCGGATGACGCGGTCATTGACAGAATCCTTCAGTCGCTTCCACCAAGCTACAAGAGCTTTGTGATGAACTTCAATATGCAAGGGATGGAAAAGACCATTCCTGAGGTATATTCAATGCTGAAATCAGCGGAGGTGGAGATCAAAAAAGAACATCAAGTGTTGATGGTGAATAAAACCACTAAGTTCAAGAAGGGCAAGGGTAAGAAGAACTTCAAGAAGGACGGCAAGGGAGTTGCCGCGCCCGGTAAGCCAGTTGCCGGGAAGAAGTCAAAGAATGGACCCAAGCCTGAAACTGAGTGCTTTTATTGCAAGGAAAGTGGTCACTGGAAGCGGAACTGCCCCAAATACTTAGCGGACAAGAAGGCTGGCAACACCAAAGGTATATGTGATATACATGTAATTGATGTGTACCTTACCAGTACTCGTAGTAGCTCCTGGGTATTTGATACCGGTGCGGTTGCTCATATTTGTAACTCAAAACTGGAACTGCGGAATAAACGAAGACTGGCAAAGGACGAGGTGACGATGCGCGTCGGGAATGGTTCCAAGGTCGATGTGATCGCCGTCGGCACGCTACCTCTGCATCTACCTACGGGATTAGTTTTAAACCTCAATAATTGTTATTTAGTGCCAGCTTTGAGCATGAACATTGTATCTGGATCTCGTTTAATTCGAGATGGCTACTCATTTAAATCCGAGAATAATGGTTGTTCTATTTATTTGAGAGATATGTTTTATGGTTATGCCCCGCTGGTCAATGGTTTATTCTTGATGAATCTCGAACGTGATGTTACACATATTCATAGTGTGAATACCAAAAGATGTAAAGTTGATAACGATAGTCCCACATACTTGTGGCACTGCCGCCTTGGTCACATTGGTGTCAAGCGCATGAAGAAGCTCCATGCAGATGGACTTTTGGAGTCTCTTGATTACGAATCATTTGACACGTGCGAACCATGCCTCATGGGTAAGATGACCAAGACTCCGTTCTCCGGAACAATGGAGCGAGCAACCAACTTATTGGAAATCATACATACCGATGTGTGCGGTCCAATGAGTGTTGAGGCTCGCGGAGGATATCGTTATGTTCTCACTCTCACTGATGACTTAAGTAGATATGGGTATGTCTACCTAATGAAACACAAGTCTGAAACCTTTGAAAAGTTCAAGGAATTTCAGAGTGAGGTTGAGAATCAACGTGACAGAAAAATAAAATTCTTACGATCAGATCGTGGTGGAGAATATTTAAGTCACGAGTTTGGTGCACACTTGAGGAAATGTGGAATCGTTTCACAACTCACGCCGCCTGGAACACCTCATCGAAACGGTGTGTCCGAACGTCGTAATCGCACTCTATTAGATATGATGCGATCTATGATGTCTCTTACTGATTTACCGCTCTCATTTTGGGGCTATGCTTTAGAGACTGCCGCATTCACTTTAAATAGGGCTCCGTCGAAATCCGTTGAGACGACACCGTATGAATTATGGTTTGGGAAGAAACCTATGCTGTCGTTTCTAAAAGTTTGGGGATGCGATGCTTATGTCAAGAAAATTCAACCTGAAAAGCTCGAACCCAAGTCGGAGAAATGCGTCTTCATAGGATACCCTAAGGAAACTATTGGGTATACCTTCTACCTCAGATCCGAAGGCAAGATCTTCGTTGCCAAGAACGGGTCCTTTCTGGAGAAGGAGTTTCTCTCGAAAGAATTGAGTGGGAGGAAAGTGGAACTTGATGAGGTGATAGTCACCCCTTCCGTGCCGGAAAGTAGCGCAGCGCGGGAAGATGTTCCTGTGGTGCCTACACCGTCTGGGGAGGAAGTTAATGATGATGATCATGAAGCTTCGGATCAAGTTGCCACTGAACTTCGTAGGTCCACAAGGACCCGTTCCGCACCAGAGTGGTACGGCAACCCTGTCCTGGAAATCATGTTGTTAGACAACGGTGAACCTTCGAACTATGAAGAAGCGATGGCGGGCCAGGATTCCGACAAATGGCTAGAAGCCATGAAATCCGAGATAGGATCCATGTATGAAAACGAAGTATGGACTTTGACTGACTTGCCCGATGATCGGCGAGCCATAGAAAACAAATGGATCCTTAAGAAGAAGACGGACGCAGATGGTAATGTGACCATCTACAAGGCTCGACTTGTCGCTAAGGGTTATCGACAAGTTCAAGGGGTTGACTACGATGAGACTTTCTCACCCGTAGCGAAGCTGAAGTCCGTCCGAATCATGTTAGCAATTGCCGCATACTATGATTATGAGATATGGCAGATGGACGTCAAAACGGCAATCCTTAACGGCTTCCTTAAGGAAGAGTTGTATATGATACAGCCGGAAGGTTTTGTCGATCCTAAGAATGCTAACAAAGTATGCAAGCTCCAGCGCTCAATCTATGGGCTGGTGCAAGCATCTCGGAGTTGGAACATTCGCTTTGATGAGATGATCAAAGTGTTTGGGTTTACACAGACTTATGGAGAAGCCTGTGTTTACAAGAAAGTGAGTGGGAGCTCTGTAGCATTTCTCATATTATATGTGGATGACATATTATTGATGGGAAATGATATAGAATTCTTGGAAAGTATAAAGGCCTATTTGAATAAGTGTTTTTAAATGAAGGACCTTGGAGAAGCTGCTTGTATATTAGGCATCAAGATCTATAGAGATAGATCGAGACGCCTCATTGGTCTTTCACAGAGTACATACCTTGACAAGATATTGAAGAAGTTCAATATGGATCAGTCCAAGAAGGGG